>NC_136499.1:39534475-39661975 GCF_053919585.1 Euprymna scolopes
TTCCTCCATTTTTAATCAAATCAATCAGCCTCCTATCAATAGAGGATGTCAATGTATGCACTTACTGAGGTGTGATTTCAGAAGATACCTTCTTGATTCTCTCCCAAATATCTTTTTTTACTATAGAATTGATGCCCGTTTTCGTAAACCTTCCTCTTCAGAATCGACCAGAGGTTCTCTATCGGATTCAAATCCGGGCTCTGGGGTGGCCAGTCTATCATACGTTCACCAGAGATCCACTTGTCTGAAAGGCAAGCTTTTGTGAACCGAGAAGCATGGCTTGGGGCACTGTCTTGTTGGATAATTAGATTCTGGTTGAGAGCATCATTTTGTGAATTCAACCAGGGCAATAGATTTGCTTCCAAAAACTTGCAGTAGTTCACAGAACTCATTTTGACACAGTCAGGGACAAGAAAAGGATCAACAATCTCACTTTCAATAATACCAGCCCAAATCATCACTCGTCCTCCTCCCTGTTTACGTCTAAATCGCAAGCGTGGGCTATTGCCTTTAAGAAGCCATCTCTTGGCCCAACTGTCGGGGCCGTCGAGGGTTGCTCTGGCCTCGTCAGTCCAGAGAACATTTTGAAAATTGGTTTTCAAATATTTAGTAGGGCATGCTAGTCGCTTCTGGCAGTTTATATTACTCAAAGGAGGACATTTTGTCTGTGTTCTCTGGTCGGCTATTTGTTTCAAAATCCGATTTCGGGTCCTTTTACAGATGCCAGACACTCCTGCATGGTCGAAAATAGCTTTGCTTGTGCTGTGTGGGTTTGCTAGCAAACTCCACTTGATTTTTTTAATATCTCGTGGAGAAGTCACCTTTGGTCTGCCACGTTTATGCTTTTTTTCTTCCATCTTTGCCGTCAATGACGAAACGTTTCACAGTTCGGTGATCTCGTTTCAAAATTTTCGAAATTTCCAATGTAGACTTCTTTGCAGCAAGAAATGTAACAATTTCACTCTTCTCCCTATCTGTTAACATCTTTCCTTTAGCCATTATCAATAAATTAAGATTATCTGCATAAACTTTTGGCTCACCTGAAAAGTGGAAAATGTCGAACTATTATTAAATTCTGGCTTTTATCGTAAAATGTTGTAATGGAACGGACCAGAATGGCAATCAGCAAATGATGGAAGAGTCCAAAATGAAAAATAAAGCAAAATTAATAAAGAAATTGAAAAAAAATAGGTCTGCAAACCCTTTTGAAACCCACTATATATATATATATATATATATATATATATATATATATATATATATATATATATATATATAAGAACAAGTAAACTTTGAAAAAGAGCTAAAAACATATTTCATTTAAAAAAAAAAACTAAATAAATGGATAGTCCTTAATCCGCGGAGTTTCCAGCCTGCCTACCAACTACATCATTTGTGATGTCTTCACATATGGTTTTATCATAAATGGCATCATTCTAAAGGAGGTATACTATACACTTATAATATAAATATATATCATTGGCTATAACTTAAAATGACATGTATGTGAACAACGACAAACAGAAATACAAATTCGTTGTAATATATGTATGTATATATATGTGTGTGTGTGTGTGTGTGTGTGTGTGTGTGTGTGTGTGTGTGTGTGTGTGTGTGTTTACGATAAAAGAAAAACAGAAAAACACAAGAAAGGACAATGTAGAAAAAAGCCGGAGACTAAACAAATTCAGTGGAGACGAATATCTTACCATAAATAATATTTGAGCAAAGATAAATCCCTTTTTCAGTCGGACGAGCTAAATCAATAAATTACCACGTTTTCTTCCTTATTTAATACATCCAACTCATCATCATTATTATCGAGTTTCCCTACACAGCTTCATCAAACAACAGAAATCGCAACCACTTTTTTATATATTTTTTTCTTCATTTCATTAGAATCTACTGTACATTTTTAGTCATGTTTCCAGTTGTTTCATAAAAAGTACTTAAACGAAGACTCATACGTACGCACAGCTAGATGTCACTGCATAGCGAGATTTCAGAACGAGGCAAGTTTGGTTCATTGATTGTAAGTTTCGGATTGAACAATGCGCATGCGTCGAGCTAACGTTGCACTTCTCTTTCCTAATGTATACGAAAGACAACGAATTTGTTCGTATTTAGTCATGGATTTTTTTTAATTATTAGCTCAGGATATATCGCTCTCATTTCATTAAACATTATGGGTTTTTTTTTCGTTTAGTGTTTAAATAAACAAATAGATCTAAATTCATTTGAAACTGTTCTCGGGTTAAGCCTAAAAATTGATCCGATTTGACGACCAGATTATTTTATTTGATTCTTTATTTACTTCAATTTGTATGTTGTTCTTAAAAACATAACTATAAACTAAATGCACTCGTCCGACATTTCCTAGTGATTCCTAGTAATTCGATTTGATAGTTAGAAAGCGCATGAAAACATATATCAAATGATGGGTCAGGCCTTCGATTTTTTAGACATCCTATAGATGTGTAGCTAGTCTTTGTTTACTCTTTAGTTATTTAAATAGAAATTGCTCGATTGAGCTTTAATCTCTGTTTCCGCCTCATAAGATATCCGTAACAAAGAAAACGTCGTCTATCTTGATGAAAAAGAACGCCATTATCTTGGTGAATGTCCTTAGCCTAGGACTGAATTTGTTTAAACATATTCCCTCCAAATAACTTTATTTTATTATACACATAAACACATAAGTAGTTACTCGCATATTTCAACGTCTTCAATTTCAAATCCAATGTTAATAATTGCATGTCATAAATCATTCTAACAAGTATCCAAGGTTCATATATCTCAATTATAGTGTCTTCATAATAACCTTATTTAATTAACTGAGTCTCTACTAATCATATTTACCACCACCCCATCTCTTGTGATATTTTGCCTTGATATGTATCCAACCATTAGTACTTTTTTAAAACAACATTAACAAATATATAATATGACGTTTGTTGATGATGCAATAGGTTTACTTTTTGAAATTGTCCTTAAAATAATCTTCGAGAGAGCGAAGAAATAGCTTTAATCTACATAGAATTTAAGTTAAGTATTTAAAGATTGTTAATTAATATACCTTTTTGTATCTAGTTAAATCTAATGTATACAGCCTTTTCCTGCCACTGTAATATCTTATTTTTGTAAATGTCAGTTCTTTTCGTGTGCCTTTTGAATCTCAATATTATATTCCATTTTCTATTCGATTATGTAAATTTCCTAATTCGTCTTCGCATAAGTAGACAAAGAATCTAAAGCTGCAATGGATACGTAATCGAAAACAGAATATTAGACAAAGATTAATGATATGCATATAGAAATAATAATACATATTTTTTTTAAATTGCTTAATAAAATTTTAAAAATTATGAATTTTTTTTTTGCATAAGAAAACATTCGCGAGTGTACTTATTTGATTCTCATATATTTGTTAAAATTTGATGAGAATTTTGGAAGATCGCTTCTGGATGGAACACTTGATATAAGGCCTTATTTATATTTCAATTAGAAATTAAGATTCAACTCAAATACCTGAGTATGACGAATAGTCGTAAGCTTTATGATAATTTCTCAACGTTGTTGTACACTCTCTAAAATTTTTCGATCATTTTATTTTCTCTGTCAAATCTTAATCCAAGAGGATCCTGGTGTACCTTTCAATCGCAGCTACGTAAGCTAGATACAAATAATACCTCGTCAAATTGCCTTTTTTTTTCAGAAGGAACAATCTGCTATGTATCCGACTGTTTAGCTGCTGTGTTTTTATTTTATTTTTTCAAATATCAAAATTAAGTGAAACATAGATAAAATAATCAGTCAGTGTTAACTCTCAACTGTGCTTACAGAAATCACTATTATAGTCGTTATTAACTAAGTATATAATATAATCTCAAATCTGTTTTTACAAAACTCTGTAACAGCAGCAAACATGTTTATTAAAAATGCGAAAGAGTGATATGTCTAATCTGGCAAATCTAGAATCGATAATTTGTTAATGCGTCATTATATGAAGATATAAATAATATGTTGAATAGCTAATCAAATCGGCGCAAAAGCATAAGGGAGCTATCAGTATTTAAATTGAAATCCATAGCAGGAAATATTTAATAGTCAGAAAAAAAAAGTGAATACTGTAGGGGATATCAAAAAAGTATCACATGAAGATTATTTTATGTAAATTGGTGATAGAAGTAAATTCTAGCTGGGGGGTATAATTATTCCGATTTCGGGTAAGTATGACTATTTAAGACGAATCAGGTAAGTTTATAAAAATCTAGAAACAAAGAAACAGACGTACATTTTTTCGTAAACGTGCGTTAGTACAGCCAATCATATCCACACACACACACGTATATATATATATATATATATATATATATATATATATATATATATATATAACTCACCTTAAGCACTAACAAGGCATATTACCACGGACATAAAGGGCCACTACCATGACTCAGAAAGATTAAGATGTTGGTTTAAGTTGCATATCAATAGAGTTATGGAAGCATGTAGCAGGTAGGGAATTCCAAATCTAGCCATTTAGGGAAAATGTTATGGTAGCAAGCATTCTGACATCCAGGGACTTACACAGTGAAAGAGGTGTGATTTTGTGGTTAAGCGGGTTTGTCGGGGATATTTACGCCAACAGGCATAAATCCAATGAGTTCATCAGAGCGCATTAAATTAGAATACTAACAAAACAGGAACAGATATGAAACATTGCGGCGATGGGACAGAGTTTGGAGGCGAGTTCACAAAATTGGGCCTATTAGATTGAAGACGCTTTTCTTTTACCCTATCCCAGAGGGAGAGGTTAATGGTAGATGTACCAGCCCAGAGAGCATACAATAATCCATATATGGTCTTGCAGAGGTACAGAATACTCTCAAGTGTGAGTAGTTTTCTAGCACAATAGAGGGAGCCGACTTTCTGTGTAGCAACCTTCACTATATATATATATATATATATATATATTTATATATATATATATATATATATATATATATATATATAATACAACCACCACTAATCTAAATTTCCTCGTGGTTCTTATTAAGAAAGCTGAATAACTGAGACGCATGGAATGGACGGCACATTATTTCCTTATTAGATCTTCAAACAACAATCATAAGGATGTTTTGGAATTTAGAAAACCGGAGATAGAACCTTATATATAACAACACAGTCAGTTGAAAATGAAATCTTTACAATGTTATCAACCAAATTATCTTCCTGAAAAGCAAAACAAAACATTTCAACGGAAAGCTTGATAATACTGCTGAAATAACAAATCCAAAAACATATATGTAAAGACTAAAAGAACGTATAACTTCTGCAAGTTTACTAAACAAGAATATCATAAATTAGTTGGAGAAATCAGAAGAAAGAAATAAAAGGACATTTATTTCAAACAAAACAAATAAAATAAATTTGAAGAGCGAAATATTAATCGATAATCGATAAACTGCAAACTAGTAATAGAGTGAATAAGCTACGAAATAAAGATGCATACATCTTTCTACAAGTTCTGAAACCTTTCTCAACGCATATAAAACACCCTAGACTGGCTCATAAATCCCTGTAGACCAGCAATAAATAAAATTAGTAAAAGATTATTAGAAAGGATTAACATTCAAATCAAGTCTAATTATAAACTAAAACTGTGGATTAACACGGCTTAGGCAATCAAGTGGTTCTCGAATACTAAGAAAAAAGGCTCTTTTATACAATTAAAAATTGAGAACTGTTACTAATCGATCACTAAAGAACCCTTTATCACCGTTCTTTCTGACATTTTTAATAATAAATCAATATCTTTAGAAAATGCAGAACTACACTATTAAAAAGCAAAAACGAACAGCAAACATAAAAGACTAGTGAGGACAATTTGATATATCAATAGGTACTTTGGACTTATATGTGGTTTAAATGACTGGTTTAGCTGGACCTTAGACTTTGTATAACCTTATTAAGGACATTAAAATTGAAGACATTAGTCATTATGAAAATGACGGAATTATGGATATAATAAATTCTGATCGCCTGAAATTTGAGAAGATGAAAAAAGTGATTCTTACTAAATTTAGAAGATTTAAGCTTAGGTAAAAAAAAGTATTCATATATAAAAAAGTAGTTAATTTTCCGAACATATCCCTAAACTTAAAGAAATCAAATATATTAACCATCCAAAAAGACAATCCGAATGTTATTTAGGTCCATGCCCTTTCCAATCACAGAAACTCTATTATAAAACATATCCCAAATCAATTAGCAAGAGAATAGGTGATAATTCCTCTTACAAAACATCTTTGATCCGCACAAAACTTTTAATAATTAACCTATAAAGGCAATAGTAGTGTGTACAATATATACAACTCAAATATATTATGCGTAGATCCTATATTAATACACCTAAAAAAAGTTGAAACTTATTTGGTTTACTCCACCATTGAAATTTCATGTACAAAATAAATCTTGGTGCAAGGGATTTAATCCTCACTGACTTACATTCACTTCTTTTTCAAATTATCCTATTGTGTGAAAATTAACCCAAATATGTACGTTTATTCAATGGTACTTAATTTGCTTTGTAAAATATTATTCACTATACATGCCTTATACTATATTTCATATTTTTAAATTAATACTTTAATCTTTCTTCAAACTTCTCATGTTTTCCAAAAGTAATTATTTTTCTGTCTAGTATTGGTATATGTGTATGTATTTATGCCTCTTTATATAAATATATGTATATATATATATATATATATATATATATATATATATATATATATATATATATATAGGTATATATATATATGTATGCATGGATGTATTTAAGTACGTGTATATATATAGATATGTATATATACGTATATATATTTATAAATATATATATATACTAGCAAAAGTGCCCGTCGTTGACGGGGTTAAAAAACAGCCTACGGAAAATGGACTCTGATTTATTAAAATATGATAAGTTATGAAAAGGAAGGGTTGTAAGGAAATAGCTTCAAATTCGGGGGTATCAAAACCAAACCAAAATATGATGAAAGTCAAAATAAAATAGATAAACCCCATAATTTATTATACCATACCTGTTCACACTGAAACACTTAACACAATATTCTGTGGATCTATATAAAAAACCTTGTTAAACTTTGTCACATATTTCCATTCTATGGAGGTAAGGCGCGAACGAACACCCCCATAATTTTATTATACCATATTTCTTTAAACTGAAACATAATTATCAAAGTATACTTACGCAGATAGATATGAAAAGTCTTTATTAAAGTTTGTGCCTATTTCCTTTCTATGGAGGCCAGGCGTGAACGCAGACCCCCCAATTTTATGATACCATCCCTATTTAAGTTAAAACATACTTATCAAAATATTATTATGTACATCTATATCAAAAAACTTGTAAACGTTTTTTTTTTAATTTAATTTTTTTTATTTCCATACTTTGTGGGCCAGGCGCGAACGCAGACCCCACAACTTCAGAGAACCGCCGTTCTGCAGGATCAAACATACCCATTCCTGTGCCTCGGTAATCTTCTATCATTATATGTAATAAGTTTTAAAAATAGTCAACCATATAGGAGCATATTCCTGACCAGACACACATACACACACAAAGACATTCAACATTATATTATATATGTGCACATATATATATATATATATATATATATATAATATATATATATACATATATATATATGTATGTATGCATATATATATATATATATGTATATATATATATATATATATATATATATATATATATAACTGTGTATATGTTTTTTGCGGGTATATATGTATATATACTGTGGATTAATAAATTTATATATTGCCCGAAATGTAGTATTCTCTTATTTATATATTGGAATATGTTACCCATGTCATTTAGGAGAAAATGATTCTCAATATTTCTTAATAATTATTCATCCTCTACACTTAAATCATTTTTTGGTTAAATGTTCTTTAATAATTTTGACGTTTTTTTTTTATTTTCATTAAGATGTGATTTCCGTTTACCACTATCTTAATCTCTCTAATGTCCAACTCATGACTTAAAAGATCTGAATAATGTAACATTATTATTAATATGCCTCATCATTACATGTAACGATATTAACATACAAGTAACACCTTTATTTTTATAGAAATACTAGCATGGGTGCCCGGCGTTGTCTGGGTGTTTCGAGATGTGTATTGAGCAAAATTTTTAAGAAAAGTAGACGTAGGTAGGAATACTCGAACCCGCACCGCGAAGAGGGAAAAGAACGGAAAAAACGTGACGTCTTTGCTGTTATGACCACCACCAAACCGGAATGACGTAGGTTTAAATTAAAGCTAGACAATCGAAAAGAGGGGATGACTTTAAAAAATATCGGTGAAAAAAGCGACACCTAATTGTAAAAAAGTTCCCAGTTGAGGGTGAAGAAATAATTGTTTTTAGCCAATTTTTCGGTATATGTCGTCTAAAGTTTCGAGCTTCAAAACGATATTAATCTTGTGAAAATCGGTCGCCTATGTCGAAGGTTTTAGGCAGACATGCAAACATACATACATTTATATATGGTCGCTCAAATTTCAGACCCAAACAGATTAAAAAGCTTGTCCTATCTCTGAATACCCTTTACGTAAAATTGCAAACATTTAGACCAGAAATTGTCTGGTGATTAGGCAAAGACCGCAGAGGTCATTTTTTTTAATTTTACGTATATCATGACCCCTTAACATTTATTGTTTTGGGCTCAAATCAAGTTATTAAGTTAGATCCATATCCAAGGAACCTATATCTAAAATTTCAAGTCTTTAGACCCAAAATTGACAGAGGTGTTTGGTAGAGTTCTCAAAGGTATAAATCGTTGAACTTTTATCCCTTAACAGCCAAATTTCTGGACGAAAACCGATCATAACGATTTTCCCAAATAATTTCGAGTTTGTAGACTAATAATTGACAGAGCTATTGCGTAGGGAGATGTACACAGACACACAGACAGACAGACACACAGACACGTTCATTTTTATAGATATACCTGCATGGGTGTCCGTCGTTGCCCGGGTGTTTGGAGGTGCATGCTGAGCAAAAAAAAAAAATGGTCATTTTTTTAAAATTTGACTCCTATTATGACATCTTAAAATTTATTGTTTTGGGCTCAAATCCAGTTATTAAGTTAGATCCATCTCCAATGAACCTATATCTAAAATTTCAAGTGTTGAGACCGAAAATTGTCGGAGGAGTTTGGCAAAGTTCTCAAAGGTCAAATCGTTGAACTTTTACCCCTTAACAGCCAAATTTCTGTCCGAAAACTGATCATATAGATTATCCCAAATTTCAGTACCCAGTAGACTGAAAATTAACAAAGTTTTTGCGAAGGAAAATGTACACAGACACGTTCACTTTTATAGATACATAAATAGATAGACTAGCAGTTCGGCCCGCATAACTAATCTCTTTTATCGTATGTCATTCCTTTTTACTTGTTATTACTCCCTGGTCTTCCTCACACCTTACTCTCATCTATATTTTCCTTTTTTGTCTATTTCTTATTCCACTTCCAAGCGATATACATGTAAACCTATTCCAACTATTCTTTTATCCACTGGCCTATGTATATTCATCTTTATTATATTCTCGCGCATTTTTTTTTAGAGTTATAAATCATGTCAATCAATGAAAATGTGTCGTTCATTTTAAGAGCATTTCTATTTAAGCGAGGGTTTTGGTAACCCGATGTATGTCATCATTTGATTGAAACAGAAGTTTTGTTATTGTCATAAACATGTAATGCTTTTCTCTAAAATGATATATATATATAATTATTTTTTACTATAATAATTAAATACCTACAGACGCTAGTGTTTCCTCCCTTCGGGAATCTTCAGTGCAGGGTGTCACGAATAACACCAGTCGAACGATTCGAACCCCGCAACACGAGACATCTCGTGCTCGGTTAGCGAAGACCGTGTCAATTCGGCCACCATTAACCGCGTGAAATAATGTTGAATTTAAAAAAATTTAATTTTAAATGTTCATTTACGTCAGTCAAACAGTGATCTAATCGTTATACGATGATCTATGCATAAGAGCTAAATTGACCGACTTTAATTTAACTAAAAGTGCTCAATATATATATATATATATATATGTGTGCGTGTGCGCGTGTGTGTGTGTGTGTGTGTGTGTGTGTGTGTGTGTGTGTGTGTGTGTGTGTGTGTGTGTGTGTAGAGTGGGCCATAAGTTGCGCACCAAAGGATTTGGAATAAGTCTGATAGTAATAAACGTTATTTATTAAATCCAAACTTAAGCAATAAAGTGAAAAGTACGTTGTACACGCTGATAAAATCATAAAAGAAGATGTATCTTATACTCAAAGAAAAGAAAATACATTTTGTCCCGCATATTTTGCACTTTGCCATAACTTAATTCTTTGGTGCGTGCCTTATGGCCCACCCTGTATACTTAAATATGTATGAATAAAAACCCAATACGTAAAATATATAAATGTTTATATTTTTTCTGTATTTATTTCCTCTGTGTTGACGTATAGGAATAAAATACTCTTTTGAAAACAACAAAAACAAGAATGTTTCCTTCAAGAGCACACCATTTGCGACCGATCCTTCGATCTTCTTCAGTGTGAAATCCTACACGTAAACACACAGGAAATAAATGCAGATAAGATATAAACATTTATATATTTTTCGTATGGATTTTTTATTCATACATATTTAAATATATTAAAAGGAATACACGTGGATACAACATGCAATTCGAACTATATATATATATATATATATATATATATATATATATATATATATATATAAGTACATAAATATTATTTATTAATATTTTATCTGGTAAAATGCTTTTTTATCAAAAGAAAATAACTGATTTCGTGACGAATTTCTCACTGTGTTTCCTAGAATACACATCCCATGATTTATAAGTTCGTTTGTTTTAGTATAAACATCGCATTGATAGACGGCAGTTCTGACCTCACATCAAAACATTGTTAATTCACTGCTTGCATAGCAGCAGCTGAATAGAGCAATGGGTAGAAGCTTTGACTGTCATAGGGGCGAGCAGGTTTCGATTCTGGCTTGTGGTAGTTGCTTGTCTAGTCGTACTGATGAGCTGTGAAACAGTACTGTATATGGATGACTATATATATATATATATATATATATATATATGTATATATATATTATGGCAGTCCATTGCAAAACTTAATGCCTGAATTATAATCATAAAATGAATCAGCATTTCACATTAACATCAAAACTCCAATCCTCTATGCCTCATCATTATGGCTGGGCGTAGCGATGTTCGAAACCGTGATCATAGTGGTTACATTCGCGATTAACATACTTAGAACTCAAATCTGTTATTTAGTGCAGGATAATTAAGTATTGAAATAGAACTATTCATGTATTTACATTTTTAATAGACTCATAATTGCCACCACTTATATATTTTTCGGGAAGGATATTGTTTTATTACTGATTGGTCACTATTATTGTCTCAACCGTATTCGCTATTTCTTCATATATATTCTTTTTCAATTTTTTTTTACTTTTTCGATTCTCTGATTAAGTAATTGTTTAGTTGACCAAATTAGTTATCCTCTTGAATACTGGATTATTGATAAATCTTTCCATGAGGAAATAATTTTCCTTCCAGTGAGTTAATCGATATTTGTTTGGAACGATTTTACAACTATCCGTAATCCTCCATTTAAAAACGTTGAATCAGCATATCAAAAAATAACAATGTAAAAATCAGAATATAAAAATAATATTATACAATCTTTGTTTTCGATTTTGTTTTTTGTCTTTGGTAATGAAATGAAAAATAAATAAAAATACTCAGTTAAGATATGTTTACCAACTATACCTAGTCTATTAGTAACAATCTATTTCCAGTCTTTCCACTCTTTCACATTCTCTCTCCCCTTTTCTCTCTCTTACATACACTTTTGTGATTTTTTATATCAACGCCATTTATTGTATCGCCATTACAGCACAACAGCAAAACAATACAGTAAGTATGGTCAAATAGGTTTTCAAAAGATATAAGCACAATTTATTGTGTGGAAGATGATAATATGAACCAAAGCCACCAGAATTGTTATATAGAATCAAATATCATTTCTCAGATTCAATGTTATGTCTGTCTCCTTTCGAGAAATAGATTAACTTTATCATATACTTAATCACCCCCCCACACATATATATATATATATATATATATATATATATATATATATATATATATATATATATATATATATATATATATATACAGGGTGAACTAAAAAAAAAAACAAAAGCAAAATCGAGGCAATCTAGAACATATCCTGTAGAAAGGAGAATAAAGGCCAAAGACCCTAGTGTTTTGATGTGATGTTTTGAATATAATAAACTAGTTATTACAAAAGTTCCAGTCCATTCGGACAAAACACTAAGAAACGGGGCCTGATTGTAGTTTCAGCCCGTTTTGTTTCGGTAGACCTTTATATATATATATATATATATATATATATATATATATATATATATATAGAGAGAGAGAGAGAGAGAGAGAGAGCGAGAGAGAGAGAGAGACTTGTATGTAATATACTGAGTTCGTGTAATTCAGTAAATTTTCTTATACCAATGAGTTTTAAACGAAAAAGATTTGATATAAGGAGTAAACTACAAAATTATCATATTTAAGAATTGAGCATTAATATACTGTGAAAGCAAAATCAAGACTCCAAAAAAGGTGTTGATGGCAATAAAAAGTGTATTCCATTTTACGTTATACTTGTTTCCATGTCCAATCGACAATTTCAAACATTATATCGTTTGAACATTTTCAAAAACCAGCATTTCTTCAGATTTTATGAATAAAAACGCTTTTTGACAATCGAGTATTTTTGAAAAGAAAGAAAAAGGAAAAATTCCATTAACGGGAAAAGCATGTGAGAAACATTTACCTTTGCGGTAGCTACGGAAAAGCCCATTTGAATATCAATATATCGCCTAATTTCCGTATCCTTATTAAAGAACAGAGTCATCAGAAGTTTTCTCAGAAAACCCTAAGCCATTTAAAAAAATGTTTATATATCCCATTCGTTGAGTTCCTAAATTAGATCTCGCTGTTTCTTTATTTCCCAATAATTAATTTTTTTTATAAAAATATTTTTTAAAATTTTTATTTCTATATTTATAGTATGGCCGTAACAACCTTGCAATAACGTTACGATTAATTTTAGTTTCGTATTAATGGCAAGTAATGTTTACAGATTATCGTTAATTTATTACTTAGATTTAAGACCATTTTAGGTTTAAAGTTTTATTGAATATGAGAATGAATAAAAAGGCTGTATTATATATATATATATATATATATATAAATCCTTGTACAACATTTCGAGTAAGGTATTCTAATCTATTCATTATTATTTAATGTTTTAAAATTCATTGTCATTCTGCTTGAATATGTTTTCATATCGTTACTAAAGACAATTATGAAGGTAGATAATCAGGTCAGAAAGCGACACAATGTTCAACGAGCGAGATCGAAGATGCGTTGCTGTACAACTCATGTTCTCTATTGATTCAAGCTACGAAACTGGACCATTCCAACCGCTTTCAAAATGCAAATCTGGATAATTTAACGCTTAAAGACACAGTTCAACGAGGTTTTCGGTCATGGTTGTTTTATTTATGTGGTTTTAAATGAAGATCACATCATGCCAGCTCACATTAAAATCAACACCAAAATATATCTAAATGTGCTGAAGAAAGTGGTGATCCCCTGTTGCAATCAGGTGACAGCTAGCAGACCCTCGATGTTGAAGCAGGATTTGGCGCTGGTCCACATGTCAAAAGAGACCCAGGCTTGGCTTCAGAAGGAGTGCTACGATTTGTACCTTTCTCTTCTTGTCCTTCAAACACTCTTTTGATGGGATGTCTCCTAGCGGCTTCGGCTGCAGGGAGGCAGGGTAGTACCAGTCAAGGATTTGTCACTTGACACTCAGCCCAACAGGTGAGGGGCCGGGAACCGGCCCAGCACCTGTTGGACTGAGGTACACCGCCTGGGTAATACCTAGGAGGTCCACCCTCCCAGGCCTTGCCACCGGGCTTTCCGGTGGGGCAAGTTTATTGATTGCTGCCTGAGGCGCCCCGACCGGGGAATGCCGACGGGGTTACTCAGGCAATTTTTTAAATTGCAGGAGTGCCCCTCCTTTAGGGGAGCCTGCGGGGTTCCCACTTTCCGGCCTTGTGCCACATTTTGCTGATGTGGGCAGCAAATAAATATCTACTCTTCCTCTAACCTGAACCCGCTGGACTAATTCGTTTGTCATACGTCGAGAACGCCATAAACATGGCCTCTCACAACACCAAAGCTAGACTGGTCGCTGCCATCCGTAGAGTATTTGCCGAGCTCCCGCCGGCGCTTGTGGAAAGGGAATGCTCCAAGTTCCGGACCCGTATTGAGGCCGTGATTGCGGCTGAAGACGGCTACATAAAATAGATGTAAGATCTACTATATAATCAAGTTGCCTGAATTAAGTTTCTCAATAAAAATTTAAAAATAAAGCTGCTGTGTGGTTTTCTTTAAGACGACTAATTACTCGTTCCATTCTGTCAAACGAGCAGAAGAGACAAATTTATAATTTTCTTTTTACGTTTTTCTCATATTCAACCGGCGTTGCAAATTCTCTTTTCCATTCAAAGCATCTACCCGACCTCGACAGATTACAAACAAAACTTATTCATACGAATTTTACAGATATTAAAATGCATAATATATGATATCATGCATAATTGAATCTATTAAGTTAGTACATATTTTTATGCTCGGATCTCTTACTAAAACGTACGTCCACATCTGGACAGCAGCTGCTAGAAAGACTTATCCTGCCTTGATAGAGTTCAAAATAGACTTTGTAGCATCGTAGGAAATGCCTTATTCATTTCCCTGCAACCTCTTTCTCACAGAAGAGATGGTGCGTGTCTGTCTTTGCGTTACCCTTATTTTCATGCAAGTGCTCGTCTGAGATCTAATCTATGGTCCCCCCTCGACAAACTTTTATGAGAAACACTAGTCTAGCTGAAAACACTATCAATAATTTCCCCCACACTTTATCTGTGCCTAAACTTTAACGTAGATTCCATGAACAAAGTTTCTTTCTTAGAACTGCACGCCTGTTGTACTGTCTTCTGTTTGCCTGCTTTCAAGCTGACTACAATATGGTTGTCTTCAAGTCCAACATAAACAAGTCCTTGATGAGCCGTTACACTTAAGTTAAGAAATTTCCCGAATTTCCATTAATAGCGATTCCTACAGTGTCCAATTGACTACGATACACTCTTTAACCCTTATCCTCAAGTGGCCTCTTGGCCTTGCTAAGTGGTGATGCTTATGTAAAAAAAACGTCCTAGCAGTAAACTTCATACTTTGTGCTAGGAATGTTAAAGTATATTCGTTATCTATCACAAAATATTAGTTCAGTTTCATTTGCTGCTTCCAAACGACGTTCAGAGAATAATCACAAAAAGGTAGCATTAAACGGAGCAAATGTAGAACCCATTCTATTTCTAGCCCTGAATTTAGTTTTTAGTTCTACGTAAAAAAAATACTCCCCCTGGGATATTGATTGAATGCGTTAGGCTTCATTTGTCTTCTATGCTTCTCTCTCTCTCTCTTTCTCTCTCTCTCCCACTTCCATCTGATTATTAGATCAAAACTAATGAGTTGAATTGTGGCTAAGGAAGCAAAGTTCATATCGAACTAATGAGGAAAGGCGGGCGATAAAGTCAAAATATAACTGAATAAACAAAAGCAGGAGAAGGAGAAGCCAAGTTGAATCTTTTTTATTCGAAATGAAGCGGATTAGCAAATATGTGTACGCAAAAAAACAAAAGTAAAACAAAAAAGAACAGAAGTCGTTTTCGGAATATGACGTAAAAGACATATCCTTAATATCCAGTTTTCTTCTTTGGGCACATGAATAATGAGAGGTGCACTCTTAACATGATGCATCTAAACAGTCTAATAGTAGACTTCTATTTCAGCTTTGTGGAAAGAAATTTCCATGATATAAAATGGATTTACTTAATCCATGAACATGATTAGTTAAACAGACAAAACCATAAAGACAAATAAAAATAATAGCATTGAAAGAGAAGTTTCACATGGATATGCGTTAGGGAATATGATGAAAAGCTCATGAGAAAAGATGACGTATGATCAAAAAGCTTTCTAAAAGTACAATGTGTTTATGTATACGGCGTAATCACGTTTGACCGACAGCTTACTGTCAGATCACCGAAGTTAAGCAACAGTGAGGCTGTCCAATACCAGATGAGTGACCAATTGGAATTGCAGGTGCTATATTTGCTGTCCGCTTATCTCAGCATTGTTTCCAGTCGTCCTGGAATTTCCTTGCCATTGGACTCAAGCAGTGCCTATTAAGGAGAGGTATAGTTGGGGATTACGTAACCTTTGACACATAATTACACGCGCAGCTGCTTCTACAGGAGGTACTGTTTGTCTTGCGAGACTGTACGGAGGCTTGATATAGCTAATATTGGTTTGACCTAGCAACTCCAGCTAATATATATATATATATATATATATATATATATATATATATATTGAGAGAGAGAGAGTGCTAATTGACTGTTCCAGAACAAATATGTGTTTTATTTTTTTCTGTAAGGTCTGACGAGGCTGTTGGATCGTAAACATGGTTCCACATCCGAAACATATGTAACCAAACATATAAAAAGGTAATAAAAAATAAAACATATATATATATATATATATATATATATATATATATATATATATCATGATTTTCTTCAACCGGTTTCCGTGAATAAATTAAGGGACTTAAAAACAGGTTTAAACAACGTTGCCCACAGTTACGCTAGTACACTAATATCCCATTCAGAGTTTAAATGGCGTAATGAACACATCCACGTCACTAAAACTCTACGCAAAAATAGATCCCCCGTAATTACTAGACCTGATAAAGTGTCTGGGTTAGTCATAATGACTCATGAGGAATACGTCAACAAAATGTCACTTATATTAAGCGATAGTGACAAATTTGTTAAATTAGGCCCTGTTGACACCCATGATTCCACGAGTACTCTGGAATCTAAATTCCAGAAAGAATTAGTTAAATGGGTAAAAAGTGGCTTACTTTCTTTTGAGGTGACTAGTTAGATTAGACCCTCGGGCTCTATCCGTCCAAGATTATATGGCATACCCAAAACACACAAAGCGGCTATTCCCTTAAGACCCATTCTATCTATGGTAGCGTCCTCACAACAGAAGGTTGCAAAATAGATCTTCAATATTCTTCAGCCAGTATCAAATTATCATAGTAAATACTGCCTGAAAGATTCATTTCATTTCGCTTACTACATGCAAAAATCGACGAGTACAAATAAATTTATGTGTTCGTATGATATCTGCAATTTATTTACTTGCGTCCAAGTTTTAGAAACGATAGATATTTGTGTTGACTTTTTTATATCGCAGTCAAAGTCCAACACCTTCCATTCCTGAACACGTATTTGTTGAACTAATTAAATTTGTCGTTACATCCGTTCAATTCAGCTTTAATGATGTAATGTACAGGCAACTTGATGATATGTCGATAGGCTCCGTGTTGGGACACACATTGGCCAATATTTTTGTAGGATTCCATGAGGAAAAATTAATATCCGGACCCATAAAACCATTGGTCTATTTTAGATATGTAGACGACACGCTGGGATTCATTCTGCCCTAACAAGCGCAAATATAATTTAATTTGGAAATTAACACATCGTAGTTCTGCTCTGTTCCGTATTAAACTTTCAAACTTGTGATTTTCTACAGCAATTACCTGATCCTGTTAGAACAACACACACACACACTAACACAAACATTCCTCATATATATATATATATATATATATATATATATATATATGTGTGTGTGTGTGTGTGTGTGTGTGTGTGTGTGTGTGTGTATCTATATACTCGTGGGGAGTTCCAAATGCAATGCTACATTTTTAATTCGAAAGCTGAAGAGATGAGAGCAATACCATTAATACGGGCGATCTTTTGTGCTCTAGAATATATTTACTACATAGTTACCATTAATCTAAAGTCACTTCCGCCAGCGATGAACTCTGTGGCACTTGATTTGCTAGTCAGCTTATCAAAATTTTTGTTGTTTACACATCCATTTATTGTGGTCAATAAACACACGTCCATTGGCTACAATAAATGGGTGTGCAGATAAAAAAATATATTATTGGCTTAAGAGCAAAATCATTATCACGGGAACTATGAAAATACGAAGCAACATCGATTAGAGACAATCTTAGCCTACGAATCCACGCAAGAATGGAACGCGAAAAATTCTGTGTTGTTTAATTGGTTATATATTTTGCAAACTCACTACTTAACACTACTTACTTATCAGGAACTGAAGAAGTCAATACTGAAACTCGATACAGAAATCGCATGTAGATATATTAAATAATGATAAATATATTTATATATTTTATATATATATAAATATAAGAAGTATGTTTATATAGAGCCGCGTGTTATATCTGGCGGTTGTATTTTGTAATGTTTGAACTGTGCGTAGGTAACGCGATAATACCATCAAGAATGAGAGTTCAATAGAAACCTTGTTTTATTTTGAATAAAATAAAATACGCATTAAGTGCGCTTGAAACCAAATCGCAGCAGAATATTAGGAAAATAAACATTCTTGACGTTATTCTCGCGTTACCTACGCACAGTTAAAAGATTTCAAAATACAACCACCAGATACAACGCGCAGCTCTATACAAACAAACTTTTTTCTCCAAATTTACAACATGGCAAAGAAGAAGAAAAAGAAAACAAAAACAAAACAACACACTGAAGATGGAGTTTACCTCCGAAATATATTTGTGATAACTTTCATACGTTGTGATTTGGTTTCAAGCGTACTTGATGCGTATTTTATTTTTATTCAAATTAAAACATCGTTTTTATTGAACTTTCATTCTTGAAGATAGATAACTAGTTCGATAAATAGATAGATAGCGAGATACATAGACAGACAGATAATATGGAGGACTTCATACAGGTGAAGTAGTTAGGCTCAATGTTGAAGGAAACCGAACTCATCCCCAGCAGCGTAGTTTTCACCTTTTACGTGACCTACAGGTTGACTGTTTAATATGACAAAAGCATAAACCTATGGGAGTTACTGGCTTAGTGTGTGGCGTGGGGACGTATTCGCAACGTTGTTACGTCCTAGGCCCGGCACAAGTTGCCAAACGACGCAAGGATAAAACTCCCTTAAATCAAGCTGCTGATATGCCATGGGTTACGTCTGCTCGACGGGTCTTCTCTTGTAGTTCGCGGTGTTGTTAGTCCAGGACCGTTTTGCTGGAAGTGTGCGTTGTATACAATAAGCGAATGACGCATGTTTTTGCAAAAATATAATTTTTTCTTAATTTCAATTTGAAAAATGGGCATCTTTACACATTCGAACATTGAGCTAGTTAAAACGCGTCCAACGCCAACGGTACTGCTCTTTCACTATTTTAAAACCGTTCACCACTTAATTATTGCGATTGCTTTCACACGTGTAGGATTTTATAAACATCTGTCAACCTGAGTTTCTGATATCGGATGCCATTTTTACGAAAACAATATTGACTTGATTTTACTTATCCATTCCCTGAGTACAAAAATACAGGTTGAAGGATTTTAATTGTGTGGAGCAGCTCCTCCAGAAAGAGCTCGTTATGATAATGCACCATAAAGATGTGTATCATGTAATTGTGTCTATTAAGCAAATATTTCCACCCCTGACGTAATTAACTCAGGAAAAATGTGTCATATATGTCTGGACATATTTGCCAATAATCCAACATCTGAGACTGAAACTTTTATCCAAATATATAGCACATGAGCCTGGGTCTATTTACCGGAACGTAATGCTGACACATTCAAATGAATACGTGTTCATAACAAGCATAGGTGACGCATCTACGCCATCAAACACTTCACAAGAAAATCTTTGTGATTTTCCTCACTCCAGGCAAATATTGACAAGCGAAAGGCTGAAGCTTTTAAAGAAGCGGGCGTGTTTGAACAATGGCAAATGTTATTTCGAAGAATCAGACCGAAGATTTTAGAAAGAGAAAGAAGGAAAGAAAAGATTATTTCGACATGAACCTTGCTGTAGGGAAAACTGAGAGAAGTTGGAATGAAATCGAAGGGGGGAAATAAGAAGGGGGATATAAGGGGTAGGGCGACTTTGACAAGTAGTGCGAGTGTAAAGGAAAATGACGAATGTAGAAGGTTTGAGGAGTAAAAGAAACCAGAAAAGTTCGAGAGGAAATAATAGAGAGAAAGAATAGATTAAAAAATGAATGGTACAAATTTAAACAAAGTTGATATTCAAAGAAAAGGAAAGAAAATAAGATAAAAGATTGAAGAAAAGAAAACACAACAACAAGAATAAAACATATCGAATAATAATAATAATAATAATAATAATAATAATAATAATAATAATAATATAATAATAATAAATAAATAACAAAATAAATAAAAATAAAAATAAAAAATTTAAAAAGTTAAGGTAATTAAAATGCATGGGACTAGAATGAAAAGTCAATATACCTAGCTTCATCAGACTTACAATGCAATTTCGTTACATGTTTTGCAAAGGGCCTCCGTGTTAGCAACGGCAGAAGTTTTGTAAGTGCAACTTAAATGTCTCATAGTAATTGCCTGTATTTTTGAGATGAGGTGTTTTCATCGATTGAGATTGTCGGACTGACTTCATCAATCAACAACTATGTCCCAGAGCCTAGCTGGATTCCGAACACGGTACCCCCGTAATAATAATAAAGGGTTGGGTTCGAGACTCTTAACAAACGTTTCCCTAGTTCGATACAAAACACCTGATGAAGGCCGGAGGGCAAAACGGCCGAAACGTTGTGACTATAACAACCAAGATGAGGAAGTCAGTCCGACAATCTCAATTAGATGTCTCATGTTCAAGAAAATTGCCTTATGTTCAAGAAAAAGAGTTTAACTAAAAACATCAAAGAGTCGTGGTTACTAAGAAAAAAAATTATAGTAAGAAAAAAAGAATATTTGATTTAGTTTTTCGATGCACGTTATTCCAACCTTATTGGATGCTGAATAACAATAACAATTTTTAACAATCCATTGCATTTATTAAGAAAAGGGTTTTGACACATATCTGAAATCGAAACTCTACTATTAGATAAACTGATTGTAATAATAGATAATTGATATCTGCCTGAATCCGAACTTATGCTATCATATGAATTAATAAAACTATTGTACTATCTTTTAATGAGCAGCTCAATTCGCTATAATATTTCAGTTTAATGTACTATAGTCCAATCTTCAATTCGGGAGGGGGGTAGTATCTGCTTCGTTCTTATGAGATGATCCTCCAAAGCATTACATCTGCCCGTTAATATGATTTTTTACAGTTAACTTAACGTTAATACGTCAAGGTTCAATTTGCGAGCAGTATATGGTCCAATTTATTTTATTGCCTATGTGAAAGGTATATTGTGTGTGTGTATATATATATATATATATATACATATATATATATATATATATATATATATATATATATAAATGTGTGTGTGCGGACACGGGTGTCTCTGTTTACGATATTGCAGTGTGGCTAGACGTAACCGAGACAAAAATGACGAAGCCGAACTTCTTATCAGTGAACAATGTATTACCTTGCAATGGATGAGCTATATCGAATATAAAATGTATAATTTAATTAGAATAACAATTTTATTTTTCACGATATTACATGTATTCAAACTCTTTTACGGGGAGTATATACATTTCTCCCCCCCCTCTCTCTCTCTCTCTCTCTCTCTCTCTGTATATATGTATATATCGATTCTATGGTTTCAAGGACTCATACGATAATCAGACCATAACTTCTGAATTTAGGGAGAAGCGGCGTGCATATTAAAATTGGTTGGCGCGTTTCTACAGAAAACTTACAAGCGGCAAAACAAGTCTAAGCTTGAAAAAGTTTACTACAACATTATCTCGGATCTGAGTAAATACATGATAGATTCACCGAAAATGTTCAATGAAACTTTCAATGAAGTATAGAACGCCATAGGTATGTTGATTTCAATCTCAAAGCGAATAAGAGTTACGTGAAATTTGAAACCTATATTACCAATGTATTTCGTGCTGTCTGCAATACATATATAAATAACACACACACACGCACACGCATATATATATATATATATATATATATATATATATATATATATATATATATATATTTGTTTATAGCAGGCGTTGTATGTGCTCTCCGATCATGTCTTCGGATATTTGTGTGTACATTTTTATGCGCATAACTATGTATATTTTTGTATTTTTACATCCGTGCTACCAGGTGTGTAGGTCAAAGGCACTCATGTACTTTTTTATGAGTGTCTATTTATCCGTATGTTTCATATGTGCGTCAGGGTCACATGTATGAGCATCCCTGTATGTACATAATCCTGTGGATGTGTACGCGGAGCCATCCTAAGAATAAAGATCTTCTGAATTATTGGCGAGTAACACTATCTACGTAAATTGTAGTCTACGCAGGGTGGGATACTATTTAAAAATAAAAAAAATAGAATAAGCGATGTATGTATTCTAAGCTGACATATATTAATATCTGTGATATTCATGCTGATTAGGGGCCGAATGTATTTCTTTTAGTCTGTAATACATATATAAATAACAGACACACACACACATACACACACACAAACACACACACATATATATATATATATATATATATATATATATATATGCAGTAGGTTGCAAAAGTATTTGGCACATAATTTTTTTCGTATTTCTCGAAACATATCAATTTTATTTAAATTAAATTTAAACTCAATCTTTGAACATATATTATCTATCTAAACTAAAAGGGAAATGAAAGATGCGTTGTTGACAAATATTTATTAACGAAAAATCAATTTACGCATATGCAAAATCATTTAACATTTACTAATAGTTAGTTGTATATCTTTCGTTTTGTCGTACAGCTTCCAGATTCTTTCCATAACCGCCTACTTGTTTCTTACAAGCACTTGGTGGATATTTCAGCCATTCTTCTCCGCAAACTTTATTAAATTCCTTTATATTCTTGGAGTGCCTTGCTTGCACCTATTAACTTCAAAGTTGTCCACAGATTTTCCACGGTATTTGGGTCGGATGACTTGCTAGGCCACTACAGTTATCCGCCTATCCTTAACTCATTTCGTAGTTATTTTAACCTGATGCTTAGGACCATTGTCTTGATGGAAGATAAAGGCATGCCCCAACCCTAAATCTGAGCCATTCTTGAACATATATGCTAACAAAATCTTCGTGTATTTTGATGCACTAATTTTCCTTTCTACGAATTCCATTTCTTCAACTCCATTTGCAGAAAAGCAGGTCAAAATCATTACATTGAACTTCCAAATTTTCAGTGGGAATGTTATTAGATGGTTTTAATTCTGTGTCGTTTTAACTCCATACACGGGTGCGCGTGTTTCTTCCGCAAAGCTCAATTTTGGTTTAAAATAACTTTGTTCCAGAGGTCATCCGATTCACATTGACATTTATAAACAAATTTCAAACGATCATTCACATGTCAAGGATTCAACAAGGGAGTATTTCTCGTGGATCTAGAGTAAAGCCTGCACGATTTAATGGTCTATTGATTGTTTCCTTGCTTACTACAATATTCGCTTCCTTCAAATCCTTCTGAATTATCGAATCAATCAGAAATGAACCCTTTCTCACGTTACGAGCAATGTAACAAGCAATAACGCCATTTAATTTACGTGTCCGACTACTTCTTAGAAGATTTTTAGCATTACCACTCGTTGTTTACCACGTTCTCACGACGGACTCAACTGTAATCACCACCAAATTTAGTTCTGAAGCTATTTTCCTATGCCTATTTCCATTTTTATGTCTTGCTATGATTTCCTGGCATATCCAACGAGTCAGTTCTTTTGTTTTAACCATTTTGAAACCTGCACTGTTACTAACTGGCATGTGAGTAGCCGAAACACTGGGGAATCTTCTGATTGGTTTACATATTGTAACTAGATTAAATGACGGCTTAAGAATAACATTTTACCGTGTGTTAAAGAGGTTTGCATGTAGGTAATTTGATTTTTCGTTAATAAATATTTGTCAGCTAAATGTATCTTTATTTGCATTGTATTTTTAGATAGATATTATCTGTTCAAGGAGTGAATGTAAATTTAATTCGAACTAACTTGATATTTCTTGAGAAGTGTGAAAAAATGTACCAAATACTTTTGCTACCACTGTATGCTTAGGCGTTTGGACAATGTTTAAACATTGAAAGTTCGCATACCTAACTAAGCAATGGCTAAATAGCGTCATGGTGTGAAGCGCTGAATGTCGCTTAGAGTGTCGCGTTGTAACCCTGCCTTGAGGTAGTTGCTAGTCTAGTCGCACTGATGAGCTGTGAAATAGCGAAACAGTATTTAATGTGAGTGTATACATACATATATATATGTATATATATATATATATATATATATATAACTACTTCGTTTACTCACATAAATTAATATACGAAAGAATAAATTTATGCGTAAACAGTATTTAATGTGAGTGTATACATATATATATATATGTATATATATATATATATAACTACTTCGTTTACTCGCATAAATTAATATACGAAAGAATAAATTTATGCGTAAACTTAAGTATTTACTTCAAAAGTGCTCAATACGTATGTAGAGCTAGGTAGTAAGTTATAAAATATATATGGCGATTAAGCTACACAGAATATTCCGCGTTTCATCCACGCTAGGATTCCAATATATATATATATATATATATATATATATATATATATATATATATGTGTGTGTGTGTGTGTGTGTGTGTGTGTGTGTGTGTGTGTATGTTAGTGATGGGCGATTCCAACATCTCCAGATCGATAAATTACCGATTCAGATTCTTATAACGATTCACAACTTAACTCTTGGTTTGTTATATTTTCCGGTTACCGTAGCAACACATGTTAACTGTGCAAATAATTTCTCAAACTGTAAAATCCGTTTGTGGGGATGATCTATGAATTTTACTAAAAGTAGTTTAAAAACAAAATAAAATCTTTATAATTCCATCATTACTACCAACGGTAGAAGATGTGATTTTAAAGAAAATTGAGAAAAAAAGAAGACAATTAAAGGAATCGTTTTCGGCATCAGAAAATAGGCACAAGTTGTTCAACTCCAAACGTTTTTTTTTTTTGTTTCAGATTCTATTCTATTGTTCTAAGAAAAAATATATATACATATTTATATATATATGTGTATGTGTGTGTGTGTGTGTCCATAAAGTCCGTGTGAACTTTAAAAAAATTATAACTTTATTTGTATTTGCAATAGAAATAATCTGTGAAATGGATTTGAAAGAAGTAAATCCATATTTTTTAAGCTTTTATTGAAATGTTATTTAACTTTCCAAATCATTAGCAAGACAAAGGGTAATACGGTTTTGCAGTACACGAAAAAACATTTGCCAAGATTTATAGTAATGCCTGAAATCACATTAGTTATTCTAGCTTTCAAATCTTCCAATGAACTAGGCTTGTTTGCATACACAACTGATTTCACATGTCCCCATAAAAAATTCTACTAGAGTCAAATATGGCGAACGTGGAGGCCAATGAAATGGTCCACCCCTTCCGATCCATCTGTTAGGAAATTCCTGATTTAGAAACTGTCTAACACGCCGAGCAATGTGACAAGGAGCTCAATCTTGTTGAAACACTGTATCATCTTTCAAGTTTAATTGTTCAAGTTTAATTGTTCAAGTTTAATTGTTCAAGTTTAATTGGTTAAGTTTAATTGGTCAAGTTGCGGAATAAAGTAATTCTGCAATATATCTAACTAGTTGTCACTGTTAATAATACGATCTTCAAAGAAATATGGCCATATGATTCGATTTATTCCCAGGGCAAACCACACATTAACTTTAAGAGAATCCCTTTCGTGTTCAACAGTTTCATTTGGGTTTTTATTTCCCCAAATTCGGTAATTATGCCTGTTGACCTTGCAACTAATATGAAATGTTGCTTCATCAGAAAACAGTAAATTACTCACAAATGCATCATCATTGCAAAGTTTTTTATTGAACGGGTGACAGAAAGTTAGCCGTGCGTAATAATCCTCTTCTAAAAACTGTTGATGCAATTGAATTTTGTAAGCTTTCATATGAAGTTTTGCCCGCAGAATCTTATGCACAGTAGATTTTGGCAGCCCGAGCTTCAATGATGCCTGTCTTACAGACTTTCTTGGACTTGCAGTAAAGGATTCTTCTATGAAAGCAACACTTTCGTCACTGGCACATGGCCTTCCAGACCGTGGTTTATCATGGACAGAGCCTGTCTCTTTAAATTTTTTTTCCATTGAACAATGATGTTCCTATAAGGCGCTTTTTATTGTATTCAATTCTAAACTTTCTTTGTGTAATTCAGCCAACCAAAGGACACATTTTACTTTTTCCTCAATTGAAGCCATTGGATCAAATTGATTCTGAAAAACAAAAGAAAACATTTTTTACTTATTTTTTACTTATCTAAAAATTGTTACGAATTTTGTGGTGAAAAATTATTCAGTAACAATACTTAAAACTAAATACATAAAACTTTATAACATTGTTTACAGATTATTTCTATCGCAAATATAAATAAAGTTATCAATTTTTTAAAGTGCACACGAACTTTATGGACACCTATATATATATATATATATATATATATATATATATATTCATTTACAAGTATTGCGTCAAGACAAGTATTAGACAATGAATAATCAAACAGCGCAAAGATACATCACATGCAGGAGAATAACGATTCAAAATCGTCCGCTTTTTGTTTTTTTTTTTCTTTTTTGTCTATTTACCGAGCAGATGCCAGATCTCAGTCTCCGATTTCTTGGCAATACGAAAATAACGAAATATATATAAAACAAAGCAAAACGGAGCCAGAAAGCCGCTCAAGTTCGCAGCAAATAAACGATCGGTACACGGAAATTTTCCAACGACAAGAAGGTGACACTCCGGAATTTGATTGGCATAAGATACAAACACGCTCCGCCATCAGAGATAGAATGGTGCATCGGACGGCTGAGGAGGTGCGTCTTCAAGCTAAGACATACACACAAAATATGAAATACAATATAATTATGCATAGATGATCGTCTTGAACGCCTCGCAGGAAAATAGGGTCTGCATATCTATTTCCAGAAATAAAATATGTGGATTCTTTGAGCAAAAGGAGATAAACAAGGGGAGAAACATATTCGGATACAATGTCAATTTTGGCATTAAAGGTCAACGAATCCCAACACTTAGACAGTTATCTACGATCTCTATTAAGTCTTCCGTGACAGCAACACCAGGTGCGTGTGTATTACCGTAAGACACACTGATAAAGCCGGTTATACATCTCTGATCTCAAGAGGCTTGTTTGTAAACTCATTGAAAAGACATCTAATACACAGACTATAGTGTTTAAATAAGCGGATAATACAACTCTTTTGTCTCATTAAAACAAAGTCAGGTATTTCGCTTTTCACTGACAATTAAACCTTATAAAAATACAAGTTTATATGCGGTCTCCAATCAACATGTATATTTCGGCCGGGTGAGAATACATACAGGGCTTAGTATTTCCAAAACGTCCCCAATCTTGCGCTGGCCAAATTATATGTTGATAGCGTTGTTCTCTAGTAATTCCCAAGCTCGTGTGTTCTTAGAGGCCTTCGCGTACACACATGCATGGTCACACAAATAATAACACAGAGATGCTCGTCAGTATGACGCTAACACACACATACGGACGAATATACACACATAAAAACACCTGAGCAACCTCGAGAGGAACACACAGTCACACGGATATAGTAATATAGAGATACTCTTTATTTGTTTTTACATAAGCACTAATATGTTGCTACACAGCAATGAGCATGTATCTGTCAGCTACGTAGCAGTAACTAGAGAACTCTTCAGGTGATACAGCTTATACGAAAACAAAGTTTCAATAGAAAATATCAGGTCTTTCTTCGACACGGAAAGTTAATATCATGAGGTTCCGTCAAATGTTGTGAAAAATAAGATTTGGTTGTATGTAAATAAGACCCAATATAGGATGCAGATTTAAGTCTGTGTTTAGATATTGGAATGAATGTGAAAGGGTGGGGGTAAAGGATTGAGATGGAGGTAATAGAAGACTAGAAAGGAAGCTATTCGTATAGGGTGTGATGGCCACTCTGAATTTTAAACATACTAATGTGCATAGCTTTACCCAGTAGGAGAATGTGGATTTGTTATATTTATGCTAAAAGGGGTTTCATAGTAAATCGGGGTTATTCAGTTATAAAAATGCGTTTAATTTGAGTAGAAATGTTATATGGTAAGAAAATGTATGGCTTGTGTTGCCCTCTTGTATGTACCCGATCCACCACAACCATCCCTACACACATCAGTGAAGAGGTAAAGAGATAAGGAAGAAAAGAAGAAAAAATAGAAAGAAAGAAAACAGGGTAAAGGAACAGCGAAATGAAGAAACCATAAATGATTTATTGGTGGTGATTCTAAGGCATGTCTTTCTCTTTCCTATTTATTCCCCATCTTCATCAACTCCCCCACACTTACCCACATCTCTCATCATAGCTTTTCTACTTATTTACTACTTGAATCTTTAAAAGCTGTATAGCAATAATAATAATAATAATGATAATAATAATGCTACTACTACTACTACTACTAATAATAATAATAATAATAAATCTCAAAATGTATATAATTAATTTATCTCCATTCTTAAATACAATCATTACTGTAATTGTGATAATGATGATAGAAATAGAAAGTAGTGGGGGATAAACATGTTGGTGACTGTGATATTCATGATAATTGATAATGATATGTTTTAATAATAATTATATTGATTAATAATGCATACAACGGTGGGAGGAAAATTCAAATAAAATATTTAAGACTAACTCTTCAAATTATGTTATATAACGGTGAAAATATTTTACTGTTAAAATTTATAATGTAATTGGTGGTTGTGAGAAGTTGAAACTAGTTAGAGTTCAGAGTTGGCGATTTAAAAGTTATGGTTAAGCAAGCTTTAACATAGTAGAAAAGACACTATTGTTTTTAACTAAAACAAAAAGTTAGTTTAAGTTAAGGTTTATTATTTAATCCGTTTTATTTGTTCAGGTTCAGTCATTAAAGATGATAGCATTTCTATAGTATAAGAGTTACGGCAACGACATACACACAGGACATAGAGATAATCTTAATCTTGTCGAATATTTTATTACGAGTAAACATCATTAAAATATTTGAGCGCAACTTGATATGGGAGATCACATCCGTGGATATGCCAAAAGTTAAAATTTCAGTGGATGAATTGAGGGAAGTAGGTAAATATTTGGAGTATGTTGAGAAATTGCTTGGAAGTAATAGGTATAACCATATGGAATGATTTAAGTTTTCATTTTTATTTTTAATATTTAATTTTGTGAAAAAGTGCATTTATGTGGGATCTTAGTATACGTAGTCTTGGAGGCATGTTTAATAGGCACCTAAAGGAAGAGTATGTAAGTAATTAATGGGGTGTGATTTGTAATGTCTACAATTTATTGATGCTTCTTGTTTTTATTTAGGAGTTTATCCGTATCTTTTAATTTAGTGATAAAGAGAGTTTTTTAAGCAAAGGAAATAAGGGAATTTAAGTAATTTACAAGTTCTTTTTTTCAGGATTCCTAATTAGTGTTATTCTCCCTATTAGTTCACTGTAATATGCAGCCAATTATGTTTTATCACTATACTTGCGATTAATAAAGGAACCATTATGGTCAGTTTATCTTTGCTTAAAATATTTCTAGTTTGATATATGTAGAATATAATATTATCTAGGTATGTAAAAGAGATCGCTAGTTAGTTCTGTTTGAGGGGATAAATTTATTTATCTATAAAACTACAAGTTTTTATTTTTACACTCTAGTTACGTCCTGTTTTATCATTTAAAAATTTATTTTATTGTTATGTTATTCTTTTTAAGTTATTGCTGCAACTGTAGCTTAATTTAACAGTGTCTTGATAAAATATGTTGTGGAGAATATTTTTAAAGAGGAAATGTAGCTTAATGAGATGTAATACTTTTTCTGGGATTATTTTTTACCATTTGATTTAAGGGAGGGGTAAACCAAATGATTTTCCTTGCACGGTTTTTTATGTGGGTGGTTTCTTTATAGATTGTATTAGCTGTAATTTATTTTTAAAAGGTTTCTAGTTACTGGTACCTAGCTGACTGAAACATGCTTATGACTGTTCAACATATTACTGTTTATGTAAAAACAAATAAAGAGTATACCCTTTTTTTAGCACTCTTGTAATAACCTCGTTAACCTTCACTGGTTGATTTACTTCTATAAATTAATAACCTCAGACAAAATATACATATACGCACACTCATGGGCATGGAAACGTGCACACAAATAAACGGAGAGATAAGCGGGGAGCACACAGCTGCTACTGTTGTTCTCAATGGTCACCTATCTAGTACTGGCCAGACTAATCGTTTCTTAACTTCGTTGATCTTATGAGAAGACTATGTCAATGAGATCGTGCCGTAAATAACAAACATAAATATACACGTATAAAGACATAAGCAAGAACACATACACATACACATATGCTATAATACCGATGCATACATAAAGAGGTATACGCACACTCTCACACATATATGCAAAAATACAAATATCTAAAAACACATAAGCACTTAAACATGTGCATACACGTTAGATTGCGGATACATACAGATATACATATATACGTATGTAAATATACGCACAATGCACGCATGCAAATACATAAGCAAACATGTACACACATGACCACACGGATACATGCATACAGAAATATAAGCGCATGCACGCTCATACATATATGAAAGCATACGCACACATACTCACACATACAAAACCATAAAAACACACGCATGGTTACACGAATATGCATAAAATGCAGATAAATAAAGATACTCGCTTATATGCGTCAATATATATATACAAGTACACACACATACGCTCATGAACAAACGCGAATACTACAGCTTTTCGTAATTATTGAGGAACAATGAATATACTTTGTATGGGAAGCTGTGCGTATAATTGTGAATGAAGAGTTGCCCAATATCCAATCATACGTTTCTTCAAACGGCATTGCTTTTTTATGGTAACAAGAAGTCTAGGACGACTGAAAACAATGCCAAGTTAAGCGGAGAGTACCTACAGTACCTGGTATTCTCCAATAGTAATCCATTTAGGAATCCCCATTCAACACGTCAATTAATTTTGACGATCTAACGGGAACAGGTGTGTCAACAGGATTACGATATATCACGTGGAACACACAAGGATATAAAAACACACGCACACTCAGACACATATGTACAAATACACGTACACATACGCACAAAGATTGTCGCATGAATGCATACAGACAGTTTTCATCTTTTAAATCCGCATTGCAAAGTAATTCTTATTTCTAATTTTCTAAAGTATGTAAAACTTGATTTTTAATGGTTATCCAGGTCATGTGAAAAATATATTTCAATATCATTGTTTACAACATTTGGCATAGAATTAGTATTACTATTTAATCCACCGTAAAAATATTATTGGAAAGAAGTAGCGTTCGCTCTTGGTGCATTACCTTTGTTGTTTCAATTGTCTACTTGTGTTCATTGCCTTTTTGTTTCCATTGTCAATAATAGTTGAAATAAAGAAATGCGAAGAAATTATGTCTGCATTATTGATTTTATTTTAATTTAGACTTTATTGTTTGTGTTGTTCAAACTATTGTTCTTAAATTTTATATGGGATGTGACCTTTTTCATGTGTATCTTGGCGAACTTGGAAATCTTATTCACGTGGAATTGTATAAACGGATAAAGAAATACCCAGTTCTGCGTGAAAGCCCAAGTTTAATCGTCAGTACAAATGATGCAATGTTATAATTAAAAATTAATTAAAACTGACGATGACTGATGGAAAAGAGCAATTTACATTCGTATATCTATATATTAATACGATAGCGTGTGTTATTTTCTGTGTCACGCGTACATCCGGGTCGTTAATTGTTATGTACTTTCATTTATTGTCATAAATAATTTTACCAAGAATTCTTCATAAGTGTTGCTTTCGGTGTGGATTATAGTTGATGAGATTGAGGTCATCTATTTTTTTTTAATAAGTAATTGTATCAAGAATTCTTCGTAAGTTTTGATTTCGGGTTTAATTATAACTGATCGCACTCCAGTAATCTATTATTTTTTATATAGGTGATTTTATCAAGAATTCTTCATAAGTCTTGGTTTCGGTTTTGATTATGGCTGAATGAAGTCAAGATATATATATATATATATATATATATATATATATTTATTTATTTCTGTTTCGATTCAAGCTTATGAACCTAAGAAATATAAATATATATATATTTTTTATTTTTTAAATCGCAACTTAATAATATATAAAGGTCTATAGAACATTAACTCTTTAATAATATATACGACACCTGCAAGCATTAAAATGTCATATTTAAGCGTATTTTACGACCAGGCTTTACCGGTAGTTCGTGCTAGTTAAAGTGTTAAGTTCGAAATTTCATACAGATTAGTGAGCTTGACAAGAATTACGAGAAGAATTTTGGAGGTTACATCGGTCGAAATTCTATGTTAAAAACATCTAAGATGAGAGCAGAAATCTAATTAATACGAAGAACAAAAAAATATGAATCTTCATCTAAAAAATGCCGAAATGTGAATCGAATTTATAAGAGTGTTGTCGTACTTATGTATTTATCTATTCAGTTTTCTTTTCATTTTCATCCGTTTCATTTTAATCAATACTTATTTTTTATTTATCGTTTTCACTGTACTTATACGCAGCGAAATATCAGAGTTTCAATGAAATAAAAGAATGTGGGTGTTAAACTATCGCGTGAATAGCGCGTACGAGAAAAGAAACGAGATTTTAATCTAATTAATCGCCATTTAATATTGCATATTGTCTTTTTTTTACTTTTGTTTAGGATTGGAAAAAGACAACTAACTCGTTTTGTTTGTGATATATTCAAGCAAATTGAATAATACAAAGCCATTCAGTCTGTAGGTTTAATACTATTTTCTGAATTTAATTAAACTGTTCGTTTTTCTGTTAATTTAGTGACGTCTATGTATTTTAATGCGATAATTTAAAGCGAAGTGCAAACACTTTAGAGAATTGTTAAATATGGTTGTTGTGTCATCACACTAAACGCGTGAGCGAGAAAGGGAACGAGATTTAAATGTGATTTGGTGTGATTCCCAACAGCCTTAATGAAGTTATGTAGCACTTTTTGTTTACTTGTTTTCGTTTGTGTCTGGGAATAGGAAATAAATACGCATATCTTTATAATCGTTTCATTATATTTTAGTTATTAATGTATAGGTACGATCAGAGATTATCAAAGTTTTTTTTCCCATTTAATAATATACCGGAAAATTGAATGAATGACGATGGGGAGGGAGCAAAATTATTCTATCTAATATTCGCAAGTCAAAACGAAAGTTCTCTGGTAAGTCCTCGACCAAGCATCAATCTATGTTCCCCATGCACAAAATTCAGCATAAACACTCGACTACCTTCAATCACTATCAATAATTTCTCCCCTCGGTGCATGTGCCTAAATGAAAGTGCATGAATATTTTTCCTATAATTGCCCGCTTTTCGAACTCAAATAGGTATGTGATTATAGAACTAAAAGGATTGGGCTACATCGTCATGGAGGACAGCTATGTTCTAAACTATGTAATTAGAATTGTTGTGAGTTTAAAGAACACAGATATTGAATATAATATGATTATATTTAAATGAGATCACTTACTAGCTGGTCGTCCGGCGTTGTCCGGTCGTATAATACGCTTAAGTATGACATTTGAATTCATGCAGATTGCGTGTCCTTTGTTATAGATTTAATAAGCTATACCTTGTTATATATTACGAGAAATATCTTGCCCGTTGGACTAATTCCATCTTCCCACCAAATAATAACAATGATAATGTCGTTAATCAAATTCCGTCTGTGTGTGTTTACAATATATGCTGATATTTTGGCTTGACGATCTTAAAAATAGTCTTACTTCTCTTATAGATAAACAGAAGAATTTTTACAGTAAAACATTTTACGTTATACCTGCCGGTGTGACGTAAAATAATGCCCTGTTAACATTATTTTTATCTAAAAGAAAAGAAAGACTATGTTTAAGATCGGATTCTTTTGATTTTATATACTTATTGGGTGAATATCTGTATAAAATACCTCAAAGAACACTGCCAGACATATAAATTACCTTTGAGTGAAATATGCGAAAGATAGGCTCAGCCGTTTCGGAACCTATGAGGAAGGAAATTGACTTTTTATATAAAAGTACAGATAATGATTTTGCTACATAAATATACAAAAAATAATAAACATATTTTACCAAAAATCTACATTTATGTAAATAGATAGCGGGCCTAACAACATTCACTCGAGGGCTGGATTTGGCCTGCGGACAGGTGCTGTCGACCCCTATGCTGGACTATACTTTTTGCATTCATCATTCTAGTATTAAAATGTGTTCTTGAGACAAGAATGATTTCGAAAAATGAAAACGTTACTGCATTACGAGAAAAATGTTGCTCTTTTTATTTTCAATATTTTTTATAATAGTCATTCCAAACTGTGTATATCTACTTAATAAAATCTTTATGTTTATGTCTTTATGTTCATTTCCATTTGAATATGACGCCACCAAATTGTTGTTATTAAAAGCTTCACATTTGTTAATAATTATCTCATTTCATATATCATATATTTACTGAGATCACACTCTGCAAAAGGTTAGAGCCATTAAGGAGGATATTATATTTTAGTGTCCACACTCCGTCAAAAAGACGGGAAGGATATGATTCGCCAGTGATCTTGCTCAATGCTTATAATATATAATATTGTAATCATGACCTGTAATCATGACCTAAATCAAAGAATTTTAATAGTAATTTAATTTTTCATCTATAAATCATAATTGTTATTCCAGATAACCTTAAAAATTCATGCAATGTTTATGGGGGCTTTTTCAGAGAGAATGTGGTTTTTCTGGATTTATTTCATCCCAATAAGTATGGGGTGCTTATCTGGTTTTCTATTTGATCTTTCGCTTATTAACAAAAGCTTCTCAATTATTTGTTTATTATACATTTAATCTTACTGGAGATTGGACATTTATACCGGATGACATCATCCCCTACACTTTGGTTTGGGGAGCAATACATTCCTATATGAAATCGTTATCTATTATAAGAAAAATATTACCTTTTCTTTCAATGTTTTATTTTCTTGATCGTCCTTCATGTTCCATTTTATTATGTGGATATTTCACTTTACCTCTCTCAGTTTTTGACATTTCTCTGGCTTTATGCACACACACACACACACACACACACACACATATATATATATATATATATATATATATAAGGGTTGTATATTTTTAAACCTCGGGGATTTTTGATTAAATCATTAAAATTCATTCGATAGACAGCCCGATAAAATATCCTGTCAATCTCGTCAGAGAATTCAAGCTAAAAATCAAATTCAAAGCAAAAGATTTTGGTAAAATACCGTATGGATATCAAAAACAAAAGTCGAAGTGCTGGAGAGATGGAGATGGATAAGTAAGAGAAGGAATTAAGAGGAGTGTGCAATAAGTAATGCTCCTGACCCACTTCCCATAGGAATAGAGCAACGAAACTTGGCACAGTTATTAGTCTTTCTCTACGTAGGAACCACCCAGAGTTGTGCATTTCTTCCATCGTTTGATGAAGCTTTTGAGACCGTTTTTGTAATACACCCCAGGTTGTTCCTCCAACCACGTCGTGACTTCAGTAATCAAGGCTGCATCATCTGGGAAACGCTTTCCTTTCAAAAACAACTTCATGACTAGGAAGAGGTGAAAGTCAGAGGGTGTAAGGTAAGGAGAATAGGGAGGATGAGGGAGGATTTCATAACCAGGCGTTCGTACTTCTGATCTGGCGACATCCGAGTTGTGGACCGGAGCGTTGTCCTGCAGGAGGAGAGTAGCTTTGCTGATCTTGCCTCGCCTCTTGATTTTGATAGCTTCCCTTAATTTCCTCAAAAGCGAAGTGTAATAAGCTACTGTAATTGTGGTACCCTTTGCCAGGAAATCTGTCATCACTACTCCGTCCTAGTCCCAGAAGACTGTGAGCATGACCTTGCAAGCGGTGGGCTGCACCCTTGCCTTCTTTGGAGGTGGTGAGTCCAAGTATTTCCACTGCATTGACTGGGCTTTGGTCTCTGGATCATAGTGATGGACCCATGTGTCATCCTGCATAATTAGTCTGTTGAAAAACTTTGACTCATTTTCTTGGCACATCTCCAAATTCATCCTTGAGCACTCAACGTGTTCTCCCTTCTGGAATAGTGTGAGCAACCTGGGAATCTATCTGGCAGACAGCTTATGCATATGCAAATGGTCATGAAGATAGTTTGCACAGACCCTGTACTAATCTTGACATATTGGGCTATTTGGGGAATAGTAAGGCGCCAACCTTCCAAAATGGCAGCCTCAACTTGACGGACAGATGTCTCATTAATGGCAGAAGGGGGGTTACCAGGTCTAAGAGCTGTTTCCACAGACTTCCGGCCATGTTTTGATTTTATTTATGATTACAGCGTTTTACAAGGACATATAATGGGCCATTATCATGATACGCTTCTTGCATTTCATCAAAAGTCTCCTGTGGCGTGCGTCTTTTCAAGTACAAAAACCGGATCACTGCTCGACATTCAACAGGCTCCATTTCACACATGACTCAGTTCAAACACCTGTAAAACAGAAACCAGAGTTAGTTCAGATCTGTGATTTGCTATATAACCTGTAGAGATATAAATCATTGCACATGCAAAATTGCAACTAGATCAGACTACTGGAAGTAGGTCACGGGCATTACTTATTGCACGCCCCTCGTATAGGAGGAAAAGGATGGGAGAGGTAGAGATAATATGTATAATAAGTATTGAGTTTAAAAATTTTGATTAGAAATAAAGCAAAAAGGAGTGAAGTTGATTAAAAAGGATAATAATATATCGAATTAAGTATACAAAAAATCAAATGCTTATAAGTAATAAAATATAAAGTAAAATAAAATAAAAGGTGTACGACAACGCGAAAAGAAAGGAAACGAGAAATATATCTGAATTAGAAAGAGAAAAAAGAAGAGGAGGAAACAGCGGAACAGAAAAGGGTGAGAGGATGTACAGCTTAATTAGAACGAGAAAAATAAATACGAAGAAAAACGGAAGAGACATGTATATTTTTCGCCTGTTTTCACCAAACATGCCTCCTTTTATATATATATATATATATATATATATATATATATATATATATATATATATATATATATATATATATATATAACAGCATGTGCATCGTGTCTATAGACACCTAATTGGTTAGTGATAGAAAGCTTCAATTTTAGTAAGAATAATCTATTTCCAAGTATACTATATCTACAGGCATTAAGGGCTTATGTAGACTTACCTATACGTTGAAGCAATTTTGCAGAGTATTATGTTTTAGCCACGATTGCGTAATACACCCTTCGTAAGTAAATTTTTCGATAGTGTTCACATTCACTGTTAATCTAGATATACAGGGTGACCCAATCAAAAACGGCCCCCGTGTACACTTTATGTGATACCTCCATTATTTATTCACCGATTACCCTTATTTTACAGAACATTGCAGAATCAACGACCGTGAGTATACCAAAACCCAAGTGGGAGCTGGGACAAAGAATACAGGTTAAATCTTACTACAAGACAGGCTCGTTTAATAAAACCCAGGACAGTTTCATGCGTCAGTTCGAATGTGAAAAGGCTCCATTATAGCTTAAAGTATTAGCAAAAATAAGAGATTACCACCACTTACAACATTAAAAACAACAACGACAATGATAATGATAATAACAATAATGATAATCACACCAAAAAATAGTCAAACCAAATAACCAAGTAGAGTCCTAAAAGACCGAGGAACTGACCAGGCCTCCGCCGGATAAGTGCGAAGAGAACTGGGACCTTGGGTAGGCTGTATTTATTTACTTTCGCACTGAGCAAATTAGGCACAAGGCCGTTTGTTAATGTGGAAAGAGAGGGGAAGTGGGAAAAGAAAAGGGGACCAGTTCCCGAGAGGTGGGAAATGGGAACTGGATAGTGAGAGCCAGCTTGTATGTAGGGTTACCCCTACATGGACCAGAAGATTGCCACAAGGGCAATGGTCTTTGATTGCAGCACCTGCCGGAACAGATACTACTCTTTGATCTTGGCCCGAATGTCACAAATCCCTCCCCTGCGGGAGAGGTCCTAGGACCTAGGGGAGGCTTATTGCCACTCAAATTTCAGTGAAGACCAATAACCGCTGCCAACGAGAAATTAATGACAAGCAGTTGTTGCGATAATGCAAATTTATTTTCAAATGTTATCGAAAAAGATGGAGAGTACTGTAAACCTGGGGAGACTTGCTGTCACTCAGATTCAAGGGAACACCACAGGTTGTTTTCAATGAGGGATCTTTAATGACCTGTGTGAAATCTCCTTGTAATAATAATAATAATAATAATAACAATAATAATACTAATAATAATAATAATGATAATAATAATGATAATGATAATAAAAATTATGATGTTTATGATATGTGAAATAGCTCTCGCCCACCCTTGTGGTTTGAAAGTGTTAGTTGAAACTCCCAATGTTAAGAAACTCTTAATAAATAATCTTCAGTAACTGTCCGTGATAAATAAGCAATGTTATCATTTAGAAAGCAGTTCTCAATATGGATGAGGAAGGGGCTATTTTAACTATTCTGAACTGTCAGGTAAATTAATATTTAACATAAGGAAAGTAAAACACTACTCGAAATTTTTATAATAAATGAAAACTTTATATAAAACGTTTAAATTAAGAATCTTTATTTCAGATAGTAATTACTTGGGATTAAACAGTTCAATACATTCACGTCACTTTAAATTTCGCAGGTTCATGGAAAAATTACCGTGACAACCATTATTATTATGCAAAACTTATAATACGCGAAAAGATGCCGAAAACTGTGTTAATTTTTTTTTATTTTAAATTGATGTTCAAAACTTTAACATGCCAAGTAAAACTTACTTTCTGAAATAAAAATCTTTAATTTAAACAATGTTGTACGCATGAAGGTAACGGACCGTGCTTAAATGGAAATGTTTTGATTTAGAAACCATTTGTTTATATGGTGGAGTTGGGCATTTAAAAATAGTATTCTGTACTTTTACCTTAGAATTTAAGAAACAAAATATACAGTAAAAATTGAATTTTACTTTAAAATCGTATGGAAAACAGAAGGGTTCATATGAATTAAACGTGAAAGAAAAATATTAAACGGCCATTAATATGTCCTAACAACTTATTGTGAACACTTTCATTTGTATTCTTTTTTGTTTTGTTGTGGTTTGACTTCGTTTTAGTTACATTATGATTGCGTGAGCATGAAACACGAGTGTGTGTAGGTATAAATGAATAATTATATATAGTTATATACATACATACATACACATATACATATATATTTACATATATATATATGTATGTATATATATATATATATATATATATATATAGCATATAAGCAGATAAAACTGTATTTAGAACACGTTAAACTTCAAAATGTATTATCAAAGGAAGAAGGAAAAATAAGATTCAATGTTTTTCATTTTTCATTTTTCTTTTGTTACTATTAGAATATTTCTAGCAGATCTGATATGTTATTATTTGCGTATATGAAATTATATGGGATGTGTACCTGTTCTCTATGTGATGTTCTTGCTTCTGAAATTAGGAAACCAGCATTCGACACCAGCATTCGACACCGAGGGGCACTTCCCGATAATAGGAATCAGATATTTCTTATAAGTCCCACGATTTCTGATATTTGTTGTGGACATTTTTCATTCTAGCAACATTGAGCCCAGAAGGGTTTTACTTGTTATTTTGTCACATGAATAGTGTTTACCTTCCACCTAGATTTGGAGCAATGTGCACTATCACACATACCTAAAGCATTTGAACAGACATAAATACCCACAAAAACACTAAGTATATGTATTTAAGTATCAGTTTGTATACGCAATTTTTAAAGGCGAGTTGGAGATACGTATTACTTCGAAGAAAAATCAATAATTTTTAATTAAACCTGTTGGCATTGTCATAAATGCAAAAGATTCGTTTAGTTATTAACTTTCTGTTTTCGTTAAAGCAGTTGAGCGCTGACTTATGTATTTTTTGTCGACAGCAATTATCTTTGCCTTGAACGAAAAAAAATCCACTGCTAATATTTTTCGTATCATTATTTATTTCAGATGGCAAAGAAAGTTTGAATAATTTGTCTGGTTTGTTATAATCATTTCTGGAGTTTTATTCTGAAGCTAGAAACAGACACACATTTTAATTGTTTATATTTGTGTGGCGGGATGTTCTCCATTGTATTGAGAATTGGAAAACGAGTACAGAAAGATTTGTGAGCAGAAACTCCGCTATAAAGATGTAATAAAGCGCCGCGTACAGGCAATAAATGTGAACACAAAAGAATGGGAAAACCTAGCAGCAGACCGATGTTGCTAGAGCCGTCACAAAGGAAAGACAAAAATATAGGCAAAAAGGGACAGGTCTAAACAAAAACATTACCGACGCCACAACCCATGCACTACTTGTGCGGAAACTTTTCACGCGTAGTGATACACGCTACAACACCGTATAATAAAGCACGGAGACACTGACTAGTTATCTAAAGCTATGAAGCACGTGATGATAATGATGTGACAGGAAAGCCGTATATATATATATATATATATATATATATATATATATATATATATATATATTATATACAGAGTAATACGCATTTCACATACGCATTGGATACATATTCAATTGCTTTAAAATGTTTTAAAATACGACGAATACACTATGAGCTATATTCCGCTAAATAAAAGTTGCCTAAACATACGAATATTTTTTTCTCGTATATTTTTATTAAAGATTCTCAATCGCCAATGCTTATTTATGAAAGTGGATATTAAAAGCTTCCTGGAAACGTTGTCAGATAAAACGTTATCGATTGTTTTCGTTTTATGCTAATGTTTACTTCTTTGAAAAGAAAACGATGGAAAACTACAGGATCTTATTCTCCCCCCAAACGCCTTCGATGGAAGGATGCAAGAGATTTATCACAAGGTGACCTTTGAAGAAAAACTGGGCGAACGTATGTGTTTACTTGAAGAAACAAGAAAATGTCAAATGTGTAATTCTAGCCTAGAAGGTATTTTACTTTGTGTAAAATAAGAAAAGTGCAGGGTGATCAATTAAGAGGAATTCCAACTGATAGAAACGACACATAAATGAATCTAGGAGGGGGGTTCTATCGATCATGTATTTTCTTTATGTTTGTATGCTGACAAATAGAAATGACATATCTCGATATTACAGCTGTATTTTGAAACAATTAATTAAAATTTTGTTTTTTTATATTAAAACTAGCAAGCTGCACGTCATTGTCTGATCGTAAAACACGCTCAAATATGATATGTCCATTTAAGCATATTTCACATTTATTGTTATGGAGCCAGTTCTCTATTAAATTTATATTATATACATCATATAACAGTGATTTAAAAAGTTTAAATCTGTATATATATGGCTTGAGTGCCATCAGCTATAATCGAAACTAAAACATTTAGATTTCCAGTGGTATTCGCTAGCATCTGACATAAAGACATGAATATCGATACGCTTTTCAAAACTAACGCAATTAAATGTATAAATGTATATTTACGCATGCGTAGATAATACATATTAAGACGGCTTACGTCGGTCAAGTTCTAATTATCCAATTCTGACCGTTTTCCAGCTATTTCTTGAGGCTAAAATCAAATTGAATTCGTCAGACACTCTCTTATTTATCAAGTTTCAAGTCTGTGGACTAAAAGTTGATGGAATATTTTCATAAAGATCGTTCTGCACACGAAGACACAGCTAAGGTTATTTTTATAATATATAGATAAAAACAACTATCATTATATTTTGTTTACAAATATAAGATTGTTTTTACATTTCAACAATTGATTTGGGCAATGATTTAACAACAAAAACAATAAACAAAGATTAAGAAAATGTAAAATAACATATTTTCGAATAAGGAAACATAATTAAACTTTATAAATATTAGAAAAAAAAAAGAAAATATGCTATTAATATTTTTTTGTATACAAAGAAAGATACGAGAGAATAAATCTTACAAAACACAAATATGAAACAGAGGAGTTATACCCCTTATTTAGTCAGCATTAAAATATAAATAATCTATAATATAAATCTCAACTGTCTATTTAAATGTATGTATGTATGCATGTATGTATGTATGCCGTGTATATTTGTGTGTGTGTGTGTGTGTATATGTGTATTGGGGTGGAGGGGGTTCCCGTAAGCCGTGGTGAAGGCATCCTTTCTAGGAGAAGCAAATCTCTGATTTAAAAAACCATAAAGCGGAAGACCATTGCCCGCATTAAGCTGGTCTGCAGTTTAATTTGTTGCTGGCTATCTTGCTCTTGCTTGTTGCTGGATCTCAACATTTTGAACCGAGAGAGAGACTTAGCTGTCGTTCGGTTTGGCGATGGACGCAACAGCAAATACGTCACTTCTTTTCACGTTTTTTTCTCCTTCCTGTACGGGTTCGAGACTGCCTGCTTACCACCACATTTTTTTTTTTGCTTAACACACACCTCCAAACACCCGGGCAACGTCGGGCACTCAGTCTATTATTAGAAATAAAAGACGATCGGAATTTCTCGGATAAGAGATTAGATTTCCTGGAGAAGGTGGGCTGCCACTTATAAATCAGGCGACTTTCTACTACAGGTTTTTCAAATGTCAGGTTCGGTTTCGTCAGTATAAAAGGTTTTCGCTTAGGCTTAGCATTTTAGTTCGCACCTCTGTAATATCTTACAAATTTCAGAGTGTCAGTTCAAGGCAACAGATGCTGAAGCACGTATACTTCTATTGCTAAATTGTAATCTATAATTCGATTAGTTCCTCCGGTGCTGTTTTAATGTGAGATGATAACGAACTAAATTTGAAAACTTCAGTAATTGAATAAAAACATGTTTCTCAATCGTTTTACCATTGCGTAAATATCAGTTACTTCTGAGTAGATCATTATTATATGCAATATATTTCTCACGTTGATGTCATTGTAGATCACGTGGTAAATAGCATTGTAAATGAGATAGGACGTAACAAAAGTAATGCCTCCTTTTTTTATTTTGCCAATTGCATCAAAGAGAATTGTAAATTGCATTTTTATGATGACTGAAGATGAATTAATTACCTGAAAGATCCACCTCTCTGTTGCAGATATTTACGGTGTGAAACTCCAAGAAAGCACCTCCGCCAAAGCCATGTGTCAAAGGACGAGATGCGTCACTGAATTTCTCTATGCAAAAAAAAAAAAAAAAATGAACTGACCTACATTTACCGGCGCCTGTTGAACGCCGATGTAGTTGATGTCAGCACAGTTAGGAGATGGGTTCGTCGATTTCGTCGAGATGTGAGTGACAAAGCGCGTTCCGGACTTTTAATACTGAGACAGTATTGATCGCTGGAAAAAGCGTGTTGAGAATGGTGGTAACTAAGGATAAAAATAAATTCTAGAGCACAAAAAGTCGCTCGTGTTGATGGTACAATTCCTGCCTTCTTAGATCTTCAACATCTTAGTGTTTCATTTAAAAATAGGAGGTCTTAGTTTTTGACGGACCCTCAGATGTTGTTAATAACTGATTGCAGGAAACATTAATACGTCGTTATCAAATATTCACTGATGATAAATAGCATTAACACTCATTACTTATAATAATTTATGACATAGTTTTCATTCATAAAAATAACCATAAAACCAACGTCAAACAGGAACATAATTGATTATAATACACTTTTAATATATATGTAAACCAACGAAAACATACTCTCTGCATTAGTTTATTATTTAGAAACAGTGTTCTTGTTTCCAAATGCATTATATATAATGGGAGTTTTAATTATTTATTTTATAGGACGCTGAACAGCCTAATGATGTCACGTTTGTATTAAGTTTACATTATCTTTATTCGTAACTTTTATAAAGAATATATCCTCCAAATTAATTTTTAAAATATCAACAAAAAAAATATGTAATTATGAAGGTCACTCCTCGTTGATTGAAGCCCCCTATGTTTGTGGCTAAGTATCATGTTTATTTTTTCTTATTGATCTAGTGTTGGTCGCATCGAAGAGACGTACACCCGGTCAAGCGTATAAAAAAAAACAAATTTATTAAATGAAACAGAAACTCATATAAATTATATGAGTCAATTGGGCTGTGGGTGATGTTGTCGCAGGAAAAAAAAATCGTAAACTCTAGTGTGCACAAATCTTCGTTGGACCTGAAGAAGCCGCAAAAACTGCCATAAATAACTGTGATTTCTAAATATATTTAGTTTCGACCGAAAATCCACAACATCCTATTTGATTATTAAACGGAAATGAATAGTCCCAGCAGTTGTACTACGTGTATTACTTTCGATTCCATTTCTTTTTCAGTGAATACATATACATATCTTACATATCTCGGAATTTAGACTCTTAAGAATGACAAACAATACCATTATAATTATACTTAAGCTAAAACGTGATACATACTTTTGACTAGCTGAATTCTTGTAGTTGCCTAACGTTGCTTGGCGTTGCCCAGTCGTACCATACGCTTAGACATGGTGTGATTTAAATCATGCAGACTGTGTATTATATTTATATATAAATCCTCTATAAAATATAATATATTACGAGGAATAATTTGTCCGGTAGATTAATTTGCAAAAAATTAAAAATAATAATGATAATGTTGTTCATCAAATTCCGTCTGTCTTTGTTTACAATATCACATCGGCTGATATTTGGGCTTGACGATATTAAAAATAGTCTTTCTTTTCTTAAAAAAGAAGAAATTTTAAAGGAGAATATTTTAGGTCACACCGGCCAAGGTTACACCGGTGTAACATAAAATATTCTCCTGTTAAAATGTTTTCATCCATAAGAGAGGAAAAACTATTTTAAAGGTGTTTTTTTCGATTTTTGGTCCTTATCCGACGAATTTCTGTACAAAATATATCTAAGAACACTGCCTGAAATATAAAATAGCCTTACGTGAAATTTGCAAAAGATCGGATCAGCTGTTTCGGTACCTATAAAGAAAGACCTTGCGCATACACACACATACACATACACACACACACATACACACACACACTCAAAGTAACCTCAGTATAATAGTAGAGAGATAGCGCGGTTTTGTGGGAAAATATTCAGAAATGTTAAGCTAATTTTAACAATGGATATATTAAAAGAAAACCTTGGAACAATTAAGCAAATGTTTCTTGAATGTTATTTTATTGGCGTACCGCTTAGGGTGCCTAATCAATTGTAATCTGAGATAACCACTTAAGTGAAAAATAAAGCTACAATAATAAAAAAAAAAAAACTTGAACCTATTGAAAAGTCAAGCCTTGCGGACAATTATGATAGTGTTTTGCATACATTTGAACGTATTATATTAACCTTTGCAAAAGTGTATACGACATAAGATAACAAGTAAAACGATAAGGTAAAGAAAGTTTCTATTCGACTCCTACTGAATGTTATCTTTTGCCAGTCTCGAGACGCAATCTATAGAGGAAACCTATAACGCTAAGCGATGTCTGAGCTAATGACGAACTAAGATAATAGAACAGACAATAAATAAATACAAAGAAGACACCGCTACAAAAGAGAGACGAGTTGAAAGATAAGAACGAAGCATTTAGAGAATATCCATAAGTAATAATGTACATACACAAAGCACTCTTCACCATTGATCGCCGAAACGCATATACAAATTTATATAAAGACTCGAACAGCTGCAACTGCATTCACGTAACTACAAAGGGTCATTAAAAGTAAAGTCTTATGCTTTTGGGTTTGCATTTTTAAGTTCTTAATCCTGGTTCAAAATATATAATAATATATCATATTTTTTTTACATAAAGCCATCACTAATCAAGGCCTAAGGGCCACTCGAGGATAAGGGTTAAAGAGTGCACAATAGTCAATGGGGCTATATCGTAGTAATCGTTAGTAGTGGAAATTCGGTAACTTTGATTACTTAAGGTGAAGGGCTCATCATGAATTTGTATACATTTGACTTGAAGACGACCATATTGTAGCTAGCTGGAAAAGAGAAAAACGGAAGACACTCTCACAGGTATGCGGTTCTAAGATAGCAGCTTTGTTCATGGAATGTACGTTTAGGTTTAGGCACAGATAAAGAGTGAGGGAAATTATTGTTTTCAATAAGTGTTTTCAGCTAAGCGAGTGTTTCTTCTGAATGTTTGGCGAAGGAACCATGGATTGGAGCTCAGACCAGCACTTGCCATGAAAATAACGATAAAGCCGGGATAAGATCACAACGTTTCTTCTGTAAGAAAGGGGTTGCAGGGAATAGAAAAGTACATCCCTTACGACGCTGCGAAGTCTATTTTGAACTGTCAATGCAGAAGAAGGTGTTTCTAGCAGCTGTTGCCCAGATGTGGCAATAATACTCCATTCTTGGACGTACTTGGCTTTTATATAGATAGAGGATTGCATTAGTAGTGAGGTATCTACTGGATCAATAGAAAGACCCCACTATTTTTCCAGCAACCTTGGAAACGGATTTGATGTACGTGTTCAATTCCAGATTAAAAGCTTAGGCTAAGCCCAGAAACTTGTCAAAACATAGAAGCTTCCCAAGACGAAAGCCGTTAATTTCGATTGTTTACGCATGGAGATCAAATCGTTTATGATGTAAAGATAGAAACTTAGTTTTAGATGCATTAAAGGTTAGCAGTCACCTCTTTCTCCATTGTACCACATGCTCAAAATCAAAGGACATAGAATCAGATAGAAATTGATCGTTTACGGCTTTTGATGTGCTTCCAGAGATGGCAGCGCCGTCAGCATAATGTCTACCTATGATCTAAGGATGTGATTTGGAAGATTATTGACGTATATTAGAGAGTTGGGCCCAGGATGGACCCTTAAGGGACTCCAGGATAATTACAGTGTACTTTTTTTACATAGCATTCAGTACCCTTATCAGAAACATGATACAAGGATGGACATAGAAACAGATTATTTTCGAATTCTCTGGCGACTGTTCACGCAAAAAGACTGCCGACCTAGAATACAGAATATGCGCTTCTCTGTAAGTACATCAAGTGCGCTTATGATCTCTTTATCTCCCTTTCTCTCTCTCTTTCTCTCTCTCTCTCTCTCTTTCTCTCTCCGTCTGTCTATATATATATATATATATATATATATATATATATATATATTATTTTACGTAAATTTTATATATATATATATATATTATTTCAGGTAAATATAATTCAGAAGTAAAAATTCCATTGAATATAACGAGGTTTATGCAAGAGTGCTTAATATAAAGTTAGGGCAAGAGCTACTTTTTATTTATATCATACACACATTTAATATCGGTATATATTAATAGGTATATTTCAGTCAACTAATAATAACTAACTAGAGTGATCTTCATTAGGGCTGTGACAACAGAATATTCTTTTTAGTGTTTTGACTCTTGAGTCTAATCTGTTTATATCTTTTATGTTTTTCTATAGACTGATGTGATTTTCGGTTTATTAACTGTGTCGGATATGTACTCGAGAGACAAAACAATGAAAGGAATATACTGTTGTCACAGCCCTAATCTCAAGTTTAGTTGGTTGGTTGGTTGTTTTGTTTTACGGCATATCAACCCTTTTCAGGTTATTTAATGCCGAATCTGGTGATTTTGGAGAAGGATTTTTGGTCAGAGTGGACCTGGGAGCAATGGCAATTAAAGGGTGGCTCCTCACTCCCTAAGGCCTGCAAGCTGGGGCCTCACCATCGGATATAGTTTAAGGTCATATCCAGGACCTCATCAAGTTTTTTTTTTTTTACAAATATCTAGTATGGATATACACACACACACACACATATATATATATATATATATATATATATATATATATATATATATATATATATATAGTGGTAGCAAAAAACAGCTGCAATTTCTATTAAAAAAACGCAAATTTGAACTAAATTCGATGTAACTGTTTTAACAACACATATCTCACTTGATTCGCCTTTTCTTCCTCTATAATTTTACATGTTCATATTCAAATTTTAATTAAAGTCTCCTGGGGTTCATGTTTATTTAAAAACAAAAACTTCACATCGAGAAGGCAAAAAGAAACCCTGCTGCAACAAATGAGCTTAAAACCTGCTTAAAATATATACATTTTAGGGAACAAAGTATCTTTAATCGTAATTGCTGTTTTCCAGATTTTACAACGTAATATTTTGTCCATATGCCTCAATTTTCTTTATTGTGATTCGCATGAGCTCACTAATCTCAACCTTTCTGGTATATCCAATCAAGAAATCGGCCACAGATTGAAATATGATGAGAAAACGGTCCGAATTGCAGTGCAAAACCACCAAAACACTGACAGTATTCATCATACCCCTAAATCTGGTCGACCTAGAATTACTTCTAACAGGGATGACAATGCTATCCAGATTCGCAACCTCATAAACATATTTTAAATCGCTCCCAAAATTGAATAAGCGTGTAATCTTGTAAAACGGTGCTTTCTTCTTCTACAGTTAAGAAAAGATTGAATGGATTTTATTTGCGAGGCTGTGTTACAAGACGCAAGCCAATGATTTCTGTAAAGAGCAAAAAGCGCCGTATAGATTTCATTAGATTCAACGAAAATCATGACCCTTCATATAAGTCGAGAGTGGTTTTAAGCGACGAATGCAAGTTAAATAGGCTAGACAGTGATGGTAGGCAGTGCGTTTCTCGAGAGAAGGACGGGGAATTTTATCCTAGATGCACAGTTGCAACGCTGCAAGGTGATGGAGGTTCAGTATTGGTGTGGAGCGTTATTAGTGACAATAGTCCATGGCCTATAGTTCATTTGCCAGGTCAAATTAATTCGAACAAGTACATTAATATGTTGACTGAGCCTTTTTCACCCTAATTCTGTAAGAATTTGTAAGATAATCCCATCTTCATGCAGGGCAATGCTCTCAATCACACTGATGGTAATGTCAAGAGGTTCCGTGAAAAACATGATATTTAGTGATTAACCTGCACAACATTCATTTCCCAATCCTATCACACACATATAGAATTATACCAAGCAACAGCTACGCAATGATCATTCTGAAAGAACTTTGAACAAAAATTAAAAAGAAGTGGAATGAACTCTCATCGGACTATTGCCTCGGACTAATTCATGAAATGCCCAAAACAGTGTAGGCTCTCAAATTTAAGAACGGCTCTGATACTATATATTAACTAGTTCATTGTGTCCCTGTTGTATTTGTGTTGAATTAATGTACTTAAATAACATTTAAATAACAATTTTTTTGTGCCGAATTTCTTTTTACCTTCTCGATTTGAATGTAATATTTGTGTTGAATTCATGTGCTAAAATAACATTTAAAAAACAATTCTTCTCGCAAAAGGCAAATATGAACATGTCGAATTATAGAAGAATAAAAGGCGAATCAAATAGTGTATGGCTTGTTACATTCACTTTAGGTTAAAGTTGCGTTTTTTAACGATGAAAAATGTTATATATATACATATGTTTATATATAAATATATATAAATATATATATAAATATATATTATATATATATTTATATATATATATAAATATATATATGTATATATAAATATATGTATTTATATATATATATAAATATATAGAGGTATATATAAATATATACATGTATATATAAATATTTATGCACACACACATATATATATTATAAATATAAGTTTATATATAAATATATATATGGAAATATATATGAATATATATTATATATATATATTTATATATATAAATATATATAAATATATATATATATGTGTGTATATAAATATATGTATTTATATATATAAATATATACAGGTATATATAAATATATACATATATATGTAAATATCTATACACACACACTCACACACTCACACACACACACACATATATATATATATATATATATATATATATATATATATATATATATATATATCGCGATATTTACATTCATGGTTATTTAAGCAATATTTCTGAGTTTTCGTATTGAGCAAATAGACTATTCCTAAATATAAATGTTTTTTTGCAAATATTAATAATAATAATGAAAACCTTAAATATATATATATATATAATATATATATATATATTTTTTATAAATATATATATACATATATATATATATATATATATATATATATATATATGTTTATTTAAAATGCTTTTAAAATATATATATAACAAAATGTAGCGTACCTACGTCGGACTTGCTTATGCAATGAGTGATACACATTTTATATTGAGAGCCAAGAAAGAGAGTGATAATGAAAGGAAATGAATATTTTCCATCACAAAAATATTTGTTTATAACAATTAGAAGAGAATGAAGAAAAATATACCCTTTTCTACTGCATTAGTTTTATCTTATCCACTTTTCTATCTCCATTTCTGGTCGAGAACCAAGGAAGAAGCATGTGCCCCTTTCTGATCAATTACTTCTATTTCAATGATTGCACATAATGAATATGAACTGATGAGGCTGCGAATTCTTATATAACTACTACACACAATGAGTGCGAGCCGCTGACAGCTATTTCAAAACGATGTTTCTTTTATTTATAAAATATCACATGCATTTTCTTTAACAACGTTTTTTTTCAGAATGAATTGCTGACGTATCTTCATTTGCACACAGAGAATATAATATAAATTAATTTAAAATAGTATTTTCGACCAAAACAAAAATTACAATTATATTAAATAACTCGGTAAAATTTGAAATTATATGAACATCATAATCAGACGAGCTAAAAACAACTTCACAATTGAATTTGTTTCAGATAATTCGAACTTTATAAGTAAAAAATAAAGTTTGAATTCCAGTACAGTTGGTATGCTGTAATAATTATGTTAGTATTCATTACTGGCAGTGATAAACGCCATTTTTGTCGATAACATCTGTGATAACAGTAGTAAAACATTTGCTATAGAAAAAAAAAACAATCATTACTCCACCTCCGGGAAACGGCGTGTGAAAATCCCGTAAAATACGAAACAACACATTAAAGTAAAATGCATTTAAAAAATACGAATATGCGAGTTAAATATTAATGTACGAGAAAAGTCTTAATAAAGTATATACGCGATTAGCTTTACTTTAAAAATAATCTGATCTCTCTCCCTCCCTTTCTCTCCCTCCCTTTCTCTCCCTCTCTTTCTCTCTCCCTCTGCCTGTCTGTCTGTCTCTCTTTCTCTCTCTTTCTCTCTCTCTGTCTGTCTCTGTCTCTGTCTCTGTCTCTCTCTGGGTCTCTTGATAATTCGTTCGTGTAAAAATAGATTAATTTATGTTTTAATTTTAAAACTATTCTCAACAAATTAAACATTCGGTGTGTCTTTTGAAATTAAAATAATTTATTTCTTTTTTTTTATAATGATCAATTATTAAGATTAATATAACTTGCGAGAAAACCGAAAGCCAGTTAAAATTTAAAACCAACATGTTGAAACTTCCCCCTCCTCTCTTACCCCCTCACTCTTCTCTTTATCCTCCTCTCTCCACCTCCCCTCACATTATCTATATATCTCCACCAACGCCTACCTGAATCTGCTACCCCGACACACACAATACAATCGAATGTATCTTGAACCTTCAAAACCGAAATATTGTCAACACCCGCCTCTATCCCCTTCCCTTTTCTTTCCTCCTTTTTTTCTTAAAACCACCTTTTTCCAATGGCTAACAACCACTTCTGCGAGGCCTGACGGAGCTGTCGGGTCGTAAACATGACCCAACATCGGAAACATATATAGCCAAACAGATAAAACGGTAATAAAAAATAAAACACATATTTGCTCTGCAATAGTATTGAGCACTCTCTTCAAGTTTTTATTAATTACCAGTTTTACTAAATCCATCTATATATATATATATATATATATATATATATATATATATGTATATATATATATATACATATATATATATATAATTTTTTATTATATATATTAGTATGAATAGTATAGTATTAGTATATATATATATATATATATATATATATATATATATATATATATATATATATATATAGTAATATTATATATATTAGTATAAATAGTATATTATTAGTATAAATATTCTACATTTTTTCTTGGGGAAGTGGTATTATCCACTTGAGAGTCATGTTTCTTTTTAAATTTCCGAAATAGCGACATGGTAAGCAGCTGAGGATCCCCGTTTTCTATTTACGAAAATTTTATTAAGGCTGTCTCTTTTATTTCTTATATAGTTACACGCTCTTTTGAATTTTTTTAGAAATCTGCTGATGCAAGTGCTAAGTCTATTTCTACTTAACAATTTTTGTCAATGCTTTTTTTTTCACATTCTCATATAAATGAATCCCCTTTTTTTGTGATTATGAACATTTTAGAAGTTCGATATATAGGTGCTAAGTCTGGTATAATTTAATTTCTTTTTTTGCCGGGAATTTAAACTACATTCTTTATATATATATATATATATATATATATATATATATATATATATATATATATATATATATATATATAAGATGAAGAAATATATATAAGATGAAGAAACATATATATATATATATATACATATATATATATATATAAAAATATACTTCATTTACTCATATAAATTTATATACGAAAGTATAATTCTATGCGTAAACTTTAAGTATTTACTTCAACAGTGCCCAATACGTAGGTAGAGCTAGTTAGTAAGTCGTAACATATATATGGCGATTAAGCTGTTTAGCTTAATTGCCATATATATTTTATAACTTACTAACTAACTATATATATATACATATATATATATATATATATATATATATATAGCCAGTAGAGTTTAGTTTCCTAGAAGTACATCCAATGAAACAACACGTGTCTACCAAAATAGTGCTCAATGAGTGAACAGAGCATGTATATTAATTTTATTTATACAAACATTAATGGCTACATATGTGCATACATGTTTCTGTAATCACCCACGTTGGGGGATTACGTCTTGGCCTGAAGACGTAATCCCCCAACGTGGGTGATTACAGAAACATGTATGCACATATGTAGCCATTAATGTTTGTATAAATAAAATTAATATATATATATATATATATATATATATATATATATATATATATATATATATATATATATAAGAAAATTAAAACTGTAAGTTGACGTTTACAATCAAAATTTGTTGGTCGACTGAATACTCAAAGGATTTTACAAAGTCCTTATTCTGCGGAGTTTCAAAGAATGCTATTCTTGCTATTTTTCTTATCAGAGGATTGAAAGAAATCAGCAAATTCTTACTTTATGTCCTCTGATGAGAAGAATAGCAAGAATAACACTCCTCGGAAGTCCGCGGAACAAGGACTTTGCAAATTGTTTTTTGGAGTAGTCAGTCGAACAATACATTTTAATTGTAAAGTTCAACTTACAGTTTTAATTGTCTTTCTCTTGTAGTAAGCTCTATTCTCTATTGCGTATTGAGTTTTTTTATTCGATTTGGATTACATTATCTTTTTATAAATACTGTTATGTATATTAGATTATAGTTTACCATTGCGTATAATAGGTAAGCACTACATCCGTTTGATTTCATTACTTATTGTATTACTTATATACATGTATACACACACACACACACACACACACACACACACATATATATATATATATATATATATATATATATATATATATATATATATATGCACACACACGCTTGGCTAAAGGCTGGTTATCAAGCCATCCCCCCTCCAAAAAAAATGCCCTCGTATTTGAAAGTAACTTTTAGAATTTATTCTATACTCGTCTTTACCTTTAAATTGACTAATAGCTCAATTATCAATAATCCTAGCTGCTGACTTTCTGGACTTTAAACAATTGTCTTCTCTCGTGTTGCTTTCAAACCAATCCACGAGCCTATTGATTAATTTATTAGATTTTTCACATCGTCAAACTTAATCCTTTACATCTTGTTTCACTTAAAACCATAGGAACTCCACGACCTCATAGATGAGCGCTTCTGGTGTATTTGCGTTTCTTATTATTTCTTATCGGTTATGTGATAGATTTCGCTTTGTTAAATTCCTGAATTCAACTTTCCTCGTTTAGATGAGTTCTCCTTTGGTATATTTTAGGTTGTCTGATGATCCCTTCTCAAAAGCTTTTAAATTTGATGCGATGACTCCGTTTACTGATGCTTTATAATATATATATTTTTAATTCATTATAGTTCTGTTTTATGAGCCACAGTACTAAATTGTAGTACTTATAAATAATCCCTTAACCTTGCATATTGCTGCAATAAATAGGAAAAATACTAAACATTAGTATGAAACTGAGAATTGGGATCTAGTTGCTTTCGTGCTTACTCGCTATACATGATAGTACAAATTATTGCATTCGATAATAAATATCTCTGGATTTTACATAAAATATTTAAGAAACCCTAGTTTCTATTGCTTTAACGAAGTATTGTAAGTCACCATTTCATTCACAGAGTTCAGTTGAGTTTTCATTATACAAACATTCCCGATTTCGTCGATGACGTCACACTATAAATGTATTTGTTTATTATTTCATTCACACACATATAAAACCTGATATGTTAGCCTCGACAAATTATTAGTTTTAATTGTTGTTCTTGAACGATTCAAGCTCCACTTCTTCAGATATAAAAAACTAGCTGACATCCCGGCGTTGCCCGGTCATACAGCACGCTTAAACACGATATTTTAATTTATGCAGATTACGTATGTATTATTATAGAATTTATGCAGATTACGTATGTATTATTATAGAATTTATGCAGATTACGTATGTATTATTATAGAATTTATGCAGATTACGTATGTATTATTATAGAATTTATGCAGATTACGTATGTATTATTATAGAATTTATGCAGATTACGTATGTATTATTATAGAATTTATGCAGATTACGTATGTATTATTATAGAATTTATGCAGATTACGTATGTATTATTATAGAATTTATGCAGATTACGTATGTATTATTATAGAATTTATGCAGATTACGTATGTATTATTATAGAATTTATGCAGATTACGTATGTATTATTATAGAATTTATGCAGATTACGTATGTATTATTATAGAATTAATCATCTAGTAAATATTATATCTTAAAAAGAATAATTTGCCTGATGGAATAATTCGCAAAAAAAAGTTAAAATATAATAATGATCAATCAAGGTTTGTTTACAGCATCACGTCAGCTGATAGTTGGGATTGACGATGAAAAGTCACTTTTGATTAATGTTTACTTTTAAAACGAACGAAGAAATGATTTTCGGCGATTTCAAATAGTACCTCTTTTTATATCGTAAATTTAACTCATTAATAAAAAATATTAAATTAAAATTGTAAGGTACACCCGGGATCGAACTTGGGAACATTCGATATGTATTGGAATGATTTCCACTGGGGTTTATCTCAAGATTTCCATAATTCTGTTTTTGTTAATTTGTTGATTTTTTTTTAAGAATAAATGATTTGCTAAGATTTTATTTTTTCGCTTGCCGGTGTAACGTAAAATATTCACCTGCAAAAATGATTCTTTTTTATCTATAAAAAAGGAAGGCAATTTTACATGCATTTTAATTGCAAAGCAGAAACTCTGCCGTTTCGGAACATATGCGGAAAAAACTCGCAAGCAGACATACAAACAGAGTGAAATTTATATAATAGTTGAGATTATTATCAATAAAAATACAGGGTGCTGTAGGGCAAGTACATTCAGGAAACAAATTAGTCTTAGTGAAACGATAGATTGAGTAGTATGTGTGTTTTTGTTTTTTGTTGTTGTTTTTTTTTTACATACTATGCTTGTGTTAGAATTCACTGTTTCATTCATAATCGGATCCTCTTTTGGAACGATAGCTATTGTCTTCGCTGGATAAGACCGGCAGTTTTGTTCTTTTCATAGTAAGAGAAATATCGTTTCTTATCAGAAATTCCTCACGATTTGTTCGCTTAAGTGTTTTTTTTTTTTAGGAGCAAGTTTTTTACAGGCATTTCATTGTCGAAAAATTTCGTTATAATTTTTTTTATGAGCTAACGTTAATATTCTTACTTGATTTTCATCCAAAATGGCGTTATCTTCTCAACGCACGCGCACAGATTGGCCTTACGTTACTGATGTACGAATATATGAAAGGTTCGTCATATTTACGCATTTTAGTAGTTATCGATTTAGGAGGAAAAAAACGAAACAATGGGAATTGTAATAAAATGATTCCAGAAATACGTCGAGAAAATCCATAAATTTAAATGAAAAACACTATCAATAATTCCCCCACTCTTTATTTATGTCTAAACCTAAACAAAGATTCCATGAACAAAGCCTCCTTATTAGAAGTGCACGCATGTGCAATCTTCTGTTTTCTTGCTTTCCAGCTGACTATAATCTGATTGTCTTCAAGTCCAACGTAAACAAGTTCTTGATGAGCCGTTCCACTTACGTTATAAATTTATACCGAATTTCCATTACTAACGATTACTATATTGTCCAATTTACTACTGGACACTCTTAATCCTTATCCTCGAGTGGTCTCTGACCTTGATAAGTGGTTATACCTATGTCAAAAAAAGTAAACGTTAAATGCTTACCCAATCGGAAGATAATCTTAATGTCATAAACCCTCGGGTATATCTGATTTTACTTATACATAGATCTATAAAAGTGAGAATGTTTATGAGAGAGAGAGAGAGAGAGAGAGAGAGAGCAACGCTCAACCTATATACTCAACGAACCTTTGGTATACACCCTTGAAAGTTGGTGTATAGGGTATTCAGATATGTGAAAAACATTTTAATCGGTTTTCCTCTGTGAAAAGGGGCTGCTAAGGGGTCATAATTGAAAAATTGGTACATGGGGGGGTCATCGGATTTTGATCTGTTCTTCAATTGTTTCACGAATGTGCATGCGCGAATCGTTAATATGAAAAATTCCTTGTATTAAGAATAATTAGGTTTAAAAAGAATTTTTAAAGAACGTGATAAGCTGGCCAAATAGTTATCATATTGTTTTTTTTTGTTTGTTTTAGTTTCGATTTCAATCCGAGTAGTTTTGTTTTTTTTACTTACAAAACCTGACACATAATACTCGCATGCATATGTCAGTTTATTCCTGTTTCTTTTACTTCGTTTATTTTTATTTGTTTTATTAATTTAATGTTACGTTTAATACCGGGCAACGCCGTGTACATCTGCTAGTTTTTATAAAACTAACGAATTTAAATTTCAGAAATTTGAAGATAAGGATCAATAAATTGTATTAGTGCGACTACTATCACATTTTCGCTGCTATAACCCCCGACATTTCACACCTGCGTATTGCTGAACTCAGTAACCTTATTGATAAACTGAGTAGTCTATAAAAATTTCAAACTGAACCCTTTATTTAATCCAGATTACTAGATTGTTCTCGTTACGGCAGCCATGAGTGATATATGGTATATCGGACGAAACGTTTTGGGTATAGTATCCAAAATGCTAATAATAGTCGGAATAATTAAAATAATACAATAATAATGATAATTCGTTTGTTTAATTTGTTGTGTATTAAATGCTATATGATCCAAAGTTAGACGATGTTTAATCAGCCGTTGTTTATTAAGCTGTATTTATGGTATAAGATAGAATATTACCAATGTGACTCATAAACTAGTCACGATATATTTTTACATTGGAGAATCATAAAATATCTCTACGGAATACGATATACTAGATGAGTTTAGTATGTGTTATCTTTTCGCTGTCAGTTTACTTGAAAGCTATCGTATAACAACAGTTTATAATGTTTTTTCACGGTAGACTATAAACTGTGCGGAAGCTATGTATTCATACATGGTGTCCCAATAAAATTTATACTCTTTAAATTATCTAAACTTGCTACATGAAAACGTTATGTCACGTTCCCAAAAGGTGTTTAGGAATAAAGACCGGTTATATCGACCGAAAAATTTGTGATAATAAAAGACAAGATGAGAACAGTAATCTGGACTTTTTAAATAAGAAATATATATTACTAGCGGGGGGTACCCGGCGTTGCCAGGGTGTTTATAGGTGTGTGTGCTCGGGCAGGGGGTTATCAAAAAATAAGAATAAGCGAAGTAAATATTTTAAAACATTTAATAGTAAATTATTAAATTTTTTATATAAAATAAATGTTAAAACTTTAAGAAATCGAAAAAAAAAGCACAAAGAAACTAACGTAAGGCAAACAAACGATGTTAAATGTAAAAATCGGAAAAGAAAAAAACAAAAAAAAACGCGAATGTGATGGGAAACAAAAAGATAAACGAACGTTAAAACTTCTTTAAAAAAGCTGAAAAATAAAAACCAAAAAAAAATAGAACGTGAAAAATGGCTTAAATAACCCTGTTTCAATATTAAACCTTTAAAAATCGAAAAGAAAAAGTCATCTCACACCACGATTCGAATCCAAAACCTCAAGATAATGAGGCCGCGTTCTAATGAACTGGACTAAGACGACTTGACAAAATTAGGCCGTTTTTTTTTTTAATTTAAAATAAATCATGTTCCAACGTCATTTGCGCACGCGTAGAAGCGAACTTGGAATGAGATGACGGTTTTTGCTGACCCCACCCTGTAGAAGACTGATGATTTTATGGTGAAGGAATTAATGGTTTTGGCCAATTTCTTTTATATTTGTGGGGTGAGCATAGAGCTTTTAAAATGATACCAATCTTGTGAAAAGCCGTGACCCGTGTCGAAAGTTTTTGCGATACATACAAACACACATGCAAATATACATACATACACACATTTTCGCTTTTATATATATATAGATTATTCTAATCGGTTGATTGAAAGAATCTGAAATTATATTTTACGTTTACGTTGTTGTTTCTGCATTTTTTTTTACTTCTAGAATCTGACTCATGTGCACTATCGTAGATATAGCACCGACCTGCATTAAACGATGCATTGAGAGTCTTCGACAACAACAAACTCTGACGCCATTAATCCACGACAAACAAATAAAACCGTGAGTCTAACATGTTATATTATACATTATACATAAATTCCTGTGTACATGCTAACGATGATATTCATTATATAAATCTCACCTCTCTGATTAAACGTATCATGTACGTATGTATATATGTATGTATGTATGTGTATGTATGTATGTATGTATGTATGTATGTATGTATGTATATGTGTTTGCCTAAAACTTTTGACACAGGCGACGAATTTTCACGAGATCGGTATTGTTTTTAAGCCCGACCCTGCGGACGAAAAATATTTTTAAAAATTTGCTAAAAACATTGATTTCTTCACCATCTCTTTTCTACAAGGAGGGGTCGCGTTTTTCGCCAACATTTTTGAAAGTCATCCCCTCTTTTCGATTCGCCAGCCTTAATTTAAACCTTTACCATTTCCGGTCTGGAGATGCCTGCAACAGCAAAGACTTCACTTTTTTCTGTTGTTAGTGTTGTTGTTATTTTTTTGCTCAACACACACCTCCAAACTCCCGGGCAACGCCGGGCACCCAGGCTAGTTCTATATAAATGCAAAGGTGATCCTGTTCCTCGCATTTACCCTAAAGTAAAAAGGCCTTTCTTCAAGTTAATTATAATTTGCAGCATTAAGATTTTAATTGATATCTTACACACATATGTTAATCAAGTGATGCTTCTGTCTTATATAAATATAGGTTATTGTATTCTGTCTGTCCGTCTGTCAATCACAATTGTGTTTAAATGTAATACATGTATTACACATGTGTTTCTATTTCAAAATGTTAGAATTTGTACTATTTTGAAAAATGGGGGGTATTGCTTTAATAGTAAATAATAAATTCCCAACAAATAAAGCCGATGTCATGGCCGAAAATCGAAAGCAAAACTTTCAAATTTTCAGGATGATGCTCTACCAACCTATTTTAATTGTCCCATGCACTGGGGGTTGCTAATCAATAAATAAAAGATAAAATGCCAAAGTTGTTCTTGTCTTTTTGTATAACAGACCTCAACTTCTTACTCTTTTTCTCTACAACTATAGATTGAATAATATCACCATATTCAATGACATTTTCCTGATCAAATCTTTATTGTATTTTCCTTATTACCTTAAAACGTGATTAAACGATTCAAAATACATGGTGAAGGAAGTAAGAGCGTGGATATAGTATGTAATAAACATCAGTTTTTAATAGCATACATGTCGAGAGGTAAGACTGAGACACGCAACCTTGTAAGTGAACGATCATTTTACGAAATAATTCACTATTTCGACCGAATTACGGTGAGTAAAATGAAAATTTATATATATATATATATATATATATATATATATATATATATATATATATATATATATATATATTATCAATATATACGCCCGAATCGTAGAAATGCCCAGGTTTGTATCTGAGTGCGCGTTTAATTCATTCGGGAGATGCACCCCTGAATATACTCGCCTCGTGGATAGGCGACAAAGCGGTACTCCTTGTAATGGTGTTTCTGCAACCTGCTGCAAGATGGCTTTCTGAACCTGCATGGCATGCACATCTTTGCCGCAGCGAATGGTGGCATTTAAAGTATGTTGCACCTCGTGGATTATCTACCACACTTCATAGTTAAGGCTGGCTCAACCCTAATGACAAAAATGTATACTCCTATCAGCGTTCTGCGACGGACTATATATATATATATATATATATATATATATATATATATATATATATATATATATATATATATATATATATATATATGCCGCATAAAGATAGTATCTGCCCATTTTTATGTTTTATGGAACCATTATGTCATAATTCTTGAGAATAGCTCGCGTCACTTTAAAATTACTAGATTTTATACCCCCAGTTTCTAGTTTAGTAATAAGGATGAGAAAACAAGGTAGGGATAAAACTAAAATACTTAAACCGTTAAATAACACATTTGTTCGTTATCCTGATACTTTTGAATCATATAAAATTAACTAGAATGTATTAATAAAGGAAATCCCAAACTATATTAGTAATATATTTTATATATTACCGTATTCTATAAAAATAATAATAAAAAAACAATGTATATATTTATAAAATGTTTTAACATTTATACATTTTTAATTTTCAATACATAAGAATTATAAATTCAAGACTGTTAAATTAAACAATATATCCATTTTGAATTTGGAAACAAATGAATCTCACAGGTAAGGAATTCATTTTTATAACATGAATAGGCTAGTCAAATTAATTAAGAATAGGAAAATCGACCTAATATCTGTAACATGTCTTCTTAAGATTAAGGGAAGTTGTGTTTGATCAACACTTCTGGGGAGCCATGATTTAATATACTGTTTTGTTTTTAAATCCCAGAAACAGTTTTCTAACGAATGATAAAACAAAATCAAATAGCTTTTTTATATAGTTTTAAAGGTTAAAAAACTTCAGCGACTTTATATATATTTATATATATATGTATATATATATATATGTTTGTGTGTGTTTGTGCGTGAGCATGTGTGAAGTTCTAATACTAAACGCGATAAACAATATTATAAAAATGCAAACATATCGCCACATATTGCATTTAAACACACTAACATCAAATAAATAAATAAGAAATGTGTCGATGGCAGAAATTTGTTGTTTTTTTTTCAATTGAAGTTCTTCCTATTTTATTTTGTTAATTGAAATGAATTGGATTAATTACGGTATTTTTTTATGCGACAATGTGTGTGTGTGTTTGTGTGTGTGTGTGTAAGGATTGGCGTGATTTCTGCTAGCGCCTTACAGACAAATAAAACCGTGAGTCTAACAGAGACCAAATACCTTTATGAAATCTGGATATAAATGTTTTATATTCAAAGTGACAATAGTCCGTCGATCGGAAGAAATTGTTGTGTACAATTTACACACGCGCGCGCACACACACACACGCGCGTGTCTATGCAAGTGTGCATATGTGTTTATGTATATTTCTCTTATTTCATTTATGTCTATATATTTATGAATCTCTCTATCGAACCTCTTCTCTTTTTCCTTCTACACACGCGCAGTGAAATACAAGTTCAGGCTTAAGTCTGAATAGTCCTAACAAGACTGAAACTAGATTTATTTTTAAACAGTGTTCCAGCTGTTTACGGGGAATATGGGAGTTACAAACCTATCCCGGTTTTATGTTTCCCACACCCCCTGATTCCTGCTATTAACCTCGTCTACTCGTGCAGAAGCAAATGCAAGTACCGCCATGGGGGTAATTTAAAAGATTGACGTGCTAGTGAACAGACAGGTTGAAGGCAAAAATCAAACGAGACGTTCTTGGAAAGTGAATATCCTCTAAATACTATTCTTGGGGTTATTATAACGAATTCATTTTTCTGTTTAGTTGTTTGTGATTTATCTGATGTTGATCCTGTCAGCCATACTAAGCCAAGTTTTAACTTGGTAGTTAGATGCTAGGTTTCTATTGACTATATTATAATCTGAAATTATTTTAAAGCAAATTATTGAACAATAGACGTAAATTTTTATTACTTTCTTATATGTCTACCCAGCCAAAATCAGTATGTCATGAATTACTCTCCCACGGTTGAGCTGGGGTAACAATCACAACCCTTTTCTTCCTAAATATATAGTGAGATTTATTAATATCTGGATATATAGCATAAGACAAGTCAAGTGTTATGGTGACAGAACTTACGCATCCATGACCTGAAGATTTCATCTCTCTGTTGCAGATATTTACGGTGTGACACTCTAAGAAAGCAACACCTGTCATGAACGTTGATCGGAAGCAGAGATGCTTAATTAGATCCGTATCAAAAGTGAATTGGGCATTGAAGTGACTATGTAGGAAAATAATTTTTGAAAAAAAAAATGTTGCTCGTTTTAAAGATACCACTCCCGTTTTCATAGCCCTTCAACCTTTTTTGCTGAAGCATAGGTATATTTACTTTTGGTACGACCCACTTATTCACATCATGCTAAAACATTAGGGAAGAATATCCAGTGGCATTTTATGGAAAAATAAATATCAGTTTCATCGTCGCTTGCCGATCTGCTATTCATCACTATTTGATTAAATGACTTAGTGACTTATCTCCCCCTTGCTTTACGGAATGACCGCTTTTACGTCATTAATGGCGGGTCAGAAAAAAATGATAACCCATTTTGTTTTTATTTTTAATTAAAATTACACCCGACATTTTTTTCCTAGCTTTTGGCATACCTCTCTACGTGTATCGGTTGAGTAAATATATTAAATAATTTTCCCTGAGGAAATGCGATTTTTGTCTGTGTTTTATGCACCAAAATAACATTCTTAACTAATCAAGCCTACACAGCTTGCCAAGTTCTTGTCCCTGTATTATCACTACAGTCCTTCACCCCTTTGCTTTACCTGCACTTCCAAGAAGTATACTGCGATGAACTAACATAAACTGTACCCCTCGACGAAAATATCCTAATCACCATAATAAGCTGACAAATCACCGATTCACTGCAGAGGTCCTTTAATACCAGAGCATTTCTTATTCTAGTATCTTCCGTACGCAAACGCTTACTTTTAGAATTCGTTTCATGCTTCCTTTTCCCCGGCCGTAGGCACATGCAAAAATTTAATGCGCACAGGCATATCATTGTCTCTTATAAATATGGCTTCTTTCATAATAAACTCTTACATCGAAGTGGCAATATAGGTTGTTGGAGGCAAGAAAAATGTATTTAGGTTTAATTATGAAAACTATTATGAAATAACGTACTCATCCTTCTTCATATTATGCATTAATTCTTAGCTTTCGCGCCATTCGCATAGCAGAGATAGTAAAGTGTTGTTAATAATTCATAACTCGGCATAGGTGTGAAATGTGTGTTCGGTACGTCTACACGATAGTTTTTATGCTATCCTGACAACAGCATGAGATTATCACCAGATAAAAATGTAAACAATAGTAAAATACACCATACAAGTATAGAATTAAGGTTATTTAATGTTCATACGTGCATTATAACTTTTCGTCCTTTTTATTCATAATGCGATCGCTTGGACGTTGAGGATTTATTTAAGAACTAACCCGGATGCTTGAAGGTGTGTGTTGAACAACAACAAATATTGATAGTAGGCAGGCAGGCTCGAACCCGTGATGCGAAAGCGGAAAATAAAGTGAAAGAAAATCAGACGTCTTACCCCTCCCCCAGAACGCGACAGGAAGTTCAGAACGTTAAAATCAAGCAAAGTCAATTCAACTGATAAGATTACTTTCAAAAATGGCTCGCTAAAATCGACCATTCCTTGTAGAAAACTGACCGGTTTGAGGTGAAGGAATTAATATTTACGGCCAATTTGTCGGTGTTTGTTGTCCGAGACATCGGTTCTCAAAATTATATCCTCTTGTGAAAATTCGTCGGCTCTGTCGAATGGTTTAGGCAGACATACAAACATACATACATGCATACATACATTTAAACAGACGGGTGAGATTTATATTATAGACTACTAAGCTCATAATCATTTAAGTGTAGAATGGTATTTACTTTGAAGCGATTTAAATTGTAACACGAAAAACATTACATCAAACAGATCATGATAATATTGTATGAATCCGACGATTCTGTTTTTGGCATTGGTTTTCCTGATATTTTTCTAGTCAGAACTACTACTAGAGAAGGATTCGATATTTACTGGAGGGACTACGTGAAGGTTGCCAACATGCTAAGTGAAAGGGATTTTTGTATAACGAACTGGATTCGAACTTGGAACATCCAGGTTTTCAGTTCGTGTATTTATCCACTTGACTAGAGTCACCTGCCAAAAAAAGATTGAAAGTAGTTTTATTAAAAGAAAGCCTCCGAAAACATCACTCACTTCATAACCTCTGTGTGTGTGTGTGTATATATATATATATATATATATATATATATATATATATATATATATATATATATATATAATTATTTTGTTATAAAAAATGAAAGAATTTGCAAACCTCTCTGAAAAAGAATGAGCCGAATAATATATTTAAAAAGCTAAAAAGCATAAAAAAGCAATAAAAGTCTTTAGTAAACAACACATTAGGAATATTATTTTGCACGCTAAAATCCATTTACAAATGATGTAGAAAAAGTCTTACTCTGGAAAGAAGCTCGGATAAATTTCCATATAATGGTTGAAAAATCATATAGCACAAACAAACAAACAAACAAACAGGCAAACAAACAAACAAACACGCGGACTAATCTTCTTTTTTGCCTTCTTTCACTTCTCTTTAATCCTTCTTTTCACTGAATCATACTCATAACACCACCTGCTATCCATAATTGTTGACGGTTACAACAGATTGATTTTGTACCTGGATGATAAAAAAAAATCTCCACCCGAATTTTCATTACTCTTCTTTTTTTTTTCTTTTTTTTTTTGTGTGTGTGTGTGTGTGTGTGTGTGTGTGTGTGTGTGTGTGAACGGTTCGGAACCGATCCCAAAGCGTGCTCAATTATAAGGGAAAACATTATATATAATCATGTTTGTATTAATGTAAATGATAACAACATCGATACATTTAGTTTCTAACCCAAATTAAACGGACCTATAATAGATCTACTTTACATTGCGAAGCCACTGTTTGTGTCTAATTGTCCATTTTGATCAGGGGCTAGACATACTTAGAGGCTGAAGATAGTCCGCTAATTAAGACAAATTATAAATCACCTTTATTTCGATTTGAAACCGACAGTGCCGATGTTGTTCTGATCTTCTGTAATATATATATATATATATTAACAGGCCGCCCGCTGCTGCCCGGTCGTAAGAATGTGATAGTTTAACTGATGCAGCTCGCGGATTTATTATTATAGAGACAATTCTCTATCTGTGATAAAATTAAACCTAAGATAAATAAAGTAGTAAGCTCAAAACTATATATATATATATATATATATATATATATATATATTCCATTCTTTAAAAATGGATCGCCAGACAAGATGCATGCAAGCAAGAAAGGTCTAGAGTGTGATATATATATATATATATATATATATATATATATATATATATAATTATTTGCATGCTTACAGACATAAGTGTTTGATTCTTCCGCAATCATCAGTGCAGAAAATGATTACTAGTTGTCGGGAGATTCGAACACAGGTGCAAAGCGACATTTGACATTATTTGCTAGGACGTTATTCCCATCCCACCATCAACTGCCGCGATAATTAAGGTTAATTAACAACTATAAATGGCAAATAAATCACAACGTTAAAGCAGTCAAAAGTGTTCATATATGTATGTATTATTTAATTATAATCCACATACACGTGCGTTTCCTTCTACAGGAACCATTAATGCGAATGATTTTCAGCAGATCGTATGGTTTGAACCGCGGGTATGAGTTACGTCTAACTCATTTATTTGCGCTCTAAACAAATGTCAAAATTTATCAGGTATGCAATAAGTTAGGACATAAATGCTTTTTGTTCCGGGAAGAAAACAATATAGCATTCCCTTCCATGAGTGTTTGACATATCATGTGGATAAGACTCTTCAGATTTTAGCATAGATTTCTAAGCTCATTCCATTACCCATTGCATTAGTACTAGTGAAGACATTATTAGAAGTATTACCAATTTATATAATAGTAGTACTAGGATTATTGTTACTGTTATTATTTAGAAATACAAGTGAAGTAATATTTAGTAATACATAGAATGAGTATTAATAAATTATAATGGGTATTAATATACTATGAAAATTGCATAACAATGAGAGATATTGCGGTAGAGCTAAACTGCTTTAGTTTTATAAAGATATGTACACATATAGGCAGAGAAATAAACACATTACAGAATATAGTTATACATCAATTTATAGTAAGTTATGAAAATATATGGCAATTAAGCTACACATAATATTCTCGTGAGAAATCGTCAGGCTTATGTTAAAACGTATACATCTATCTATATACATGAATACAGGGTGTCCCAATTAAATGTATACACTCTTTAAATGACCATTAATCATTTTTTTATAAGAAATAAAAGTTTCGTACACAAAAATACTGCAAATAAATATGGAAATTGTTAATCATCGAAAGCCCTTGTGGTTCATGAACAGCTGACAACGTTCACTAATTGAATGGAAAACGTTCCTAATTAGTTCAGTTGGTATGTTGACACATCTTCTTTCAATGGTCACTTTCAACTTATTCATTGTAGCTCGTTTTGTGGTGTGAACCCTGTGCTTTACATGCCTCCGCCCCTGCCCCTAAAAGAGAAACATCCGGGGGGGGGCAAATCCGGTGAGCCTGGACAGTACTCGTTACTTCCTCTTCGTTCTAACTATCTGTTTCGCAGGTGACTATCAAGATATGCTCTTACGTCATGATGATAATGAGGAAGTGCTCCATCCTGCTGGAAGTACCATTCTGTATTCCTAAACATCTCTTGGAAATGTGGCATAGCGTATTCATATAGCAAGTTGAGATGATTTAAAGAGTGTATACATTTTATTCGGACAGTGTATATATATATATATATGAATAGATGTATACGTTTTTAATAAGGTTGATCAATAATACATAGATCGCAACATAACGTTAAAAAAGTTTTGACATATTGAGACTTATCTACATACACGCACACACACACAAACATACACACACTCACATATATACATATATATATGTATATATATATATAAATATATATATATATATATATATATATATATATATATATATATATATATATATATATATGCAGGAAAGCAATAGAAGAAATAATTTAACAAAATAATATGGACGGAGATATGTAAAGAAAGTTGACATGCGCATGCTTATATCCGTTATAAATATAAATATATCTATAGGTATATAGTTGTATTTATATGTGAAGTATATATATGTACATAAATACGTGAATATATATGTGTGTGTGTGTGTATGTATGTGTGTGTTAATATGAAGAAAAATATTCGTTATAGAAATACATTGATACCAGGTTGTCAGATTTAGAAACATGCATTCGAATAATGAAAAAAAAATGCAAATCAAAAATTGAATTCACGAGCGATTCAAGTAAAATAACTCGTGCGTAGAAAATTCTCTCGAAACATATGATGGATCGGGAAAAAAAAATCTCCATAAATTATATGCGTATGCACACTAGTCGAGATACCCTAATTTGTCCGGGTGATACAAACAAAAGGGCGACTAAAGCATTTATATATGAAATCCTGTAAAACAAACCAGGGAAGATACAATATTTTTGTGAGATGTGCGGTTATATACTTGTCCAAATATTTATGAATAACGGATTAAATAAGGAATGGAATTAATAAAATTGGAAATGGTAATAGGCCTTATTCAGCTGAGATAAAGTGAATGCAAGTCAATAAGATACGTTTATTATCATTTCGATCCATTTAAGATTAAAAATCTATTAATGCCTTGAAATAAAGAAAAATAAGTAACGCATGAACGAGGCATAAAAAATGACTACGTTTAGTATTTGACCCCTCCCCTATTTAGTCTCAAATATCCCCAGGGAACGTCAAATCCTGGTGAAAATGAACAAACGGTGCACATTAAATTTGAGTTTTGCACTATGCAAAAAAAAAGAAAAAAAAGAAATGACTAAGTCCATCATTTGCCACTCACCATTTAGCCCCAAAAGTTCCAAAGGCCTTAACATATTCAAATTTGAGTTCAGTGCCATGCAAAACTGCTAATTAGACAAATACAGAAAATTTTGGACAAATATGACAAAACAGTCTACAAAATCGAGTATTTTTATTAGAACTAAAAGAAAAATTCCTTATTCCATGGAGTTTCAAAGATAGGATCTTCTCCTCAGGGGAGAAAATTTAGCAGAAGGAATATATAGAGAAAAATCTATTTTGCTGATTGGCGCAATATTTGAAAACAGTAGTTATAAAGTTTTATGAAGGAAAGTAAAAGTTTATAGGAAAATAAATAAAAAAATACTCACCAATGTCCAATAATTAGTGTTGCAGAAATCTAGTGAGTGCATGAGGTTCACATCGGGTAGATCTAAAAAGAGATTCAACAAGGTGTTCTTTGGAGATTCTATTAAAATTATCCAGGGATGAAGAAAAATGATATATTCTTGTAGATGAGTCTTGTGTTGAAGAGTGGGGGTAAAATTTATTCCATGGAAGATGTTAAAGCGTAGCGGGGCGCGTGAGGACTTAACTTGAGGATATAGGCTGCAAATGGAGAAAAATAGAAAATAGATTGTATACAGAAAACACACACACACACACACACACACACACATATATATATATATATATATATATATATATATATATATATATATATATATATATATAGTGGAGTTAAAAGATATAGATAGATTCTTTAAAAAGGGACTTATCAGGATAATAATAATACGACCCTCAACAAAATACTTTGGAGCTTATATCGAATATGAAGAATAAAAGGACGGCAATATAAAAATATAGATTTACTCGTTAATTCAATAAGGATGTTATAGCAATTAGGGACACTACGTAATTAAACATTAAACAGGAAAAATGTATGTATTTTAGTATATATTTTCAAATTATCCTTCTTTTATCCTCCATATTCCCCCCCCTCTCTCTCTCTCTCTCTCTCTCTCTCTCTCTCTCTCTATATATATATATATATATATATATATATATATATATATATATATATATAATTTTATATAATTTAAGCTCTGTGGATGGCAGCGATCAGGCTGGCTTTGGTGTTGTGAGAGGTCATGATTTTTATTATTTATGTAAGACAAATTATATTATTTATGTAAGGCATTTCAAATATTATATTATCATATTTTATAATATTTCAAATGTGTGTTTTGTCTTACGTAGATTAATAAAAAAAAATTTTGATTTGAAATCCAAACATTTCACGTCATAAATTTTAAATTCATTGGATGGAGAAAATTTGATTTACTTGCTCTATCTTGTATATCGAACAATTTTTATTTAGTTGGGATAGTACTTATAGAATATTACTGCCAGCAATATCTTGTTAAAACTTATAATTACAGGTTTCCATACCAGTTGATTCTTAGATAATTTTATTCTGAAAAGTGCATATATATATATGCATATATATATATATGTATATATATATATGTATGTATATATATATATATACAGAGAGAGAGAGAGAGAGAGAGAGAAAGAGAAAGAGAGACAGAGTAAGAGACAAAGAAAGAGAAAGTGAGAGAGGGGGGAGATTGGGCATTTAACATTGCTAAGACTCAATTCCCAACCTCTGAGGACGTGTCGGGTGTGATCCTCACCATGACAAATAAGAAGAAAAAAATCTGTACGTAAGTTCTGAAGAAGGATATCTTACTATTTGAAAATGTTATTAAAATCTTATACAAATAGATTTTGTGGTTTATATGCCAGTCACAACTTTTTAAACGTAAATGTAATCCTTGTCATGTCGAAATCATTTTCGAGATCTTACCTAAACTTAGAAACGAAAAATATTACCTTGACAAAATAATTATGTATTTATCGTGACGTCATTCTTTTAAATATGAATTAAAAGAGGAGCTATTATAAAAAAAAAATTAATTAATGGGTAGACATTATCAATGGTGTAAGAAATTATTTAAACAAAAAACAAATTTATTTGGATTTAATAAAAGTTATTATTTTTCTTTAACTACGCATCTATGTAGTTTTATTTATTATATATTTTTGCTAGACTACATTAAGAAATAAAAGAAATGTTAAAATGAAAAGGTATAATTCTGTAGCTTGTATTTTTTCAGTTATTTGCAAATTCTATATCACCGATGTCATCTTGTCATTAATATTTAGTGAACAAAAGCGATATTTTTTTAAAATTTATTCATAGAGATATTAAGTGGTAGATATGCTACCGGGACATTTCATAGGACACTGATATAATTAAAGGCTAAAATGGATTAAGTGTCATATCTGCTATATTGGATGTGCTTGTGTTTGAAGCTGTTTTCTCGACCAGGGAGAGTACTATACTTATTACTACGAGGGATAAAATAGATGTTATTTCGTAAATATGAACAAATTTAATGATCACTGTGAAAGATTCCGAATGACTTGGTATAGTGATACATAACAGTTTTTAAAAAGCTTTGCTATAATTATTGTGAATAAATCCCCACGCAACTATAGAGTCAGTGAATAAAATTAATTTCTTTGTCTCAGATAAGAATTTATTCAACAAAATTTTTGTTTACAAAAATGTTTATACTTTTTGTTACATTTTATGTATATCATATATTGTATAGCATGCTCAGAATTGATTTCTCTCGTTTAGTAAACAATCTTATTAATATGGCACTATTGTATCATTCGCTTCTGTTTGGCAAAGTAAACGAATAATACGTTTTTATAATTCTTAATTTCTCCCACTCTGATCATGCTTCGTGGCCATATTTAGCCTCCCAATGGGATAGCGTTCAGAATGAGTTCGAGTTCGTGCAACAAAGATTAAAGCGTGTTGTTTAATTTTGTTCCAATATTAAATGTTAGTTTAACATCTCATATTTGCAGTCGTTCCCAAACTTAAATATTATAGAAACTATATTTTGACATCGAACGTTGGTATTATTATTATTATTATTATTATTATTATTATTATTATTATTATTATTATAACAACAACAACAACATTAATAATAATAATAATAATAATAATAACAACAACAACAACATTAATAATAATAATAATAATAATAATAATAATAATAATAATAATAATAATAATAATACTTGTTGCTTTTACCCATGGACACAATGATACGAATTTATTTCTCAATTTTAAATGTTACATAATGTAAAACGACGCTTTTATTGTTTATGGATATTCCTGAAAAAATACGCAATGTCTTTTTTAGTTTATATATGTGTGTGGCATCCGTCAGTCGAAACGACTATGGATCAGCGCCGTATTAAGATGTTGCCTGTATGCATCCTTTTGCGTGACTGTAGAGACCAATTCTTGATTTGCATAGTCTGTCACAGCCTTGACATACGAAGGTTGTTATGCAATTTGCCGCTTCGTCCGGCTGTTCCGCCTGTACACTCGCTCTTCTCCTAGCTTTTTGCAGCGTTTTCAACATGGAGGGTCCTCTCGCTGATGATAATCCCCTGGCGTATCATTTTCCTCCAGGCAGTTCTGTCAGCTGCAGAGGCTTCCCATGTATTCCTGTCCACCGAGAGAGCCTTCATGTCACGCTTGCAGACATCCCTCTAGCGAAGATGGGGTCGCCCCCTCTTTCTTGAGCCTGAGGCAAGCTCGCCATAGAGAAGGTCTTTAGGGATGCGCCCACCATCCATCCTGCGCACATGGTCCAGCCAGCGAAGACGTCGTCCACGCAGTAGGGAGTAAATGGATGGGATGCCCGCTCTCTGCAGAACATCAGTATTACTCACTCTGTCCTGCCATGTGATACCAAGTATCCTACGTATACACCTCATATGGAAGACCTGGAGTTTCCTCTCTTGTGTTGAGTATGTAGTCCAGGATTCACGCCCATACAGTAGAACACTGAGAATACACGCTCTGTAGACGGTCATCTTGGTGGGGGTGGTAAGGTGCCTGTTTTCCCAGACTCTTTTAGTTAGTTTAGAGAGGGTTGTGGATGCCTTTCCAATCCTTTTGTTTAGCTCCACGTCCAATGAGAGGGTGTCTGAAGCAGTGGAGCCTAGATATTGAAACTGGCGTACGACCTCTAGTGGTGTGCCTTGGATTGTGATGCTGGGTGGAGAGGCGGTTGCTTGTCCCATGACTTGGGTTTTCCTCTGGCTGATGGTGAGACCGAACAGGCTGCAAGCATTAGCAAACCTGTTTATATATATATATATATATATATATATATATATATATATATATATATACATATAATTTAATATATATATATATATATATATACATATTAGTAGTTAAACCCGGCTTTGCTCGGGCCCTATGTAGTGTTCATAACTTTATGTGCATATGTATATATAAAAAGTGTGCATATGTACGGTAACGCCTTTTTATATAATACGCTTCCTTAGTTACCATAGAGAAAAGTTAGTAGAGACCGCAGAGGCCAATTATTTTCACTTTGACTACAATTTTGACCCCCATAACATTTACTGTTTTGGGCTCAAATCAAATTAAAAAGTTTATCCAAGTAACCTACATCTAAAATTTTAAGTGTTTAGACCCAAAATTGGCGGAGAAGTTTGGTAGAGTTTGCAGAGGTCAAATCGTTTAACTTTAATCCCTTGACTGCCAATTTTTCGGTTCTAAACTAATTAAGAAGCTTGCTGCGTGTCTGAATACCCTTTATGTAAAATTTCAAATGTTTAGACCCAGAAATGGCTAAATAGTTTGCTAGAGACCGCAAAAGTCAATTTATTTACCTTTGACTTTTTGGCAGACAAATTTTCGGCCAAAAACTGATTAAAAAACTTGCCCTATATCTGAATACACTTTTATAAAATTTAAAATGTTTAGGCCAAAAAGATGCTGAGTAATTTGGTAGAGACTGCAGAGATCAAATGTTTTTACACTTTGACCCCAATTTTGATCCTTTAACATTTGTTGTTTTGGGTTCAAATACAAATTAAACAGTTTAATCCATGTTCAAAGTAACCTGTCTCTAAGATTTCAAAGTGTTCAAAGGTGAAATGGTTAAAATTTAAACCCTTAAAAGAGACATTTCTGACCAGAAACCGATTATAAACATTTTCCCAAATTTCAATGCTTCTTATGTTAAATTTCGAGTCTGTAGACTGAAAATTGACAGAGTAGTTTGGTAGGGAAATGTACCCATAGAGACACACACGGAGACAATTTCACTTATATATATATATATATATATATATATATATATATATATATATATATATATAAACATCAAAAAAGAGTTTACGCGGAAAACCCAACGTTTTGACAGTAACATGTCTCATCGGAACTATTAAACGAGTTTGGAATTTTTGCACCAACCTAATAGTTGATATCTTTTTAAAAAATTTCAACTTAATTTCTCACCTTACTTTACAGTCCCAACGAAAGGCGTTAAGGCCAAAACGTAGACTCTTTCCAATGTTTATATAATTTTATTTATTTAACTTACATAATTACGAGGATCGTTTAAAAAGTAAGGCCTATTTTTTAACTCAAAAAGTGCAACCATAAATACTTACGGAGAGGGGGTCGTACCTTTAAACTATTGACCTTTTGTGCTTCAGAATTGTTTTATACATATAAACCAGAATACTCAATGCATTTTTCTGGCTACTTTAAATGTTTCTATCGTCCAAGTTTTGAGTGCGCTTTGCTACGCTCATCGGTGTCACCACTTGGAAATCCACGAACCTATCCTCTAGCTGTGCTGGCATCAACTGCATCGGCTTCGAAAACTTTTAACAAGCGCAGATAAATTTTGATCAATTTTTCAATGCATGGAGTAATTAAATGATGTATCACTTCCTTTCGTGTAGGTCCATAACAATCTCACACCGTAAATAGCTGCAACAGAGAGATGAAACTTTCAGGTTCTGAATGCATAAGTTCACTTATAATTACACTGTAATTTGCCATCTTCTGATTCATTCAGGCGGAACAAAAATTAAGAGTGATTACTATGAGAACATCCCTCGCATAAAACTTTACTTCATTTAATTCATGCAATAAATATATTTATAATTTAATAATTTAATTAATTTATATACGTCTAGATTATTTTACGCCCTGTTATAAAGATACTCCCTATTCCAAATTTCGAAATAATGATATAAGTAGTTTCAGAGTTGTATTTATTTGCTTCCCCACTGAGCAAATTAGGCACAAGGCCGTTTTTTTTAATGTGGAGCTTGAGGAAACCGGGGGAGGGAAAGGGGGTACCAGCTCCCGAGAAGTGGGAAATGGGAGCTGGATTAGAAACTGTTGGTATGAAGAGTTGCCCCTTCAGTGACCAAGTTTAGATATGTGGTGGTGGTCTTTGCTAGTCATAGCTTTGCAGCATCTGCGGGAACAGATACTACACTAGTAGTTTCAGAGTACTCTTCGATTTTTTTTTGTTATTTTTTACAAATACCCTTCAGTTTCATGACAGAACGGTTCACCAAGTTTTACTCATGAATGTCTTATAGAATTTGCTTCATCACAGTACAATAACATGCTGCAACACTTTACGTGGTCATTGCAAGTATACGTCGTTACAACGTGCTGAATCGTCAATAAGCTTGCGCATTTCTCTATAGAAATTATTTTCATTCCCACAACACTTTTTGTCCGTATAAGAACGTCAAACACTTATTAAAGATCACTGGCTAGCGCTCAGTATTGTTTATAACTGACCATGCATTTTTATCTTCACACTAGTAATTCTAGATATTGAGATTGAAACCAGTATGAAGGAGGAAACGATAAAACTGTTGCCCACGAAAAGACGCCATGATTCCATTTCCGCTTCATGAAACCCGGTTTCCTGTTTTTTTTTTTTTTTGCAGGCCATCTACTAGTTGTCCCGTTGTGTACAAATCTCAAGAGCGATAGGAGCTGTCTGTCATGTCTGAAAGTGGCACAATGTTCAACGAGCGAGATCAGAGATGCGCCGCTGTGCAACTCATGCTCTCTACCGATCCAAGTTATGACAACAAGACTATTGTCAGTACCATATCAAAGTGCAAATTTGGACGATTCAACGCCTAAGCGCACATATCAACGCATTGGACGACCTAGTGATATGGTGTTTGGTGTGGTTTCAAGTGAAGGACACACTCCTTACATTATCGAAGACGGCTATAAAGTTTACACCAAAGTGTACTTGAATGTGCTGAAGAGGGTGGTAATCCTCGGGTGCAATCAGGAGGTGGATGGTAGCTGGACTCGGCGCCGGCCCATAACTCCAAAAGACCAAAGCTTGGCTTCAGCAAGAGCACTATGACTTTGTTCTCTTTTCTCAATGGTCCCCCTCCTACCCCAATCTGAACGTGTTAAACTATTCGTTTGGTCATACGTCGAGAACAATATGACCTCTCACAACACCAAAGCCAGCCTGATCGCTGCCATCCGCAGAGTTCACGCCGGCGCTTGTGGAAAAGGCATGCTCCCAGTTCTGGACGGTGATTGGGACTGAAGGTGGCTACATTGGTTAGATATCACTTCTATATAATCAAGTTACCTGAATTTATTTTTTCAATAAAATTTTAAAAATAAAGCTGTAGCATTGCTTTTATTCTTCTACACTGTATTACAGTTGACAGAAAGCAATGGCGTTTGACGACAATCTCCTTATAGAATGTAATGAAAAGAGGACGAGAGATTCCGTCTAGTAATCTTTTTATTCAGTTAAGCATTCTACTACTCGTCTAGTCGACAAGCGGAAATGCATAGCATTTTATAGCTTGGATTATCAAAGAGAAGATAATCCATAATCACAGCATTCTCCTCCGCCAAATTTCTCACTCATAGGGGAGAACGTCCCTTAAATGTCCAGGCTCCCTACTAGCTCCCAGTGGCCGCCTCGGAACTCCACGATTCGTGGTCGGAGTACTAAACAAGAAGTCTCTTAAGGAACTGGTCCAATGTTTCGTCTGATTCTTGAAAATATCTCATTTTTGGGCTTTATGTATATCGATTGCTTCTTTGTAGGTAATGCAATTCGAGATAATTTCGTTGTCTGTGTGAGACAAGTAGTTGCTTATGAGCGCACGCTAATTGATCGGACGTCCCGGTTTTTCTTAATGTAGAACCTCGATAGAATTTATAAATGTCTCATGCCAATGTTTCTAGCACTTGTCGGCTGAATTACTTTCTGGATCTGTTGTTAATCGTTCCGGTTGCATAAATTGTTCTATTCTTCATTGAATAAATCATAATGAAAACAGGACGATAATCCATATTCAAAACATAAAGTTCTAACTTTTTACATATTAAATGACTTGTTATATGACTGCGGAACACTTTAGTGATCATTTCATGAGTAGGTATTTGCGATCCTGAATTGTCCCTGCACATTGGAAGCATATTATTGAACGGCGATAAAACAAAGAATATTGAATATTTATGACGGAAACTTGGTGGACGAGTCAGGCATAGATTGAAGTTTATTTGTAACATATATGGTTTTATTAGGAAAGTGATTATGGATTTTTAATTGAAAGGTTCATGGTTATTTTCTTAGTTATTAATATATTTAAATATGCATATTGAATATAAATAATAATCCGATAGAAACTTAGTAAATTAGAATAACATAATAGTTGACGTTATTTTCTTATTAATTCTATAACAATAAAATTAGCCTTGATTTATGTTATGTTTGTTCCTTTAATACAAATTTGTTATCAACAAGTTATCAATCTATTAAAAACATCATATACCGACTTATTTTCATAACGCTTTTTCCGCCCTTCACTCCAGCACTCACAGCGTAAAATCGATTCGAAAATATGATACCAATATAAAATATTTCCGCATGAAATAAATTATATTTTTTTCTTCTATTTAGCAAATACTCAAGAGGCTTCATGACAGTATCAGGTTAATTTCTTGCACAGGGAAAACTGTACTTCCGTCAAACTCCGGAAATGACGCCATTTTTCATTTTTGCTCCCAGCTAGAATGCAAGCAAAAATAGTGCCTAACTTATTCAGCAAGTAGTGAAAATTAAGTGCAATCATTTTTTTAATGGAAGTTAGTTGCACGCCATGATACTGCTTGTATAAGGCAAATGTTATTCATCGTTTATCTGGCATAGCACACTAGTTGAAGCATCGAACTGGAAACACAGCGTTCAATATCATTGAATGTCTGGATTAAGTGCGGCTGATTGGAAATAACTGCTACAATTTAATTTCATAAAAATTACTTGCCCTCAAGCTAAAATTCTATTCTCTCTTAGACTATATGTGGCTAAACTATAGACTCACTACTTTTTAATTGTATCATCCCTCTATCCTATATATATGCAACAAACTAAGCGACTGATTCGCTTATTTCGTATAAATCAGATATTTTTATTGTTAACAATGTTTCTAGAATGATAGGTATTACAGTAGGAACGACGTGAAGGTTGCCAACATCTTAATTAGAAATCTTCTGTTAAATGTACTGGATTCGAACTTAGTAAGTACAGCTTATACTTTATGTCCGCAATCAGTAAGCTTCCATTACCCCCAAAATACCTTAATGCAAATGTGTTACGTATGAAGTAGAGTTGGAACTGTAAAACTGAAACCTATAGGTCTTCCATGAGTGTGATTTTACGTTTGTATAGGTTCTCTTTGAACATATACTGCTAAAATCTCACTGACCTTTCCCCCTAGGAAATGGCAAAAGCTTGTCCGTTTCTTCTTTGCCAATTAAATGAATAAATGAATAGGAATCAGAATAGGGAATCAGAAATTTCGGCAATTTTTAGGTTATCGTAATCGATTATAAAATGAAAAGAAATTGTGCAGATTTTCCGATGTAAAAAAAAATTCCTTTAATTATCTTTTTTTTATATTTAATTTTGTTAAAAACAAAATCTTTCAGTAGTAATAGACTATTACTAACTATTTATTGATTTTCAACTACCAGTAAAACTAAAATCTATACATCACTCTCTCCCACAAGTGTGGTTTTCCGTTTAAGAAAATATTTGCATTTTAACATGTGTTCTTACGATGATTGGGAAAATATCAACTATAAAGTAAAATATATAGAGATTTAGAAATAATCGGAATCGGTAATTGTACCAGAATTGGGAATTTAGTACGAAATCATTAATTATATCGGAATATAGAATTTATACGGCAATCAGTAATTTTATCGGAAAAAATATGGGAATTATTACATCCCTATTATGAACAAATAGTTTCATTGCTGACATCTGAGTTCAAAATTACACCTTTACACAATGAAATAAACAAGCTGCATTTACTATTTTTAACTGGTGGTGTTTATTACAGTTTTTTTTTTCTGATAGGTTATCTTAGATATTTTAATCGAGTTATGTCTGTTCCAGGTGTAATTCCGTATGATTAGTGTTTTTTGCTAATTCTATGCATAACTTTTGATTAATGAGAAAGAACGAAAATGAAGTTTTTACAAAACTAATTACTCCTCTGTTTAGTCCATTCGCATAGAAATAAATGAAGGTGAATATAGTGTAAATGACGATCCCTTACTGCTGGCGTTTTTCTAATATTTATAATTAACTTGCAGGGAGGGGCGCCCGGCTTTATCTGGTCGTAAAATACTCTTAAATACGATGGATTAATGTGTCCAGATTTCACATGTATATATATATATATATATATATATATATATATATATATATATATATATATATATATATATATACAGTGATGATCATATTTATTGTTGTCTAATAAATTCTAAAAAAGGGATTAAATTAAAGAAAATAACAAAGTATATTATGTATTTTTAACTGGCCTTTCCGATGCAGCAATCGGATTTTAGAAAAAATAAATAACAAAGGAACAACAAACATAATTGCAAAAAACCCTTGTTCAAAATTATTGGCACGGCTTTGTTTTTCTTTTAGTATCAGTATAATATCAATCAATTTCCGGTTTACGTGCTTTCTCAACTTTTTTATAGCCATATTATGCTTGTTTAACGCTAATTCAGTGAATAATTTTTTTCAGATAATTTTTAGATAGCGATTTATTTAAACTATTATAAGTGATTAAATTATAATTTTCAATCGCCATGGTTAAAACTAAGGAACACAACGAAGACGCCAGGAAGCTTGTTGTAGCATGTCATACCAATTGGGGGGGCTATGATAAGATTTCAAATAAGCTAAACCTTCCCAAATCCACTGTGAGAGCCATAATAAACAAGTTCAAATCGCAAGGCCACGTTATGAGTTTAGAGGGTAGAGGGAGAAAAAGGATTCTTTCCCCAAGAAATGAACGGAAAATTGTTCGACAAGTAAAACAAAACCCAAGGATCTCTGTTGGGGAGATTGTTGATGAACAGAGCACCTCTGGAGTGAATGTATCTCGACATACAGTTGGTAGAGTTTTGAAGAGAGCTGGTTTAAAAGCATGTCGTCCGAGAAAGACTCCCTTATTGAAGCCTATGCACCTGAAAGCAAGGCTAGCCTTTGCAAAACGTCATATTGATAAAGATGTTGCATTCTGGAAACGTGTTCTATGGACTGACGAAACGAAAATAGAGTTATTTGGCCATAATAAAGTGTCTTATATTTACAGAAAATCTGGCGAAGCTTTCCTGCCTAAGAACACCATACCCACAGTGAAGCACGGTGGAGGCAGTTTGATGTTTTGGGGATCCTTTGCTGCCTCTGGACCAGGGCGACTTGTTAAGGTCACAGGTAGCATAAAAAAAGAAGATTATGTTAAAATATTGGATGAAAACCTGAAAGACTCTGCTAAAGAGCTCTCACTTGGTCGTCGTTGGTGGTTCATGCAAGATAATGACCCAAAGCATTCGGCTAAACTGACTAAGAAATGGCTTGAGGACAATCATATTAATGTTTTGGAGTGGCCATCACAAAGCCCAGACCTTAATCCAATTGAAAATTTATGGAGAACATTAAAATTGAGGGTAATGCAAAGGAAGCCTAAGAATCTTATTCAATTGGAGGATTATTGTCAGGAAGAGTGGGCTAAAATTACTACTGAAGAGTGCAACAACTTGGTTGTAAACTATGAAAAGCGACTGAGGAAGGTAATCAAGGCCAAAGGCTATACAATTGATTATTAAATAAATCGTCCCAATAATTTTGAACAAGGGTTTTTTGCAATTATGTTTGTTGTTCCTTTGTTATTTATTTTTTCTAAAATCCGATTGCTGCATCGGAAAGGCCAGTTAAAAATACATAATATACTTTGTTATTTTCTTTAATTTAATCCCTTTTTTAGAATTTATTAGACAAAATTTAACTTTTATTTTACCGTGCCAATAAATATGATCATCACTGTATATATATATATATATATATATATATATATATATATATATATATATATATATATATATATATATATATATATATATATTATAGAATCGTTGTTTCAAATTGGGATACTATAAAGTGGACCTGAGGTGGACGAGCCACTAAGTGCTGAGAGGGTGGGGTGCAATAGACAAAAAAATAGGAAATATCCTACAATCAACAATAGATAGGAAGTAGCAAAAAATGAATCTGTAGGTATTTTTAGATCGAGCCTTTTTTAGATTTGACAATGACAATAGAAACCTACAGATAAAATAGATGGCACAGCTTCTGGTAGCCCGGGTGGGGGGTGACCTCAGATACCAACGCAGAGGGGACAGTTAGTTGACAACTAGATTCCCTTCGCGGTGGATGGGAGTTTATAACGATAACAGTTGGACAGTTTTTAGAGCTGACTGTGAAACAGAATTAGAGAGGAATTGAGACTGACAGACGCAGGTAACATCGATAGAACGGGGAGAAGACACACACACAAGTCCAAGCGTCAATTATATATGAAACATTGGCGTTTGTGTTTTCCTTTCTTTGTTTCACGACTTATATTTCTACTTTGTGAACCCACGCCTGTTCCCATCGACAGTCGCCAGCGAGAAAATGAAGATCCGTCCATAAGAAACACAGTGAACGAAAAATCCACGACACACGACGTTGGGAGTCGGTGATCTGTCGGAGACACATGTCTGTTCATAAAATCTAAAAAAAAGTATTTGGCTGCCATCAGCCGGAATCGAAACCGAAAGCAAAGGAAAACTAGAAATTCTTCTAATGGTGCATTGTTCATTGAATAATTTATGGTTTTCAGGGTTGACACATGATTGGAGCTCAGTCGAGCACAAAGCATGAAAATCACAGAGCAATGTCGTTACTGTGCGAAATAGGGTGTAGAGAAGACATAACAATTTTATATAATAAGGTAGGAAAGAGTAATGTGGCGAGAGTAATCTACTTTTAAACTTGTATAAAGAGTGGAATAGTTCCAGAGATCGCTAGAAAAAGTTTTGTCTAAGTTAACTTTGAATGCGTTGCCTTTGGAATTTGTCCACTGGTAAAAGAGGAGAAAATTGTAAAGTAATCGGTTCTATTAATCTTCAGGTATCTAAAGATTACATTGTTAACGCTAACTTTTTTTTTCTATTTTTTTTTTACTAAGTTTGGTGATTGAAAACTAGTGTGGCTACTTTCCAGAGAACTCGGCGTAAAATTCGATTAATTTATCTGTTTGTTCAATAATCGATATCATAATCTTCAGATTGATCACAAGTGTTGATTGTTTACCTCAAGCTTTGTTATAGAACCGCTAACATTAAATATCTACGTTTGTACTATTCTTGTAAAAAAAAAAAACTCTGTAAAATAATGCATCTGATATTTTTAACATATTTGCCATATTTTACGATTGGTCACTTTTCCATTTACATTTTTCTCTCATATCTAAGTAAATATCTGGATGACTGTATAAACTACTCGAAACGATCAACTAAAAACAAAATTCCGTATATGTAAACATTGTTATCTACTATATACTAAGGTGAATATTTTTTCTAGCTTTGATATTAAAAATCTTATATTAAAATATACTTTCTCTATTGGTATTTAATTGCTTCCCCACGAGAATAATATGTGATACAATCTCGATTTAAATGTGGAGTAAAACTCCCTCCCTAAAAAGGGGCACTCTTAAAGTTGGAAAAATAAACATCATCTTTGTATAGAAGAGTTTCCCCTACATTGACTAAGGACAAATTTACTTAAGTGTAGCATCAGAACAGATACTACACTGTAATCTTGGGCTGAAGGCGAGATCTTTTTCTGTTGGGGTTTTTCGCTTACTCACGAAAGCAAAATATACAATGTCGTTGTAACTAGGACGAAACTAGCCTCGCAAAATTTCGCTCTAAATGTAGACAAAAAAAAATGCATCATCATCATCATCATCATAATCATGACGGGATCCTTGCCCGGACCAATATGACTCTTCCTCTCCAAAGATTCTTGTCTTCCATCAGCTGCCTCAAATCTTCAGATTCACAGTTGGTATCGTGTACTATTTGCTAGATGTGCGTGCTTTATATACGGCTATCATTTTCTTATCTAGAATTTTCAATAACCATAATACTGCATTCATTCTAGAGGTCGTCCTACTTAAGATTCCCAAATCGATTTTTATATCTTAGCCCGGAGGCGAGATGTACTTTTTACTTTTTAAAAATTATTAAAACAAACTTCTAATTATACTCAGTCATGGATATGCAAGCAACTACATAAAGGTTAACTAATTTGCATATTCCTTTAAAAAACGAGCATTACTTAAATACTTATTCATTTCTATGGTCTTTTATGATTTGATTGGTTCTAGTTCACTATTATGCTGATTTCTATTCATGCATAGTTTCTACATCCGATATAATTGCGTAGAATTCAAAAAAGAACATTGTAGCACAAGAAATATATATATATATATATATATATATATATATATATATATATATATATATATATATAATTATTTACTACAATAATTATTAAATACCTACAGGCACTAGTGTTTCATCCTGTATGAATCATCAGTGCAGGATGTTACGATTAACAATGGTCGAGAGATTTGAGCCCGACAACTAATTCATCTCTGACCCCATTAGCACGGACCAAATCCACTCGGCTATCGTTAACAGCGAGAAATATTGTTGAAATGTAAACATTTATTTTTAAATGTTTTTAATGTTTGTCAGAGTGATTTAATCATTATATAATGATTTGCATGCGAGCTAAATTGACCGACTTTATTTCAACTGAAAGTTCTGAACGATAAGAAACGAGTTTCTTAAAGGAGCTGACATAATTATTTATTATAATAATTATTAAATATTTAGAGACACTAGTTTTTCATCCTTCCAGGAGTCATCAGTGCAGGGTGTCACGATTAACACGGGTCGAGAGATTCTAACCCGGCAACGAAGCCAACTCCGACGCTACTAGCAAGTACCAAATCCATTATATATATATATATATATATATATATATATATATATATATATATATATATATATATTACTTTGTACTTGGATTTACATATATCAGCCAGTTTTAATGTTTATATGTTACTATATACGTGCAACTCGACGATTATTATTCCTTCTTTTTCTTTCTCTCTCTCTCTCTCTCTCCGTATGTTTCTCTCTGTCTGCTTTTCCCCGTCTCTCTCTTTATATATATTTTTCATTGCATAAGTTTTCCATAGTTGCGAACGTTTTCTACTTCCCTGCGTCGACTGCCGGCAGAAGTAGAAGACAAAAACTTTCACGACTATCGGGATTCATCCGTGCAGGGTGCTACGATTAACACCGGTCAAGAGATTCGAACCCGGCATATATACTTATAAAACTCAAATGACCTTGTAACGATGTATGTAACCCACTTTCCGGTTTACAACATCCGGTTGCGCATGCCCGCATAAACATAAACCCATAACAACGTAAACAAATAAACACAAATCGCTTCTTTTGCAGATTTGGACGTGCGCACTAAAATATTAACGTTATTATTTCGAAATTATTATTTAACATGGTAAGAGCGTGGTTTAAAATAACTTAAACGTAATACAGAAATGAACGATGTAAAAAATGCAGATATATCAAAATTTGTATTTAAATATAATAAGTATTATGGTATCTGTTCAGTACACATTTACGTATAAGTATGGCCAACCACTTATAATTCAGTAGCTGTATTTTTTTTCTAAAATAATCAATTATAATAAACAGAACGACTCATAGAAATCTATGTATATTCTTTTTTCATTTTAATACACTTTCATAGAAATGTTTCTGTTATGTAAAAAAAAATCTTGAATTCTATAGCTAATATAACATACTGACCCAACGGGTCACGAGTATTCTAATATATATATATATATATATATATATATATATATATATATATATAAGTGACCTTGTGGCTGCGAGTGTGTGAAAGGTCTCTACTAAATCCCTCTCTTAATGTTTGAACTGCAAAGTAAAACTTTCATATATTCATTAGGTGGACCTGAAATACATATTCGATTTGGTTTTTACCAGCAAGAATTGTATCTAAGGAGTCAAAATTGAAATAAAACAGTTGACCTTGGAAAGAGTATTTTACAACACCTTTTTTTATTAACAAATTTACGTCTTTAGGTTAAACAATGTTATTTTTTAAGTATTTATTTTACATATCGGTTCAAAAGAAAAAGAATAACGTCGAAGAGCTGTATGTTTTGTTTCAACTCTAGTCGATAGCAGGCACAACATTGTTTTTACTTTTCGAAATCATTATTATATATTGAATACAATAAAATCATTGATAGTAAATTGACTCGATAACAATTATTTCAACATCTCAAAGCCTTAAATTATCATATTTAAGCTTAATTCACGTCAGGGCTACGTCTGGCTGCCTGTTAGTACTTTCTATAAACTCTATAAATTGAAGAGACTCTTTCTTATTAGACTCCTAAGACGGACTTTATCTCATTCCCGACATGGAACACTTACATAAAATCTGTTGCGTGATAAATGGTCGGATAATCTTACCACTCATGAAACTATCAATGAAATTGAATATCCTTTATATTGATAAGTTATTTAAGCAAGTATTACTGTTTTCCATAGTTCATGCTTGCTGTAAAAGTCTCCGCCATTGGAATAAATATTTCTCTTAATAATACTCCACGAGTTTTCAATTGAATTTTCGTCAAAACTATTAAGTAGTTAGTTCATGTAAAATTCCTATTTTTGTAACCATGTATCTTTGTGTGTTGTTTGTTATTAGCAACGATTTACGCGTTAGTTAATATTGCATATCCAGCTATTTAAATCATATTTCTCTAGAAAATCACACTTACTTGAGAACTCAATCTCACCCATTTTTCGATGTTTAACAGAACTATGCTCATTGTTAACAGTATCAGTCCCTATCAACAGTTGCCGTTTAAGAAATGTCTTGAAGTACAGAGTAAATATATATATACATATATATATATATATATATATATATATATATATATATATATATATATATATATACGAGAAAGAAAGAAATTAAAACTGTAAGTTGAACTTTACAATCAAAATTTATAGTTCGACTGAATACTCAAAAAAAAAAATTACAATGTCCTTATTCCGCGGAATTTCAAAGAATGCTATTATTGTTAATCTTCTCATCAGAGGACATAAAGAAATCAGCATTCTTTGAAACTCCGCGGAATAATTCCTTTGTAAATTGTTTTTTTTTTTTAGTATTCAGTTGAACAATACAATTTGATTGTAAAGTTCAACTTACGGTTTTAATTTTCTTTCTCTTATAATAAGCTCTACTCTCTATTGCGTATTGAGCTTTTTTAATTCGGTTAAGATTAAATTTTCTATACATAAATACTGTTATTTGTATTAGTTTGGAGTTTGTTTACCATTGCGTATATCAGGTAAACACTACATGCCTTTGTTTTCATTTATATATATATATATATATATATATATATATATATATATATATAGTTTGAAGTTTCTATTTTTCAAAAATAGGGTAACCAATGAAATACAACTGGAGTTTAAAAAACCCACTCAGACAGGCTAACCTCATCCTTGTTTAAGATAACATCTACGTCGCTCTAGCTTTACAACCCTTGAGCTTACAAACACGATTCCCCAACGCAAACAGGAAATGACTGAATGAAGACACGGTAAATAAGTGAATAAAAAAATAGGGAAATAAATAAACTAACAAATTCGCCCCCAATCAACCCTCTTCTCCACACAGAGAAAAAATAAATGAAAAAAACGGCCTTCTTTTTGCTGAAATTTGATTTTCGGTTTTCGTCGGAATTTTATATGCATATATTTTTTTATTCTCGCCATGATATTCAATAGAAGAATAAAAGCGAGTAAAGAGTCCGCGTGTTGTTGTTTGCGGTGTTATTTTGAAAATGTCGGAAGTATGCGTTTGGCAAACGAGACTTGAAAGTCATGATAGTGAATGCCGTAATAAATGCGTTGATTGAGTTTTAATATAAAATTGTGTGAACTTTGCTTGAAAGCCGAATTACAACGCAATATTGTCAAAATAAACGTTTAAATAAATAAATAAATACATGTTTAAAAGTTATATTTTAGAGTTGTACTTTTTCGTCAGAATTTTATAAATATCTTTTTTGTCCTTATCATGATGCTAAAATGAAGGAAAAACAAATTCTATCTTCACAATATTGCGTAATTAATATATATATATACATATATATATATATTTATATATATATATTTAGGCAGAATTTCATTATTCGCGCATATTTTATTGAAAAGGATCTTCATTCTTCTTTTTATGATCCTTCTTTCGAATATTTCGTACAAGTATTTTTGGTGTGGGATCCATAGTTCTTATAAAGTCCCCTAGTTTACCGAACGTTTTCGGCCTCGATTGACCATCGTCAGGGTTATTCTTCCTGTACATCCTACTTATTGATTGGTTTGTTCTCTGTCGTTTTACTGTTTTTATTACTAATTTACTATGTGTAGTTTCGCCTAATTTGAATTTTTTCCCTTCCTCTTCACCTTTATCGTGTTAGAATAGGTGGAGAATTCGGCTGCTGTTGTCAAAGTTTATTTTATTAATGGTTGGGTTTTTACTTTTTATTATTAATGCTTCTAGCATTGTTAGTCGTTGGTAATTATTGCAAGTTTTTAATATGTTAGCGTTATTTTTTAAAAGTTCTTTGTACTGTTTGGAGGTGGTGTTTATTATGTTATGTTCTTGTTCGAGGTGTTTACAAATAGCACTGGGGGTGTTCTAATGTCCTGTGAGACGTCTTCCCAATGTAGTGCGTGTATGGCAAATATATTATAAGAACTTTGGATCCCACGACAAAAATACTTGTACGAAAACAAGAAAAATTCGAAAGAAAGATCATAAAAAGAAGAACGAAGATCCTCTTCAATAAAATATGCGCGAATATATATATATATATATATATATATATATATATATATATATATATATATATATATATTCAAATGAAATAGCACTTTACCATGTTACTAATGATCTGAAAATTCCATGATCCAAAATGTATCATAAAATGTCTGCACATATTGTATAATTCTTTCCACGGTCAAATTACCCTTTATACAGCTTTGACTTTCAATAAAATTTTGATGGGACTACATTTGCTTTCTAAAATAAAAATGCAAAAATACAAAAACAAAATGAACAACCGCAAATAACGAGTTGTTTTATTTCAACACTTGATCCAAACATAACATTTTTGTTCAACCCAGAAAAGAAATGCTCAAACATGTGTGCATAAAATATGTATTTATATTTTTAAAGTTTCAATTGACATTTAAATATAAAAAATAATAATTGACACAATTCTCGGTTTTAAAATACACGTTGTTCAAGTAACAAAAAAAATAAAATAATAATAATAAGAAGAAGAAGAAGAAGAATTATTATTATTATTATTATTATTATTATTATTATTATTATTATAATAAAGCAATAAAACTTTTTTTTTCAAGTTATGATAAAAAAGGTGTAATTTTAACAGATATATTGCTATGGATGAAATAACGATCGCTGCTTCTCTTATTTGAAATCTAGTGGATAAGTTATTCTTTAATAACTGATTATTTTCTTCGGTTTAATATCATAGAAAGAAAAACAGAAAAAATAAAATAAAATACTGACGAAGGAATCTAACTCAGAAATATTAATTTAAAACAAGTTAAAATACATCTTTATTTTCACTATATTGCGTTGTAATTCGGCTTTCAAACGTATTATATACGCACTTCATTTTAAAATTCAATCAATACTTTTATAAGGGAACAATATGTATATATATATATATATGACATATATATATGACATATATATATATATACATATATATATATATATATATATATATATATATTAGCATATAAGCGACGCTCTTTGTGTAAACAAATCGAGCGGAGGTATTTCGAACGATATCAAAACATCGTTAAACTCACTACTCGTTCAAGCAGCCGCCAATAGCGTAATGGTTAGGAGCCTTGACTGCCGTACAAACGGTCGGGTTTCAATCCTGGCTTGAGGTAGTTGCCTGTCTAGCCGCACTGATGAGCTGTGAAACAGCGAAACAGTACTGTATGTGGATGACTATATATATATATATATATATATATATATATATATGGCATATATGTATGTGTGTGTATTCTTAGTCTCTCTTCCTATAGGTTCTTTTTGTATATTCATTCCATATTTGTTCTACGACTTGCCCGTCTGGTAGAAATTTTGTATGAACTATTTTATAGTAATGTGAAACAAACTAAGTATTATGGTATCCATTAACATACAGTTATGGATTAATTGCAATTAGCCATCAATTTTGCATAATGGACGCATGTTAAGTGTAATGGCTATTACTTTTCACCGTTTTGCCAGGCTAAATAATACAATATATATATATATATATATATATATAAGAGCGAGCGAGACAGAGAGAGAGAGAGAGAGAGAGAGAGAGAGAGAATGATTGAATTACCAAAGTACTTCGCATTTATAAACAGTGTACGGTCTCAAGAGAAGGATTTCGTTTTAAATTAATTGACACACTTACAAGGTGAACTCTATCTAAATATCTTGAAATAGTCGCTCAGTGTTGATTTGTATTTTGCTGTGAGAAGTTAAAAATCTGTAGCCTAATAGCTCCCTCAAGTGTAGGGAAAACACATCCGTATCAGTAATCGAGAATCAATTAAGTGGACGCCTACTATAGAATAAGTATGGACGTGAGACACGGATTCTCCGAATGTTGGCTTCCATTAGTGAAATAGGTTTGGAGTGATATGATTGGTATTTATTGGTCGACATGTTTTCACAAAGTTAGGTTTGTGTGTGTATATATATATATATATATATATATATATATATATATATATATGACTACTTCATTTGATCACATAAGTTAATATACGAAAGTATTATTTTATGCGTAAACTTTAAGCATTTAATTCAACAGTGCTCAGTATATAGGTGCAGCTGTGTGGTAAGTTATAAAAATATATATGGCAATTAAGCTACACAGAACATTCCGCGTTTCATCCACGTTAGGATTCATCGGGCTTAGCATGAATGAATCTCGGATTATTCTGTGTAGCTTAATTGTCATATATATTTTTATAATTGGCATAAGCCTAACGAATCCTAGCGTTGATTAAACGCGGAATATATTGCTATATATATTTTCATAACTTATATATATATATATATATATATATATATATATATATATACATATATATATATATATATATATATATATATATATATACTCGGGTTTTTTTATTCAAAAGTAATGGACTAATGAATTCAACGAGGTTGTTAGATAGTGCTCAATAAAAAGAGCTGATAATACTTGTTTATTGTTATATAAACATGCTCACATCCCGCTGCTACAAACAGCCACTTGTTTCAATCAAACAACAGATATCATCAGGCAGCGACTTGACTATTCAAAAGTTCAATGAATAACTTCATTGAACTTTTGAATAGTCAAGTCGCTGCCTGATGATATCTGTTGTTTGATTGAAACAAGTGGCTATTTGTAGCAGCAGGATGTAACCATGTTTATATAACAATAAACAAGTAATATATATATATATATATATATATATATATATATATTCTAGCATTTCAGCTCGGCGTTGTCTGGGTGTTTGGATGTGTATGTTGAGCCAAAAAGAAAAAAATGTAGTAGTAGGAAGGCAGACTCGAACCTGTACCGCGAAGGGGGAAAAAACGGGAAAAACCTTGAAGTCTTTGCTGTTATGACCACCGCCAAATCGGAAGGGACGTATGTTTAAATTAAGGCTAGCAAATCAAAAGGAGAGGATAACTTTCGAACAGATCGGCGAAAAAAGTGACTCACCCTGTAGAAAAGTTCCTAGTTGAAGGTGAAGATATTAATGTTTTTAGCCAACTTTTCGACATTTGTCGTCTGAAAATTCGAACTTCAAAACAATACTGATCTTGTGAAAATCTGTCGCCTCTGTCGAAAGTTTTAGGCAGAAATGCAATCATACATACATAGATTTATATATTGGTAACTAAAAATTTTCGGCCGAAACCGATTAAAAAGCTTGCCTTATCTCCAGGTACCCTTTATGTCAAATTTCAAATGTTGAGACCAGAAAATTTCTGAGTAATTTGGTAGAGATTGCATAGGTCAATTGTTTTTTTTACTTTGACCCTTATTATGACCCTTTAACATTTATTGTTTTGGGCTCAAATCAAGTTATTAAGTTAGATTCATGTCCAAGGAACCTATATCTAAAATGTCAATTGTTTAGACACAAAATTACCGGAGGAGTTTTGTAGAGTACTCATAGGTCAAATCTTTGAACTTTGACCCCTTATCAGTTAAATTCCTGGCCGAAAACGGATCACAATGATTTTCCCAAATCTCAGTACCTGTACATCACATTTCGAGTCTGTAGACTTAAAATTGACAGAGCTATTGCGTAGGGAAATGCACGCAGACACACAGATAGATAGACACACAGACACACAGACACACTCACTTTTATAGATAGATAGATAGATAGATAGATAGATAGATAGATAGATAGATAGATAGATCGACAAACATTGTTTTACAGCAACATTTCCTTAGTGAGAAAAAGGCTGGAAGGAACAGAGGAGATGCTTAATCGTCTTTCTTTGCAATTTCTTTATTTTTCGTATGGCCGTTCTAATATCTCGGTCGATTTTGTGTTAGAAATATCCATAGTCGCTTTCGCCCTTCTGCGTTTTTATGTGTCTGTTTTTTGCAAGTACTTTCAACTGATTTCCTTTACTCGACTTCATGAGGTTTTTGATTGCTGTTTCGTTTAAAATTCGGATGCTTTCACATATTTCAGTTCAAATAACATCTAAATTACTTAAAATAGTGAAGCGTATCGTGTCTAAATATCCTAGCTGAAAACACGAAAATCATTCATATAATCCAAACGTAAAAAGACCAAAAATGCTGGAAGCACTGTCTATAAAAGCTAAACACCCAAAAATTATTTAATTAAATTAAGCATGAATACGTAAAACAATCCAACACACACGATACGTAGACCAGGCAGTTATGGATAACGATGTTTGTGTAAATTGTAAATTGGTGGAGCGTCTGAAACGGTAGATGATTTTAATGCATGGTTTTAATGTATGCGTTCACATTTCAATCCTGATGTTTTCCCTCACATATTTTTTATTGCACTAGTATTCCTTAATGAGTGTGATGAAATATCTCCCATTTTCTTTAATAGTATTTTAAGAGTGCCAACAATGGTGTGTGTTGTTTTAGTGGCAACTTTCTCTAAAATGCCACATATATCACAATGTGAAAGGTTTAACTCTTGAATAGAAGACGACTATACAAAATGTTGAATTTGAATTTGTAGAAATACTATATTTTACTATGTTGGATGGGTGCTTATGCTTAATTATTATCTGAGCAAATTGCTTTAAGCCATGGCAATAGCTGGAGTATAAGTAAGTGTTAACATTTATCTTTTCATCGGCTTTGTCGGACATTATAGGAATTTTCTTACGATTAAGAGTCACAGCACCAAAATTAATAACTGAAGCTTGATGTTTTCGGAATCCTAACATAACCTAATCTGTCAATCTCATGATAAATCTATAATAATCCAGTACAGAACAGTATGAAGTGTGAATATATTTTCCGTCCGAAGGATCATTACTAGAGGAGTGTTTTTTTTTTTTATTGAACCATGTAATAATTTTATTGCAAGTTTTTTAGTTATTTTCCGTCATGATGTTTTGATGTTCTTGTGTAAGATTTAAACTTTATATTTTACTACATAATAAAAAGTCTGATTTTCTACACCAACGCCAATTGTCATGTTCTTATGAAGTTGGTTGATTCGTTTAAAATTTTGGATTTGAGAACTTGAAAAAATATTTGTAAAATTTTTGTTGATTCTTCTACTTTCAGAATTCGTTATCGTTTTGTTAATAGTTATTTCATTTTTGTTCATTAAAAACATTCATTATGGAAACTCTAACTATTCCGGGTGTCTCTTTCGGTATCAAGAATGCATTTAGTAACATATACAATATGTAGCGTGTGAGTTTTTGATTGCTTATATTGGATTAAAAGTTATTGAAAAAATAAAGGTAAAAGTGGTATGTATGACTATGATATCAATATCTGTTGGGGATCAAATCAATTGATTTAGTGAGTTTAGAAAGAAATTTAACATCCATTGTAAATCTTGCCTCTCCATCCTGTAAACACAAAAAGAATCCAATAACCCAAGGTCAATGTATAAGCAATAAAACAAAACTAATAAAGACAAGATGGAAAAACTAAAAATAAATGAGAAAAACAAAAATCACACACTTGTTCAAACATCGGTACACACATAAATCAATGTTAAAAAGTATTTTTCTATACAATTCCAGGACCATATACGCAGAATCAAACACACACATACACACGTACTATAATAAGAGGATAACATACATCTTCATATGCATACATGTTTACTTACAATCGTTCACATATAAAGATTCACATACACTAATATACAGCCACACGTGTTTATGAATAGACATAACAGAACTTACTACTTTTTTTTAGATGGATAGCATTAATGTGATACAAACAACGTCTGCTTCTTAATTTTTTTCATTCCCGGAGCATGATCAGTATGCATCATACATTATACTCTAATATATAATTAATATAAACCGTAGTTCACAGGACGCAGATACTCAGTTCAATAAAACATGGTCATTCTGTAACGGACTACTAACTTCAGCAAATACTTTTTTTTTACAACAGAAGATACCTTGGTTTCTTGGTTCCTTTCTCCATCCAAGGTTGGACTATATTTAAAGCTCTGTAAGAAATGCTATTTGCATGCAGAGGAAGACCATGTCAAACTCACGGTTAGTTTAACATAACTTCTATTTCAGCTTTTAACGTCCTCTGAATTTCAAAGTCGCATTCGACTTTGAAAAATGTTATATCTTGGCAGTAACGTCCTAGCTGGCTTTCCAGGGCGTAGAATTTCTACCTACCCCGAACGAATCTTTCGGTAATTAAAACTCGCCACCCCGATGTGGTCGCCAACCTATTATGTATCAATACATCACCGTAATCACGTAATATCAGTCGTGTGGAAAAGTTAACTTTTGTGATTATTGTAACCTGTTTTTGATTTGTTATCGTAAATATTTAAATGTCTATAAATTAAATTTTGGTTTCGTATCTGTTAACACGTTAAAACAAATTTGGTCCTATTGTTACGAATTAATTTGTTGAGAAAATGTTTATTATTTTAACAACTTTGTTTCTAACAGTCTGCCTAACTATGCAAACTATATAGGTAAACTAGCTAACCTACCTGAGTTTTCCCATCGAAGTTTCCCAATCGGTTGCATTCGTAGCTCTTCAACGTTTTAGCTTTTGAGGGAAAAAATAGATTTTACTTTTGAATGACTTCCATATGTAGGCATATAGAAAGACAACCAATGTAAACTTGGTATTGAAGTGGAGTGACGTATGAAGGAAAAGAGGTAAGCGCATTCTTTGTTAGGATTATAAATACTTCTGCATCAATTTGCTTTTCAATAATAATAATTTCAATAATATGTTATTGTTATACAAAAGAAGATATATATATATATATATATATATATACATATATATGCATGCATGTATGTATATATATGACTGCTTCATCTAATCACATAAATTATTATACGAAAGTATAATTTTCTGTATAAAGTTTAAGTATTTACTCCAATAGTGCTCAATAATTAGGTGGAGCTAGGTAGTACGTTATAAAAAACATATATGGCAATTAAGCTACGCAGAATATTCCGCATTTCATTCACGCAAAGATTCGTCAGGCTTCGCTACTAGTCGTAAAAATGGTACTACATAATCCTTCCAATGCATCAACTTTATAAAATGCGGATTGCAAGTGAAGTAATTATGAGGAGGCGCCTTCTACTATACTTCTATGTAGCAGCCAATGGAAGGGACTTTCGAGTCGCCATCGACTATGAGCAACTTATAATATAATCGTTGAATGCCTGACGAATCCTAGCGTGGATGAAACGCGGAATATTCTGTGTAGCTTACTTGACATATATATTTTTATAACTTATTGTGTATATATATATATATATATATATATATATATATATATATATATATATATATATATATATATCATCTGCGTACAATGCATTACAATTTTGAGGATTTTAATAACCATGACAAATACAGTACCCACTTATAGAAAAGTAATAACGCATTTAGTATTGTTATAAGTCTCATAAATTTCGCGAATAACTGCGCTGTTTCTTACTTGGCTAATGTCTTTTATTAGTCGTTGTTAACTAGAGAAAACCACCAATGAACAAGCTAATTCTTAATATATTCATCATCAAGGTTATTCTGTTTTTCAATTATCACCTTCCCGAATATTGCAACTTGCCTAGGCTGTTTGATGATAAAGTTTTATCGTACAAGAAAATTGCTTGGCGTTTCCATAACATTTCATTACAACATACACATATAAATACACGAGCAGGATATATGAATGTTTTATAGATAATAATATAGCATAACCATAATCAAGTAAGTATTATCAACAAAATTTTGGTTACGTTTAAGTGGATCTGGCTGAAAAGTGCAAAAGAGATATTTATATTAAGTATATTTAAGCATTAGATCGTTGGGCAAAGCAATTAAATAATTAACGGATTATAAAAAGTGCTATTAATAAAAGTAGTTTTCCCCTCATATCGCACACAGAAGCTTTAATGGATCATTTTTATTGACCAAAGCAAAATCGAGTTCTTATATTTAAACAGCCAGATTGTTCACTCATAATGTTATTGCCATGTCAAAATACGTAGCACAAAGGTATCAAGATGGCAAGTTAGAGCATATGGCTTCAAATTAATGTAGCTACTGGAGCCAATATGACGCGAACGTATCTGAAATAGGCAAGGAGATAAAGTGAATGTACGACCTTGGTGCCTCACAATTATTTATAGTAATACAACGAGAAATATATATATATATATATATATATATATATATATATATATGTGTGTGTGTATATATATACATATATATATATATATAATATTCCGTCTAAATTGGCTATATCAAATAACATTGATTAACTATATATTTGCATAACGAATTGAATATCTCTTACTCGAGAGCTGGTAAATGTCTTTCAGAAATACTTTACTATTACTCATTTATATATATAAAAAAAAAAAAGAATGAACCGGGAGGCCGAAATTCAATCTCTGTTCTAGTCATACCAAAGGCATAGACATTATACTACATACATCTTTACAAAAACATATTTTTTACATGTTAGTCACCACATATCAAGGCCTTGAAGCCACTCGGGGATAAGGGTTATTGCGTGTACAGTAATCAATGGGATAATATCATAGTAATCGTTACTAATGGAGATTTGATAAAGTGCCTTACTTAAGGGGGCGGTTTATCAGGAATTTGTTTATGTTGGACTTGAAGATATCCAAGTTTTAGTCAGGTGGGAAACAGGCAAATGGAAGAGAGTTCTACAACCAAGAAGCTTTGTTCATGGAATCTACGTTTTGATTTAGGCACAGATAAAGAATAGGGAAAATTATTGTGTTTTTACTGCCCCTTGTACGCGTTATCAAGTATTTGAAAATATTAAATAACATTACTTATCATTTTCTTTATTACCCGTTTGTTGTATAAGGTGTTCTTAGCATGGAATCAAAATTTTCGGGATTAAAATATCATTATCAAGGATGATGTTAGAAAGAGATGTGTTTGGTCTAATATGTGTTCCTCTGTAGTCGACCGTTATTGAAACAAACGCAGGTGATGCCAAATAATTTTTTATTTATATTTTTTTAAGTTCAACTTTTTAATGCAAGCATGTAAATATAAGTATTTTTTTATTTATTTGTTATTTTCATCATTTATTATTTATTTATTTATTTCGTATTTAGAAGTTAAAAAAAACATCTTTAAACAGACCACAATGTTTCAAGCAAATTATCGGAGGAAGACAGCAATAGACTTGTAAAAATATTTTCCCTCTAACTTAATTCAATGGCCCCACCTGCTCAAATACGCAGAGTTAATTAAATAAGGTGCTGATATAATCATTGATCGATAGTCGGCTGATAAGAATATTGAATTATCTTGTTTTGTATTATTGGTTCGGGTATGAAGTCTTTATTCGACCTGATGTTTGACATATGCAGCTGAAGCACACAAGACCTAGACTATGAACGGATGCGACATGATAATGCAGTATTGACGACCTATCACTGCTGATGCAGCAGTGCAGCACGGCATTTTCATGAAACTTATTTGATTTGTTTATCTAGCAGTATTGGTAATATCGATAGTTATATAGTCCTAGCAGGGAGACCCGGCCTTGCTTAGAAGTGAATGATTATCAATGGATTTTTCACACTCCTATGTTTTTATTGACATCGAAATCGGAGAAATCGCCAATTTTTCAATAAAATTGATTGATTGATTGCTTTAGTTCGGGACCCAACGAAGTGTACTCGGCAGAATCTTAACATTCCCTCACGCAGTTACTTATTTCACAATATATTGTTATCTACATTGCACTGTAAAGAATCCACTGTTAATTTTATTAAATTATTTTATATAATATGGTTTGAGTTCAAAACTAAGTATTGTGCTTAAATTCATTCATTTCGTACACACCCCTGTCAATTCAAAAAAAAAAACTACTGTTGATTATATGTGCCTGGACTATCTGCTTGTGCTGGGATAATGACATGAATTCCAGTTTAGGATGAAAAATTAACCACCGTTGTTTAAATGTGCTTTAAAAATAAACATCCATTTCGAACGGGCCCCTGTCATATTAAAGAATCTACTGTTGATTTTATATTCCCGACCTTTCTGCTTGTTTGGTACTAAAACTTCTCAAATGAACTTGTGATGTTGGGTTGTATAAGGTGTTTACTTTAGTCAAAATCGCGCGTTCCTTCTTTCATCGGATTTTTTCGAGTATCGATTATCGATACTTATCGACGACATTCCGATAAAAAAAAAACTATCGAAAATACTGGCAGGCATTTGTGTAAATTTTCATAAAATTCGGCCCGACCGTTTCGGAGTCCAGAGGGAACAAAATCTCACACACACACACTCACACACACATGCACACACATACATACACACATACTCACACACATAATTACTTGTGTGCGGGGCGTTTGTTCAGTTGATAGAGTGCTTGACTCGCATGCAAGAGGCTCGGGTTTCGAATCCTGAGTTCGGATGTGTCTAAACGATGAGCCCAAATGAGGGCGAAACTTTAGTCTTGGACTTCCGGTTCGTTAGCTGGTATGGCTCTTGTTGGTCTGCGACGTTGTTTGGCTGTGGAATTAATATATATATATATATATATATATATATATATATATATATATATATATATATATATATGTGTGTGTGTGTGTGTGTGTGTATATATATATATATATATATATGTGTGTGTGTATGAATCAAGCGATTTATTTAGGTTAAATGTAACTACTTATAAGACGTTAAAAGTTTAGTGCATACTTTTTTAAAATAGTAAAAGAATTAATCTCCTTCAAAATTGCCGTGGTCTATCTGATAGAGTTGGTTAATTATATATGTTCTTAATGAGTATTATGCCCGATTATATATATATATATATATATATATATATATATATATATATATTAGTGGTATGGACAAGCAAGAAGCTATACATAATAGTGAATCATTCAAACACGGTAGTGTTTGAATATATGGTTAAGTGTTAGGTTTTGTTTTTTTTCAATTTTCGTTCAGTAAACAAGAGTTATGAAATTACTGGTGTTCAAAATTGTTAAAAAAGTAACAGAGTGGGTGACGTTTTTTATGACTAGTTTCTATAGCAACCACCACGCTTCAGCGACTACTGTTGCTACCAATTCACCGCTATCGCGAAAAGAGAAATAACTAGTGAAACAGAGAGAATGAAAGAATGAAAGGGAGATCATTGGGCGGGATTTTTTTTTTAAAGCAGAAAAGTGCCGTACATTGTTATTACCTATGTGTATGTTATGCTTATGGGGGCAAAAAATAAGAGTGAAATTAAACAAAGAACAAGATAATTATCTGGAAGCTTGGAAAGAAAAATATTTTAAAAAAAGGAGATTTTTGTTATATAATTCTTTTGTCAAACAAAATAATGTTTTACAAAAAAAATAAATTGTCTACAAAAGAGATTTAGTGGGCCTGTCTCTGCTTTATCTTTATTTTCATGCCAAGTGCCTGTCTGATCTCAAATCTATGTTTCCCCCCACGCCAAACTTTCACGAAAAACACTCGTCTAGCTGAAACCATTATCAATACTTTTCCATACTCTTTATCTGCGTCTGAACATAAACTTAGATTCCATGAACAAAACGTTTTTTTTTTAGAACTGTCATGCGTGCGGAAATCTCTTCCGTTTCCCTGCTTTTAAACTGATTACAATATGGTCATCTTCGAGTTTAACGTGAACAAGTTCTTGATAAGCCGTCCCATTTAGTAATTCAATTTACCAAATTTCCACTACTAACGATTACTAGGATATTGTCATAGGGTACTGTACACTTATTAATCCTTCGGGCTATATATGCAAATAAGGAAATTACTTTACTGTTTTTAAATATGGCGACCGTGAAGTACACGTATTGAATAAATGGATATGCCTCTTTATATCCGCGAAAATAAAGTGTCGAAAATAACTCACACTATTGCGGCATCGAATAGTACCTAGTATGCTAATTATTGTTACGGTAAAAAGAAATAGATTTATATATCTTTTATGCACATATAATTATTTATCAGATAACCGATTTATAAATACAAAATTGCAGGTCATTTATATAGTTCTTTTCGTCTACTGGGTCGAAATCTTTGAAGGGAAGAGCGAATTAAAACATGTGCTAAACGGAATCAATGTGTTCGATTTCCGACAATTTTCAAATTTGAAAATTAGACTATCATTGATTAAATATACATTCCCCTATGTAGATTACACGGACTTAAGATATGTCTTCCATTCAGCGTTAAGCAAGTATTCTTCCGTAAAACAAATTGAATACTTTCATGAATCAACAAAGCAAAAATACAATTACTCGCTTCATTTAGATCGAATATGCTGTCATACAATTTCGTCAGTTCAGTTGATAGTATATCAGTATTTAGATATCAGGATTTAAGGTCTTGAATGTCGCTATGTCTACCCAAACTGATGAGCCATAAATCCTAAGAAACACGTGTCTATTCATAATTATATTTCATCTGTATGAGATTAAGTAGATTTATAGTTGTATATATTTGCACATTCAGACATCACCCCGAAATTAATTTTTTTATCATTATCAATTAAAAAACGTAGCTATAAGACGTTAATGGCCAGTATGTGAATTCTATTTTGTTTAATTTGGTTTATGCAAATTAGTTAAAAGTATAGGATGAAGCCGTTCATGATAATTCAAATACGACCGTTTTCTGTGAAATAAAAAAATAGACATATACATTTCAGGATGTTTAATGTTCTAGTATAGTTACGATTACTTAGGTAACCATTACAATATTTGACATTTTCATTGAATTCGATACATCGTCCAAAATATTTATTAGACAATTTCAATGAATTAAAAGCTTAATCTTTATATAAGCTTAATCTTTATATAATCATTTTCGATAATCGACATCAGTTAATGGACTCAAATCAAAATCAGATTAAGGATCAAACTCAGATTAGGGATCAAAATCAGATGAGGAGTATAAGGTCTAATTTATATAATTATAAAACACTGTGAACTTTACTTGCTTGCATATTGTCTTCAACGATCGGGCGATACTATCTTTTAAACATAAGATGACAGGTATATATATATACATATATATATATATGTGTGTATGTGTGTGTGTGCGTGTGTGTGTGTGGTTCAGGGGCTAAATAATGATGGTGCAGAGTTGTATGTTTTGATTTCGATTGGCACGCAAGTTAAATATGCATATATATATATATGTGTGTGTGTGTCAATATATATATATGTTTACACACACACACACACACACACACACACATATATATATATATATATATATAGTTTGAGATTTTACTATTATATATTATGTTATATATAATGATAGAAAGAGGATTATCTTTGTAATAATAAATGCGTTATTTGCATTAATTAAAATATCATATTTAAGCGTACCTTACGACCGAGCACCGTCGGAAGCCATGTTAGTATTATTATACATTCATTTAATATTCATAAAGGTACATGAAAACAATGTAACACTTTTCTCTTCGAGGATACATGCTGGATAAATCATTTCCTAATATGCATGTTCTTGCCTTTCCTTAGATATGTCCTCATAAGCAAGTATAAAAGCATATATCAAAACCTTTGTAAGTTCCAGCAACAAATATTAAAATATATCGACACGAATATTCATATATTCTTTTGTACTTTATCTTAATGAATACATTCTTCGTATTAATATCTTTATTAAAGTTTGTCAAGTTCCGATCACCGTATAAATGCTTCAGTGGGCGGACATATTGTTTGTTCCTCTGCGCATGCGTCAGTAATTTAGTTGTTTGTTTGATCGCCGGCTTTGATCGTTCACATTTGAAGCGTTTTAATTAACACTACGCTTCTTTGAGTCTCTTCACAAACGACTACGATTAGTTTTATCTTTATTTTTTGTTTTCAAGCTTCTTTTTTTTTTTCAAATATCTGCCTGCGCATAAAAGTCATTAACGCTCCGCTCATTATGTATGACGATAGTTGTCTGAGTTTTATCCCCATTAAACAAAAGTTGAGCGAAGGATTAAATAACATAGAAAAATACAAAAAAAAAGAACAAAATAACCCATAATTAAATATTAATAACATCATCAGATTATATGACTACCAGTGTTCCATTGGATAAAACTGTGAATACGTAGGAAAGGAAGTAATATATTTTGTATACGGAGATGATCTAAGAGAAGGCGTGAAGCCACTCGCTGTAAGGAACTAATAAAGATGCTTATCGCAAGGACAGAAATTGCATATTAACTTTACTCATAAGAATATTAAAACTATAGGTAGAAGGGAAACAGTCAGCGGAAAAAGATTTCCAAATGGCTGCAGTTCTTGGAACGAAGCTACTGCTATAGGGAGATTCATTATAACGAGGTATTAAAACACGTAATTTATGAAAACTACTTTACCAACTAGTGAAAAAATAGTGGCATGTAATAGATAAGACACATGTAATTTATACAAAAGTCTCAGACGAGAAATATCACACCTGTAAGAGGTTGGAGAAGGAAAGGAAGAGTAGAAGCCATTTAAATTACAGATTAGCTATTGCACTTTGTTAACCCTTAAATAAGACAGGGATTCAGCTGCATACATATGATAGAGGCACTCCGTACATGGTTTCCCGGTAGATTTATAGAGATATAAAATAGCTTCATGTGTGAGAAAGTGTTTAAACCAATAGAGTGAACTAAATTCACCAAAATATTTCCAACGGATCTAATATTTGATTTTCGAGAGAGATTTGGTGAGAAAGAAACCAAAAAATTTAAGGAAGAAATTCAAACATGACAATTTGAAGTAGTAAAGGAACACGCCTACAATTGAAAGAAATGACATCTTAAGGTCTTCATTTTATTCGAGAGACCTAATATAACTTCTTGAAATCATAATCGCCAAGCTAATCAAGAACCTAGATTCCAGTAAAGCAACTGGCCCTGACGGCATCCCAATTATAGTGTTAAAAAAGCTTCAACCATAACTTGCTCCCTTACTTACGAAACTATTTAAGCGCTGCCTTAAGAAGAAGTGCTTTCCGACTCCCTGGAAGACCTCATCAGTTTGCCCTGTATTTAAGAATTCAGGTTATAAGTAATCTCCCTCTCAGTACAGACCAATAAGTCTCCTGTGTGTTATGAGTAAGTTGCTGGAATCATTATTAAATAGAGAAATAGTCAACCACCTCAGCAGGAACAACATTCTTAGTGACACACAATATGGTTTCCGCTCTGCAAGATCTACCGCAGATGTGCTGACGGTTATATCCCACAGAATTAGTGAATCTCTTGACAAAGGCTTCCTTTCTAGGGCAATTGCTCTTGACATATCAAAGGCCTTCGACAAGGTATGGCATAAGGGTCTACTTCACAAGATTTCCAGCTACGGTATAACTGGAAATGTTTTCTCTATCATTAAATCATTTCTCTCCGATAGGTTCATAAGAGTAGTGGTAGATGGACAAAAATCGGAGGCCTGCAATATAAATGCTGGAGTCCCTCAGGGGTCAATCTCTGATCTCGAGCGCGTGGTTCAATGGGGGAAGATGTGGCTGGTTACCTTTAATGCATCTAAAACCAAACTCCTACCTTTACATCATCAACGCTCTGATCCCCATCTGGCATCAATTGTGATGGACGGCTCTCGTCTGGGTGAGGCCCTATGTTTTGACAAGCTTTTGGGTTTTACCTTTACTCCTGATCTGAAATGGAACACATACATCAAGTCTGTTGCCAAGGTCGCTGGAAAGATGGTGGGATCCTTCTACCGCTCCAAAAGATATCTCACTACTGATGCAATTCTCCATCTTTATAAAAGCCAAGTACGTCCAAGGATGGAATACTGCTGCCATATCTGGGCAGGAGCTGCTAAAAACAGCCTATCCTGCCTTGACAGAGTACAAAATAGACTTCGTGGCTTAGTGGGGGGTGCCCTTTTCTCTACCCTGCAACCTCTCACCCACAGAAGAGACGTTGCGAGCCTATCTTTGTTTTATCGTTATTTTCATGGCAGGTGCTCGTCTGAACTCCAATCTCTGCCCCCCTCGCCAATCTTTCACGAAAAACACCCGTCTAGCTGAATCCACTGTGAAAAATTTCCCCCACTTTATATCTGTGCCTAAATCAAAACGTGGATTCCATGAACAAAGCTTCTTTCTTAGAACTGCATGCCTGTGGAACTCTGTTCCGTCTGCTTGCTTCCTACCGGACTACAACTTGGATGTCTTTAAGTCCAACGTTAACAAATGTCTAATGAACCGCCCCCTTAAGTAAACACTTCATCAAATCTCCACACTAACGTAATGTACTTGCAATAACCCTTATCCCTAAGTGGCTTCCGGGCCTTGATAAGTGGTAATCACTGTGTAAAAAAAATGTTTACGTGACACAAACCTAATGAAAGATCACCCATGTATAAATATCGGTACATTTCGTCTGATTTGCTGTAATATTTACATTCATTGAATTTTATGTGGGTCAAATAAAAAAAAAACACTGAGGGTAATCTGACAGTAGACCCCAAAAAATCGCGTTCTCTTTTCTGTAGCATGATCTCTTGACAAATTTAAATTGTAAAACAAATACATCAGAAACCAATGAAGAAAACTGCACATCTAACATAACCGGTTTTATGCATGACATTTATTTATTGGTCCGTGCAATATTTTAAATAGTATTTTCAAGTTTAATTAAAATTTTATGATATCTCTTTTTATTAAATTGAAAGGTTAAAATACGGAATAGGAACAAAACCCCTTACTTCCTCATGTTAAAAATAATTGTCTATTTGGAAGATTGGCATTCTTCAAAATAATGCCAATCTTCCAAACAGACAATTATTTTTCTTTACTTGCACAGGAAAAAAATGTCATCACCAGATTCACTCCTGAACTTAAGAGAGCTTAATATCAACACACAAAAACATGAAGTGCAAGACACACTCGCATGCACATCCATACACATATACATATACACAACCACACATAAATCACAACCGACACATTAAAACACAAACGCGCGTGCGCATACAACCACACACAGACATAACACCCCTATTTCTAATACAACGCACTGAAAAATACCAACCCTACTTAACCTCAAAACCAACAACACTAGGAAACACCTAGAACCATAGTATAATATATGTTCCAACACCTCGCTCCCTCCTCAGTCAGTGGAAGAGAACCCCCTCATGACTGAGACAACTATCATCCCTTCTATCATCCTATAACTATACCCCCTCCAATTGCCCCCCTCTGGGGAACAAAATCCTCCCCACACTAGGAACCGATCCTGGGTCTGGCCATACCCACATGGGGAGACAAATAAATAGAAACATTAAAAAATTCCCTATACATATTTTTAAATACACCCCTCTATCTAAACAAACATAATATAAAGAACACCCGAAAAGACTGAAACGAAAAAATCACAATACTAAAATCCAAGAATCCAAAAAATAAATATCAAAATAGAATGAAAGCACCCCTACCCTTATTTCAGAAGAGCTGGTTCCCCCCTCCTCACACATACACATTAGTAACGACCTTGTATCACAGTCACCTTCCTAGGGAAGCAAATAATCTCATAATACTATAAAACAGTACACACATTCTCAAACTAATAAGAGAAAACACACACACACCCTACCCTAAAGGAAAGAGAAAAAAACACAAGCAGAAAGAGAGAGTGAGAGAGAGAGAAACACCACACGAGAGTGACTACAGCCGAGGTTAGCGCCCCCCCCCCCGACAAGCCCAATAAAAGAGTAATAAAAAGTGAGCATGCCAATGAATAATAGACACTTTCACGCCTCCACCTCTTGGAAACACTTCAAATGAACTACGAAAATGCCATTTTTACATCTCCAACAAATTTTAGAATAATTTCTGACGAGGACGCTTCACAGAACGTCTGAAACGCGTAAAAACTATTTCAATGATTTAAAAACATTATTACAATGATCCAAACATAATCCTCAATGAAAAACCAAGACACGGAATAATAAAATAATGTTAAAAAATACACATTGTTGATGACTACCCCTTTAGTCATATACATATATATATATATATATATATATATATATATATATATATATATATATATATATATATATGCGTGTGTGTGTGTGTGTGTGTAAAACTTCCCCATTAAAACTTTTTTGCAATTTATAAACCTTTCAACCACGTATAAAATTGATAAATATATATAATTGATATACATACATACATATATATATATATATATATATATATATATATATATATATATATATATATATATAACGCGAGAGGGACAGAGATAGTGGGAGAAAAATAGAACGATTACATAGTTTGCTTGGATATTTTTGCGTAGTGTGTAAGAGGTTGCTGTCAATTTAATTTACTGCTAATACGCTTTCATACGAGACAATAGTAAATAGATCAAGATGAATTATATAAGCCTTATCTATTATCTAATAACGAACGTACTGTACCAAAACCGGAAAGTATGTTAAGATATCACACTGTCAATATTTTCAATGTATTCCTCCTTTTCCCAAATAAATCTCGTCTACCTCTGGAGTTTGTTTTCTACTGCACTTTAAAAAGACTTGTGAGATACGGTTTTCATTAGGTAGCCGTGCAGAAATTAGTATATGTATAATTTCATTGTGTAGTGACCTCCTCTTAAAGTTGCCTCGTTTTCGCATATGATCATTGCTGTAATTGTCTGAGAAAGAAACTCGTAGTAATTTAGATGTGCAACGATTCTTCACCTGAGTAAGAAGGCAGTGAAACGCTACATATGAAAGGAACATTAGAGAAGCAGGGCAAAAAAGAACATCGTCTGCCAAGAGATGCTGGATTAAAAAGTAAATTTAAGATTGTTTCTTACAATGTGATTGTATTATTTGTATTAAACTATGTAGGAAGTTTAGCAGTGAGGTGTCTGGTCACAGTGTATTTAATGTTCTGCGGGTTAGTATAGTCAGAGGAGCTGAAAACAGAGAGAATTCCAAAGTCTAGCAGACTGAGGAAAGAAATTATTTTAGAAGCTTTTCCGGCATTTCAGGATCTCAATTGTGAAGTAGTGGTCTTTGCTTGTCGGGTTGGTTGGGAGTATGCACATAAAGGGCACACGTGCCATGAATTCATCAGATTATATTATATTATGCATCATTGTGACGATGAGACAGAGGTTGCAGCGTGGTTGATAGTGCTGGAGCTATTAGATTTGAGACTCTTTTTTTCAACTCTGTCAAAAAGACAGAGAATACACGAGCTCGGCTTATTACGTATACAGAAAACAAACTAGGTGTACTTGTATCATCGTCTTATTTCATAGCATCGTTGTTGTTGAAAGAAAGGAACATTCTCTACAACAACTACTGACTATAATAACTATGTTATCTCCTCTTGAAGTGTTAAAATATGTGATTTTTTTCCGCTTGAGGTTTGCGGGGATTGAAGAGCAGAATGATCTCTAAAGCAGCAATATGAGCGTGGGTTAGCAGATGACAGAGGTATAAGTTTAGTGCTTTACGATGTCTGCAATCGTACATGTTGCCTCATGAATTTTCATCATTTGAATTATGTTTACAACTGAAAGAAATACGTTTAACATTACACTATATCTGCTATCATCACGTTTTAACAATGTAGCACAACAATATTTTCCAAGTGTTTATTAGTACTAATTAGTTCACTTTAATTAAGTTAGTTGTATAATTAAAATACAATGGACCACATTGTAATAGAAATGTTGAAAATAAATTCCTATTAGTTGCATTGTATTTGTTTTTCTGTTGCAAATACTATTTGACGCTATTCAAGCAATAATCAGCGTCATCAAAACATATCTGTTGATGCCATGTATTTTTTAATCCAGGGAATTTCCACAGGTCCTGCTACTAAATAATATTATGAGAAACCGTTGGTAAAATTAAAAAAATTCTGTTAGTACTTATGATTAGCACTTGTTTACATAAGCGTAGTTTGCGTAAACGCAGTCCCGCGTAATGGGTGCGAACATCTTGGAAATAACCTCTATTCTTAGATATCTGGCTTTATGCTAATTATAAGTGGATATAGACATTTTTTTATGTTTTCTATATTTTGACAATCAGTTTCAAATTCGGGGAGAGTTTGAACAGAAGGGTAGAGATGTGTGTGTGTGTGTACACTAAATTATATATACTAAATTATATATATGTGTATATATATACTAAATTATACACACACACACACACACACACACACATATATATATATATATATATATATATATATAATTTAGTATAATTAAATGGTTACTGCTTGTCGGAATAGAGTACGATATGCATCTATACATACATATAATATATATATATATATACATACATACATATATATTATTATGCATATGCGTATGAATATTTTATATGAATGTGTGTATATCTATGCATATATGTATGTATGTGTATGTACATATATATACGTATGTATATATATGGATAAATACCTACACCCATACATATATTATGTTGGTTCCTTTTAAGCCTGTGTTTCTGCCAAACATGGAGTTTTATGACTTCATAGTTTTCTGCACTGATCATCAAAAGAACACTTTCTACTGAAGCTTCGTTATTGACTAGACATCAAAAAGTCTAGTGTAAATAAGTAATAAAAATACCGAATGTTAGCATACATCGAAAATATGCTTAGACTTGTCAGTCTTTTAATGTAACAGTCCATAGAAAAACATGTACAGTCACATTTCTAAATTTTTTAGATGAGAGATTTTCTTTTGTGTTATTTTCATTATTCTGACTACTATTCGCATTCTGAATTGCATTGGTAGAAGATTCCGGTATTTTTGTAGCTGCATCTTGTTGAAATTTACAATATATGTATTCGATGGAAATATAATTGATATCATAATAAATTCTGAAGATCTAATACAAAAAAAATGATGACTTGTGATGATTTTCCCATCTAAAACTAATTTTATATTTTTTCTATTAAAATCATTCGTTTACATTTTTAGTTGCTCTTTTTTAACCTGTTTTCGCTCGCGTTTATTTTGGATCCATAGATATATTCCGGCGGTTTCCGTCGTTCGCCGGGCGTTGCTTACCGGAATCACGGAAAAACAAACTTCAATCTGCAGAAGTACCGAAGTTTGACAATGAGTACATGTTCTTTATTTTATTAAAAGAGTTGAACAATACAAAGTACAATTTTGGGTACCTATGTATTCTTGGTACCGTGCTGAAATATGGTTTGTTTTTATTTACAATGCCATTTTATCCTTCGGAAGGAGAGTATGTTTTGTCATTATTACAAAAATTGCTATTTTTTTTTATTTTGTACGTCTACGCAAAGTTATTTGTGTATTTTTCTTACGACCTTCCCAACCGTAGTAAAAAACACACCTAATCTCCTCGTATAAAGAACGGCTTTCGAAATAAACACCCCAACATCTCGATGTTTGTCTGGCGTTTACATTATTTTTGTCTGCTGTAAAAAAATTGTAAAAATTATTACCAGTTCATTTAAACCTTCTTCTTTTAAATAGTAAAAGTTAGGATGATAATATTAAATTACATTTACAGAGTGTTACATACAGGGGGCTAAAAACTTTTGCGAGCGTTTGAGATACATATTATTATTATTATACTTGTTAAAAAAATAAAATAATTGATTGGGTTAATTTCGGCAGTACAGACCTTAGTAATTTAATATTTGGCCAACAACAAAAATAAATTTTAAGGGGGTGCAAGCCACCACTGGGCAACGTCATCCAACGGGTCCTGCTAGTTATATATATATATATATATAAATATATATATATATATATATATATATATATATATATATATATAATATTTATTATTGTTTTTCAAACGACATCAACAAATTCGCAATATTGTTATTTATCTATTTCGATGTATTTAATATGTCTTCCAAAATGCTATGACATAACACACTACTTTTTGTCAAAAACTAAATATAGTACATGTTTTATTTGAAATCCGCATCCAAATAAAACGATGAGCGAACATTAACGAATATGGCGGTATGGAAACGTTGAAGCCTGTGTCAATAATAGACCAATGGGTACGTCTCGAGACATCCAGGCTCATACGTGCATACGATCCAACTAGCATCAACAACTGAAACAGCATTTTTAGATAATTTCCAACCAAGCTAGAGAAAATTAACTTGATGACGTCACTTTTGTTTCTATGACAATAGACGCCACTTAGTCCGAAGAGGGGGAGTAATTGCCCGTTAACAAAACGAAGCCTAATTTTTTATATTTCTATTTGTGAGTGCTTGCTTTCTCTCGCTTTCTCTTTCTTCACCCTATGTCTCTCTCCCTCACTCCCTCCCTACCTGGCAACATATTCACATATTATAACGCATACACCTACATACGAACACACACATGCATATATATATATATATATATATATATATATATATATATATATATATATATATATATATATATATATATATGCAACAATGCTTGATTAAACGAGGCACGTTTTATTTCTTGGTTTAATCTTCTGTCCATTTTTTTTTTTTTTTTTTGCTTCGCGATGATAATTTTCTTTTTTATGTTGAACAAAAGCTATCATTTTTGCAATGTCTCCGAGTCCTTTCGAGTTTATGAGTCATCATCAGATGCAATGAGACCTTAGTGGATGGTATTAATAAAAGGCGGGAATTTTATTAGTCAATGTTATTTTCAAACATATTTTCATACAACAGAACCAGGTTTTCATCGAAGTGGGCAACAACAATCAAATTATCATGGTTTTAAGTGTATGTGACGTCAGATAACTAAAATATAAAAATATAACGATGATTTCTGCAGAGTCTGGTTTGGTTATATATATATATATATATATATATATATATATATATATATATATATATATGTGTGTGTGTGTGTGTGTGTGTGTGTGTATGTGTGTATGTGTATATATATATATATATATATATATATATATATTTATATTTATATAAATGCTTCCTTCAGTCTTGACAGACTATGGATACTCTCTGTAAGGTGGGTGCCTGCTCGTGATATTTTTGTGGCAAGAATTGCGCAATCTCCAACCACACCTCTCCTGAGGCGACATTGTTGAATATTAGTGGCAAGTGGAGGTTCAGGACGACTGTAAATAATGCTTAGATAAGCGGAAAGCACATACAACGCGTAGAATTCCCAAATGGTAACCCCTCTGGTTCTAGCTCTTCTCTTCAAGGTATCTTTTGAAGTAAATTGCTTTCCTCCCTTTTGTAAATTTCTCCTCCTCCTTTTTTTTAACATTGACCCGAGATATTCAATGGGGTTATGGTCTGGAGAACACGGTGGTCAGGTCATGAGAGTTTCTCCAAAGAAGCCCATAGATTCAAGGAAGGTTGCAGTCGCCCTAACAGAATGGGATGGATTATTGTCGTGCATAAAAATAAGCTGAAATCGACGTAACAATGGTAGATAATCTAGCCGTTATGACAAATGTTTATCCAAAAAGGCCATGTATGCATTGCTGATAAGTTATACACCCTCTGGAACTCGGAATTGTCCAACCAACTTATCCTTAATGATTCTCGCCGAAAACAAGATGACTTCACCTCCTCGTTGGCGATGAACTCTGTAAGGGGTTGGAGTTCAGTTGAGGTCAAAACTTTGGTCCATTCATTCGGACCGACAAGAGTAGCACGGGTCTCATCAATAAATAGGACACGTTGGAAATCAATTTCACGTTCTCTGCCTAAGCCTTTCGTTTTTCCCTGTGTTTTTGCTAAAGGAAAGCCTTAGAAAAGTTTTGATGGTTCTTGCCATTTCATTCAACACATTCCATCGGGTCTGTCTGTATCCTGGAGCGATTCCAGCTGTTGCAAATATGGAAGCAATGGTGCTGTTTGGGTTTCGGTTGACTTACGCATTTTCCGATTATCACGATGTGAACGGTTTCTCCTGGTGCCCCTATCCTTTCTGGATTTAGTGTTGGGATTGTTTTCGAATGAAGCCAAAGTTCCTGGATCCCTTTCCAACTCAATAGCTAAATCTGTTATGAACAGTCCTTCTGCGAGTCCAGCAACAATCCTTTCCTTTTCGGTAACCGTTAATCGCCCCTTTTTCGCATTTTAAAAGATCTGCAATAAATCGATGGGCAACATAAATTACTTAATAATAAATAAAATGTCATAACTTCGTGAACATTGCGTGAATTTTAATAAAATTTTGGGAAATAAATTACCTTAAAAAGGTTATTGGATGGTACAATTTTCATATTTGTATGACGTATATTAAGTTAAATATTGATATTTTACTAATCTGCAATTAAGCGATTTATGAAATATGCTGAAATATATTTTACTCATCTGCAATAAAGCGATTTATGAAATATGCTGAAATATATTTTACTAATCTGCAATAAAACGATTTATGAAATGTGCTGAAATATATTTTACTAATCTGCAATAAAACTATTTATGAAAGATGCTGAAATATGTTTTAATAATCTGCAATAGAACGATTTATGAAATATGCTGAAATATGATATTTTACTAATCTGCAATAAAGCGATTTATGAAATATGCTGAAATATGATATTTTACTAATCTGCAATAAAGCGATATATAAAATATAATTAAATATTGATATTTTACTAATATGCAATAAAGCGATTCATGAAATATGCTGAAATATGATATTTTACTAATCTCCAATAAGACGATTTATGAAATATGATTAAATATTGATATTTTACTAATCTGCAATAAAGGGGCGTATTAAATATTCTGAAATATTATATTTTACTAATATCTAATATGACGATATATGAAATATAATTAAATATACATATTTTACTAATCTGCAATAAATCGATTTATGAAAGATGCTGAAATATGATATTTTACTAATCTACAATAAAACAATTTATTAAATATGATAAAATATTGATATTTTACTAATCTGCAATAAAGCGATTCATGAAATATGCTGAAATATGATATTTTACTATTCTGGAATAAGCTATTTATTAAATATGCTGAAATGTGATATTTTACTAATTCGCTATAAACCTATTTATGAAATATGATTAAATATTGATATTTTACTATTCTGCTATAAAGCGATTCATGAAATATGATTAAATATGATATATTACTAATCTGCAATAAAGCGATGTGTGAAATATAATTAAATATGTTATTTTACTAATCTGCAATAAAGCGATTTATGAAATATGCTGAAATATGATATTTTAATAATCTGCAATAAAGCGATTTATGAAATATACTGAAATATGATATTTTACTATTCTGCAATAAATTGATGTATAAAATATGATAAAATATTGATATTTTAATAATCTGCTATAAAGCGATTTATGAAATATGCTTAACTATGATAGTTTACTTATCTGCAATAATGCGATTTATGAAATATAAATAAATATTGATATTTTACTAATCTGCAATAAAGCGATTCATGAAATATGCTGAAATATGATATTTTACTAATCTGCAATAAAGCGATTCATGAAATATGCTGAAATATGATATTTTACTACTCTGCAATGATGCGATTTATGAAATATGCTTATACTTATAAATATATACTTATATATACATACTTATATATATATATATACTAATCTGCAATAAAGCTGTTCATGATATGTGCTTTAATATGATATTTAGCTTATTTGCAGTGTAGCGATTCATGAAATATGCAGCAATATGATATTTAATTCATGTAGATATTGTATTATAGAGTCAGTTCTCTATTGATTATTTAAATTAATATTATATTGATTATTTTAATTAATATTATATTGAATATAAATTATAATATTTATAAATGGCGTAGTCTGTTTGGAATATACATTTGAACATTATATTTACATTTATGCAGATTTCATACTTATTATACAACCAATAATATGTTAATTATTATTTTGTAACCAATATATATTAGTAGTTTAAAAAAAAACATCACTTAGGCGCCATCAGATGAAATCGAAACTAGTAAATATGTTTCTCCAGCCTTATATGCTACCGTCTGATCTAAGTCTACGCAAACCGGAAAAGTATCATTGTTAAAGATGTAAATGTATATTTGCACATGCGTAGAAATAACACGTTCGTGTTGTCGTCTTATACCTACTAAGATCTCATACTTTTCTAAGTGTATCTAATTAGAAGCGATTTTTACTGGCCAAATCTGAATTTGATTTGTTCTAAATAGCACGGCTAAATTTCCAGTCTTTCATGCTATAGAACAAAAATAAAGATGTAGTTTAGAGATCGTTGAATTTAATTAATAGGGATTTGTCAGCACAAAACCATTTTTAGTTTATGAGCGTTTTCAGAAATAACTTGGCCGATATGATTGAAATTTTTGGGATGGACCTATGTTATTATAAAGTCCAGCGTAATTATTATGGTAATTGTTCGATGCACAGATAATAAGAAGTAGTTTAATAAATAAAAGATTAAGACTATTTAATGAAAACACAAATCTAACCATATTCAACTTTCAATTTGGCATAAAACGCTCATTCTAAGCAAACGGGGTACAACTTTAACTTCTTTTTAAATTGGCTAATATTCGAGTATGCATATACATACACACGTATATATATATATATATATATATATATATATATATATATATATATATATATATATATACGTAATTTAATCACATACATTAATATACGAAAGTATAGATTTATGCGTAAACTTTAAGTATTTACTTCAACAGTGCTCAATACGTAGGTAGAAAATTATAAAATGGATATGCTTAATCGTCATATATATTTTATAACTTACTACATATATATATATATATATATATATATATATATATATATATATACACTTAAAATTTCGGTTTTCTTTTATGTGTATTGATATTCATATTAAGACCCCTAATTTCTATTTATTTAAAAAGAAACTACAATTTTCTTATATATGGCTTGTGTAATTGCATTCACTAGCAAAACATCTAGGTAATTTGCATATTCTTTTAAACATTCATTTTAATCAATTCCCTATCAGTTTTCTTTTCGGTTTTCTGATGGGATGATCATCTTCAGTTAACTATTACGTGTAATTATATTCATGCAGATATTCTACATGATTTATACTTGCATAATATTTGCGTAAAAGGTTTACAGAGAACACAAAATTGTTTCCATATATATTTATGTATGCGTATGTATTTTTTGTTTAATCTATCAATCTATCCATCCATCTATCTATATAGATATCTAAAAAAAGTGAATGTGTCTGTCTGTGTGCGTGTGTACATTTTCCTACGCAATAACTCTGTCAATATTCAGTCTACAGACTCAAAATTTGATACGCAGGGTATTGAAATTTGGGGAAATCTTTGTAATCGGTGTTCGGCCAGGAATTTGGATGTTAAGGGGTCAAAGTTCAACGATTTGACCTTGGAGAAGACTACCAAACTCCTCTGACAATTTTGGGTCTAGACAGTCGGAATTTTAGATATGGATTCCTTGGACATGGATTTAACTTAATAACTTGATTTGAGCCTCAAACAATAAATGTTAAGGGGTCATAATAGGAGTCAAAGTTTTTTTAAAAATTAACCGCTTTTTTTTTTTTTTTTTTTTTTTGCTCAACATACACCACGAAATACTCGGGAAACGCCGGGCACCCATGCTATTATACATACATACATATATATATATATATATATATATATATATATATATATATATATATATATATATATATATATATATAAAGAGAGAGCGGGATAATTGCTGTATATTATGCATTACAATAATTAGATTAATTTACATGTTAAGATATAAATATCACTAGAACAGTTAACTTAATAAATACTTATATCTACTTATAACTTATACTCATAAATAATATACTTATACTTATAAATCCTCATACTTATATATATACTAATATATACATACGTATATATATACTGGCATATACATACTTATACTTATATATCCTTATACTTATAAATATATACTTATACTTATATATATACTTATATATACATACTTATATATATATACTTATATATGCATACTTATATATATATATATACTTATATATCCGTATACTTATAAATATATACTTATACTTATAGAGGGTGTCCGTAAAGTCCGTGTGCGCCTTAAAATATTTATAATTTTATTTGTGATTTCAATAGAAATTACATGTAAAAATGATTTGATTTTGGAACAATTCATTTTACAATTGCACACGGACTTTATGGACACCCTGTATATATACTTATATATAAATACTTATATATAATACCTATATATAATACCTATATATATACTTATACTTATATATACTTATACTTAAAATTCTTATAACTTAATAAATATTTAGTTATATCTTAAGATATACTTATCACTAGAAGAGTTACCTGAATAAATACTTGTTATTTTAGTATTTTTGAAATAAAGAAATATATTTTAAAAATTAGTTTTGGTCGCTTACTTTGATTTTCATACGTTTAATATATGTACTTTAAAATCTGATAATTTTAGACTTGCCTTCTATTATTGCACTAGAGCTATCTAGGATCTTAAGAGTTTCTTTATTTAATATAATTACTTAGTTTACTTTCTTATTTTGTCGCAAGTTTTTGTTGTTATTGTGTTATTGGAAGGTAGATACCTCGCAAAAACAAACAGGTTTGGGCTCCCGTTTTTGTTAGTTATTTTTTTCGTACAATTTTGTTTACAAGCTTGTTTTACAAATAATTTTTTAGAAGTTCATCAGTTTTATGTGAGATAGACGATGAGGCAAACACGTTTGATATTGCAGACCCTCTTTTAATCTGCGTCTTATTTGATTATTTAAGGTGACTGCTGAACAATATTTTAATATTAAACGTGCACGACAATGCTGTAATTAATTTGGAAACTACCCGAGGCATTGCATTCTGCAATCAGATAATTATTAGAAAGGAACTCTATTAATAGAAGTTCGTTTATCCTCAGGTACACTTACAAAGGAAAATCTAATGAATCGGTTGTAGTTAGACGTGCCTTTGCTGTGAATGTTTTATTGGATGAGACCAGAAAATAAAGCTCAGTCGAGCACTAGGTAAACCGCGATAAAGAAGAGAAAGACGAGCACTTATTCTTCTGTGAGATCGAAATTACACTGTAGGGAAGAGAATACTGCCACTAGGTATCAAAGTGTGTTTGTATACTGTCAATGCATGGTGGGTGGCTCTGAGTAGAACCTCCCATGGTGTAACAACAATACTCCATCTTAGGCCATAACATGTTCTGATAAAAGTAGAGTAATGCATCAGAAGTCGGATATGTTCATGCATTGTATAATGATCTATTTTACCAGCGACATTAGACAATATCTTTTGCGAGTTTTCATTTTAGATCAAAGTTGACAGTCAGTGTTAGAAGTTTATCCAAAGGATAATTATGCCATGAAAAAGGGAATTAAAAAAAAGTATTGGAATTATAATGTAACCATTTATTTATATTGTTCGTATAAGTAAGTGTGCCTATATCTTTCGTAATGTTTATTTATAAGGGATTACTTTTATTCATAAACTGATATGTACGTGTAGATTTTATGTATGTATATATATATATATATATATATATATATTCATATAGATATATATAGTAAGTTATAAAAATATATATGGCAATTAAGCTACACAGAATATTCTGCGTTTCATCCACGCTAGGATTCGTCAGGCTTATGCGAATAGTTGTGGTTGTCTCGCGTTTTTATATATGCACATTCTATTGAGTTTTTAGTTGGCCAATCAGTTTCCTAATATCAACCGCTCCCTTCCTAATCAGCCAATGGGCAGACACTTACAGGATAAAGACTCAGTTGACCTTGGATTCAACTCTTCCTTTGTGTTTTTTAAGTGGGAAGCGTATATATCTAGTAATCTGACCTATTTAAAACGTAGGTGTAGTAAAATGTGTGTGTTTTTTTAATATTATGTTAGTTTATATATATATATATATATATATATATATATATATATATACTATATTCACTCTTTCTTCTTAATTTAGTTATATATATATATATATATATATATATATATATATGTAATTATTCACTCTTTCTTCTTAATTTAGCCTCGCCTCGACTGTCGAATTTTAAATTTCTTCCATTTATTTTTTTTACGCACATTTTATCTTTCTTTTAATAATATTATTGGAATTAATTCCATTTTCCTTGTACCTATCTGTAAATTATTCCACGTATTTCTGCCTTTTGGATTACTTTGGATCATCTACCAATTACGCGATTCCCTCGGATTTTACTTGTGCGAATGGAAATTTAACTAACTTTCTTGGATTCTGCATTTTTGGATTTTACTGTCAGTGGATACTTTACCCTTCACCAGACTATCCATTCCCATGAAATCATTTTTTATTCACCCTATTCTCTCTGCTTCATTTTTTGTTATCAAGCAAGATCTATGACTTACTTGTAGTTTCATCAAATACGTTTTCAAGTAAAATCCGATCCGGCATTTTGCTAAATACTACCCTCTGATGGGAAAGAAAGTATTTCTTCTAAACTCCGCGCATAAAGGACTATCCACTTATTTAGTGTCTCCTTTTTTTAAATTAAATATGTGTTTAACTTTTTTTCAAAGTATTTTTTAACATGTTTTATAAACTACTTGTTCTTATATATATATATATATATATATATATATATATGTATATGTGTGTGTGAGTGTGTGTGTGTTTGTGTGGTTCCATTAAGTAAAGTATATATGTATATTCATATATATATATATATATATATATATATATATATACATATATATATGTATAGTCTTGCAAGTTTTTAACATTTAAAACTATGAAAAACTATTTAATTTTTATTTTTGACATTCGTTAGAAAACTGTATATTCGTTAGAAAACAGTATATTAAATCATGGCTCCCGAGCAGTGTTGATCAAACACTACCCCTTTAATCTTAAGAAGAAGAAATGTTACAGATATTAGATCTAGTTTCTTATTCTTAATTAATTTGGCTGCCTATTCATATTATAAAAATGAACTTCTTACCTGTGAGATTCATCCGTTTCCAAATATAAAATGGATATATTTTTAATTTACCAGTCTTGTATTTTAAAATTAGGATTAATCCATTTGACTACTTATCACGCCCACTATGATTAGTACTTTATATATTAAATTCTTATTTATTGAACATTAAAAATATATAAAGGTTAAAAATAGTTATAGATATATACATATTTTTTCATAATACATTTTATACATTACTAATATAGTTTTGGATTTCCTTTATTAATATATTCTAGTACATTTTATACGATTCAAAAGCATCAGGATAACGAACACATGCTTTATTTAATTGTTTAAATATTTTTGTTTTATTCCCACCTTGTTTTATCATACTTATTACTAAGCTAGAAACTGGGATATAAAACTATTTATTTTAAAGTAACGCTGGCTATTTTAAAATACTCTGACATTATTGTTCCATAAACCATAAAGACAGAACAGGTACTATCTTTCTGTTGCATACGAACTATCTTTCTGTTGCATACGAACTATTTGAAAGGGGAAAAGGTTTCTTTTATCGGATATTTTATAAAGAATGTAGCCTGTTGTCCTCTATGTTCACAATTTAATTCGAACTCCTATGGATTAAAAAAAATTTTTTTTTCCAAATTCATCACTATCGTTTATTTATATAAGATCATCTATAAATCTCCTGCATCCATGAAAATTATACTTTTTTGATATATCACTTTTTTATTCGTGATGACATATATATATATATATATATATATATATATATATATGTATATATATATATATATATATATATATATACGAGTCAAACAGTTAATAAAACATGTTAAAAACACTTTGAAATGAGTTAAAAATATATTTAATCTGAAAAGGAAACACTAGATAAGCTCTATTTCCTATTTGGTTTTATCGAGCTTTTACATCTGGCTGAGATAACTTTATAAATATTAATTCTTTAATATTCATAATATACCTCAATTTTACCATCTTGGATCATTTTGGTAAATTTATTTGTAATTTTTATTTTTATATATTTATATATATATATATATATATATATATATATATGTTCATATATATATATATATATATATATATATATAGTAATGCTTGACGAATTCTCACGAGAATTAAACGCGAAATATTCTGTATAGGTTAATTACGATATGTATTTTATAACTTACTACCTCGTTATACCTATGTACTGAGCACTGTTGAAGTAAATTATGAGATTTATGCATAAAATTATATTTTCGTGTAATAATTTATGTGATTAAATGAAGTGTGTGTGTGTGAGTGAGTGAGTCCACTTAAAAGTTGCCTGATATCAAAGCAACAACATTTTTTCACATGGTGAATGCGTTGTTTTCTGATCCAGCCTATTTGCTTGTTTGTCTCATCCAACATGTACGTAATTGAAAAATATTCTTGGAAAAATAAGTGCACAATTTATTACCTACCTCCACCGCTTATATTCCATATCTAGGCTTAATATAAATGGGACAACCTATTTTTTATCCATCTCTTTATATTTCTTTTTAAAAAGATAACTATAATTTCAAATCGTGATCCAACGTTATTGATTTCATAAAGCCATATCTTGTCGAACACCGGAATCTTTATTATTCAACTCTGATGTGCACCGAATTTCGAACAGTTTTTTTTAAATATAATCGTCAGAAGTACATTTTTCTCGTTCCGTCAACTATAATCGGGTGGATGATTTATTACATTCGTAATAAATTCGTAATATTGCATGTCGTAATAAGCCAAGCGTAAACCTCAAAGACAACTTTCATTTAGAACTGATTATTTATTTCTTTGCACCACATATATATGTAAAATAAATGATTGTTATTTTGAGTAAGTTTCGTGCATTGATATGACATCAGCTATTTTCTATAATGCAACTTGCGAGAATGACAAGAAAATTAAGTTCGCAATCAATTCTGATTATTTGAAAAGATAATGAGACGATGTAATTCACGCTTGTTTAAAACAAAGTGGTTTTGTAAACAGCAAACAAAAGCGATTAAGAAATTTCGAGCAGCGAAAAGTTCAAGAAGGTGTCAATTCCTCGGTCAGGGTTGAAAACACATTTGCGAACGTGGTTCAATTTACGGAACGACTATCAGCATTTATCGGTAAAATGTGCATCACCTTTCGTGTAATCTAATCCCTATATATATATATATATATATATATATAATAGACTCATTTTTCCCCTCTGTTTTGGACCTTAATAGGATTGAAAATCAAGACATTTCATGCAAATGCACAAAATGCAGCACATTATCTGAGGTGTGTTAAAGGCCTATTACCTCTACACTTCCACAATAATCGTAGATTCCCATATTTTTCTGGTGAGAGTTCATTGCCAAAATCGTTAAGAATCAATGGATGTTGTAAAATCTTTTCTCTCTAATAACTTCCTCCTACCCCCGCTACCACTTACACCGTTCACAAGAGACAGTGCGAAGACAAACTGGTTTTGGTTCGCAGTAGCTTTAAAAGAAATGAAATGGCATTTGAACATTCCTTTTCGTTCCATGTTTTCTACTGTGTGAAACGCACCATCGGATTTAATCGAATAGAAGGTTTATTTATGCCATTTTTATTTCGCTTTATTTCGTTTCGTAGTTGACTAAAACACTCGAGGGGAATTTAGCTTTATTTCGTTTTCTAGTTGATTAAAAAATACTGGAATGCACTGGATGAAACGCACCATTAAATTTAAGCGAATCGAAGGGTTATTTATGCCATTTTTTTCGCTTTTCGCTGTTTTTTTGTGTTTTCGTTTTTCACAACACGTCCATCATCTTTTTCCCTGATTTATGATTTCTGTTTTTCCGATTTGTTTTTTAACGAAATTTTAAGTTTGTTCGCTGTTTTTTTTTTTTTTTTTTTTTAGTTTTGCCGATTTTTTTACAGAAGTTTAACATCGTTTTTATTTTTATTTTGATATTTAAACAGGGTTATTTCTTCGCTTATTCTTTACTTTACCCCCCACGTACACACCTCCAAACAACCGGGCAACGCCGGGTGCCCCCGCTAGTATTATATATTACCTAAACAAAGAAACAGAAAAGAGAACATGAAATCCAAGAATTCCTAAAGAAACAGCCTACACCTGATATTCTGAATAAAATATATTAAAACTTGTGATGGGAGCAATACATCAAGAAAAGAGGGGGATCTGCTGAAACTAACCCGGGCAGCGGGTGCTTGTTAGTACCGTGCTGTAGTCTTCTAGTGATAATGCAACAAAACGCACACTTCCAATGTGTCATTAGTAAGGCTATGACAAGAGAATATTCTTTTCGTTATTTTGACTCTCGAATATATATCATTTAATATATTATATGTTTTCCAACAGAGGGATGTGTTTATCGATTGATTAACTGTGTCTATGTCGGGTATACACTCAATAGTGAAAACAATAATAAGAATATTCTCTTGTAATATCCCTAGTAATAAGATAGCATTGTGGTAGTAAGGCTGAGAAAACTGCCATGAGAATGCCCTTCCCAATGTGCAATCTAATCTAATTTACGAAATACCGAGGCTAGCTTCTGCTTATTTGAATTTGTACTAAATCCAGGAAAAATGTCGGAAATCGATTGAGAACTGGTAATATCGGTTAACTGTTGTAAAAAGTATCGTTTGCTAGGTTACCCCACTCGGCGTTATCCTGTAGTGTTTCTTATTGCAATTTATCTCTTTTTCTCAGCATATCTGTGTTTTTATTTGTTTGTTTTTTGTTGTTTATTCCTTTTTCAATTTTGTTTGCTCAAATCAAAACGGAAGTCACTCTGTATATGTGATTACAGTTACGATCTTTTTTTTATGATGATGACGAAATAGATAAAATTTCGATTCGGACAATGACTTTCTATAAGAAATTAAATAAAATTGCATGTAATCCACTAGCTATTGCAACGGTCCACAAAAAACTGACAAAACAGAATCAAATATAAATTTTGCAGAAAGCATTTTTTATTAGACTAGCCTACCCGTGCTCGACGTTGCTCGAATGATTAGAAAACTCCGGAAATTCTTTGTTCAAACATATAACTATTAAATATTAGTAATTTACATAAGTATTTCAATAACATTTTAACAAACAATTATAGGTTACATAAACTGGGCTAAATAATCTATATAATTAATTTCTTATCTTAATTATATAGAGTATATTTCCAAATGTTACTTTTTCCGAATCCTAGACGATTTTAGTAGGAATAGGAATTTGCATTGGGATTTTTGGCATATGTCTGTTATATTTCCATTTTATTTTTGCAAGGTATGACATAAAGGCCTACTTCAAAAAATGTCCAACTAAGGTATAACTGGAAATGTTCTCTCTATCATTAAACCATTTCTCTCTGATAGGCTCATAAGAGTAGTGGTTGATGGACAAAACTTAGAGGCCTGCAGTATTAATGCTGGAGTCCCTCAAGGGTCAATCCTGGGTCCAACTCTCTTCCTGATCTACATCAATGATCTCCTTAAACACATACTTAAATCATTCGTTGACATCTATGCTGATGACACGATCATCTACGGCAACACATCAAAGGCTGTAAATGACAAAGTTCTCTCTGATTCTCTCTCCTTTGATCTCGAGCGCGTGGTTCAGTGGGGGAAGATGTGGCTGGTTACCTTTAATGCATCTAAAACCAAACTCCTACCTTTACATCATCAACGCTCTGATCCCCATCTGGCATCAATTGAAGTTGATGGTTCTCGTCTAGGAGAAGTCCTATGTTTTGACAAGCTTCTGGGCTTGATCTTCACTCCTGATCTGAAATGGAACACGTACATCAAGTCTGCTGCCAAGGTCGCTGGAAAAATGGTGGGATCCTTCTACCGCTCCAGAAGATGTCTCACTACTGATGCAATTCTCTATCTATATAAAAGCCAAGTACGTCCAAGGATGGAATACTGCTGCCATATCTGGGCAGGCGCTGCTAAAAACACATATCCTTCCTTGATAGAGTACAAAAAAGAATTCGTGGCTTAGTGGGGGATGCCCTTTTCTCTACCCTGCGGCCTCTCTCCCACAGAAGAGAAGTTGCAAGCTTATCTTTGTTTTATCGTTATTTCCATGGCAAATGCTCGTCTGAACTCCAATCTCTGGTCCCCCCTCGCCATCTTTCACGAAAAACACTCGTCTAGCTGAATCCACTGTCAAAAACTTCCCCCACTCTTTATCTATGCCTAAATCAAAACGTAGATTCCATGAACAACGCTTCTTTCTTAGAACTGCACACCTGTGGCACCCTGTTCCGTCTGCCTTCTTCCCACCCGACTACAACCTGGATTTCTTCAAGTCCACCGTAAACAAATTCCTGATGAACCGCCCCCCTTAAGTAGACACTTTATTAAATCTCCACACTAACGTACTGTACTTACAATAACCCTTATTTGTGAGTGGTTTCTGGGCCTTGATAAGTGATGACCACCTTGTAAAGACAATTAAAAAAAATGAACGATTTTCAGCTACAAAAATGTATTACCTTACAATTAACGTAAGTCCTGTTGGTAAGTATTTCTTTTTATTTCCGGTTGAGTGATACGTTTTTAAAGCACGCCATAATGACTAACAAAAACGGGGAAAAGATAGTACTACTACTACTATTATTACTACCATAAATACTATTAACAATAATAATGATCATAATAATTACAAAAGCAATAAGTCTAGCATAAATATGTTATAGTAAAGCAATTACTTTTAAAAATACATTGTAAACAAAGAAAGAGTAAACGCTCCGAGTTTACTTTGTGTGTTATATTTTTGTTATGCAAATTGATCTAGAATAATATTGGATGCAATATTTGTCCAAAGCATGTTGTAATGATTTCGCTACGTTTTGATATTAAAATAAAAATATAAGATTACGTTTGAATGTGCTACATAGTTTTGAACAGAAGCATACATGGGTGCTACTCATTCCCGGGCAACGATAGATGCGCCTGCTAGTAAGACAAGAATGGAGAGAGAAATGAGGAAAGAGCGATAGAAAAGGGTAAAGAAAGAGAAAAAGGGGAAGAAGGTGATGCTTTCGTTATCTTAAATTCAAAACGAACGTGTTCCGATAAACGACATTTTAATAGCTGGAGATGTATATCTTCCCCATGACGCACTTAGCATCGAAGCAAATGGTTGGTCCGAAGCCAAGATGTTAATTCTCGCTTTAAGCAAGAAATCTCCCTTATCTCTGCGGTTATAAAAAGTAAAGGAGTAGCAAAAAAAGAAAACTACAATGGACGGACCATGAGAGCTTTTTTCTCATTTCAGGATATGTTTTGTTTATTTTGTACTCAATGGTCTTACTGAACAGAGCATCGTTATGTTTATGTATATAAGTTATAACAAGTTTCCAATTCTAGCACAGATACGAGCATACACACACAAACATACACACACACATATAGCTAGATGGATAGATAGATAGATTATAGATTAGTGGTCTGACAAGGCGACAGGTGAGACAAACGAAACAGCAAAACTGAAGCTAGCCTGCAGAACACTGTATGTACAAATGTAAGCAAATTTTGGCATATTTCATTGGTTTCTAAATATAGGTTATTTTACCAATTGTCATGAAATTTTAACATTAGAATAGCATTATAATCTTTAAAAAAACCTGCAAACTTGTATGTAGATTCCAAATATAGAACTAAGAATATGCGCATTTCAATATTCAATTTGCCTACAAGTATGAATATATATATATATGGTAGTTGCTGCAGCTTTACAGATGATCGCTGTCATATATTGTTCTCCTCATCTCATCGTCCATGCCATTTAAGATGACGCTGCAGTCCCGCCACAGATTTGTACGTCTTGAATCAGATGTGACATACAAATTGAGCAATTTCCACTGAGTTGATTCATATGAATGCTGAAAGGTATTCCTATGAAAAAAATGTCTTCTCAAACTAGTAGTATTATCAAAACATGGAAAGTAAAAGGGATTGTATCAAGTCTTCAAAGATCAGGTCATCCAAGAAAAATTACGACACGTGGGGCTAGGAAAATTGTTAGACAAGTTTCAATAGACTCTAAATCTAACCTAAAGGACGTGCAGAACGATTTGAAGAATGCTGGGTCAGATGTACACTTGTCAACTATTCGTAGGGCATTAAATCGTGCCGGATTGCATGGACGTATTGCCAGAAGGAAGCCCTTACTTTCCAAAGCTCATCAAAAGGCTCGATTAAATTTTGCAAAAAAGTTCCTAGAAATGCCTATTGGTTACTGGAATAATATAATTTGGTCAGACGAAACGAAAGTGGAACTATTTGGACGCAACCAGCAACGCTATGTTTGGCGAAAAGAAAATACTGCTTATAATGTGAAGAATACCGTTCCAACCGTTAAGCATGGAGGTGGATCAATCATGGTGTGGGGCTGTTTCAGTATAAATGGAACTGGAAGATTAACCATAATGTATGGAAGAATGGATTCAGTAAAATATCAGTACATACTGAAAGAAAATCTTGTTCCGTCTGCGAACCAGTTGGGGCATGGAAGGAGGTATACCTTTCAACAGGACAACGATCCTAAACACACTTCAAAGAGCACTAAGGCATGGTTAAAGAATAATAAGGTGAAAGTTCTAGAATGGCCTTCCCAGTCTCCAGACTTAAATCCGATTGAGCACTTATGGCATGATTTAAAAATTGCGGTACATAAAAGAAAACCATCTAATTTGATTGAATTAAAACAGTACTGTCAAGAAGAGTTGCTTAAAATTCCAGTGGACAGATGTAGAAGCCTCATTAGATGTTATAGGAAACGTTTACTTTCAGTAATCAAGGTCAAAGGAGCTTCAACCAAGTATTAATGAAAAGGGGTCGAATACT
>NC_136499.1:39664475-39751975 GCF_053919585.1 Euprymna scolopes
TATATATATATATATATATATATATATATATATATATATATATAATATATATATATATTATTATTATTATTATTATTATTATTATTATTCAATTAAGGTTAACAAAATTACCATTACTGGCGAAAATAAACCTACTATTTTAGCCTAAAAATGTTTCATCAAGCGACACAAACAATATCTGGTCTTCGTCGAGACATTGTCTTTCCCGCCAATATGTTTAAATCTAGTAAGGTTTGGGATAAACATTTTAATTATTATGGTGATAAGTTATACTATTTATATAATTTACTCAAATGAATTGTGTTTATTCCTATAATAATTTATATAAGTGTATTTGTTACATATCAACGCACACATACGCACATATACATATGTATATATGTGTGTGTGTGTGTGTGTTTTGATTGTAAAAGATATGATTGTTTATTGCTTATATCATATACAATTATTTCAAAATGACCACATTTAATTAAGCTGAATAAAATTAGGTTTCAACTTTGGACCATATATATATATATATATATATATATATATATATATATATGGCGACTCATAGACCGCTTTGCAGCGGCATGCAGCATGCAAAGATTCGGCCTAATAATCAGCCTAAAGAAAACTGAGGTCATGTGCTAAGAGGCACACAATGCGCCAAGCATCTGAACTGATGAGGAGACCCTTGCGGTGGTGACAGGTTCACGTACCTTGGTTCGATCATCTCTAGTAACTCCAATCTGGCTCAACTCCAATATGGATACAAGGATCGGCAAGGCAGCGACAGCAATGGCTACCCCACCAAGCAAGTGTGGGACAACGATATGCAAACAGTAGACACCAAGATGAGAGTTTACCTATACGATAGTGAAGCACAGACCATCTACTCATAGGCTAAATTCTTTCTACCTTCGCTGCATCCGCAGACTACTTCGTCGACGTCCTAGCCAAGTTACGGAAGCTCAGAATGTATATCATCTTGATTACCAGACGCCTGCGTTGGTTGGGCCATGTAAGCCGTATGGATGATGGACAGATCCCTAAAAACCTTCTGTTTGGGGAGCTGTCTCTAGCACAAGATCTATCGGCTAAACGGCCTTTGCTACAAGGACGTCTGCAAGCGTAACCTGAGGGTACGCAGTTTTAAACCCTCGAAGCTCGAGACGGATGACTCAGACCATAAGGGCTGGCGGATTACCATCCGACGTGTGGCTGAGATCCGAGAGGAGGAGAACAACACATTGGCAGGAGAAGCGTGCCTGTATAAAAGAGGGCAGATTCAGCTTCGACCCCGGCCGTATAAAAAAGACAGAAAGGCTGCAGCTGCAGCAACTGTGGTAGGTCCTGCGTCTCCAACATCGGCCTGCTCAGCCACACCACAAAATGCAACCTCCTGACCGTATCAGAATGCAGAATTCCATGATTTCTCGAGATTGACGGAGTAAACGACATTATATATATATATATATATATATATATATATATATATAACGTCATTTACTCCGTCAATATATATATATATATATATATATTATAAAGCTGTGTGTGTGTGTGCGTGTGGTTGTGTCTGATCACGAATAGGCTCCTATATAGTTGACTATTTTAAAAAAACTGATTACATATAATGACAGGAGATGTATCGAGACACAGGGATGGGTATGTTTGATCTGGCAGAACTGTGGTTCATTAAAATTGTGGAGTCTGCGATGGCGCCTGGTCCACAAAGGATGGAAATAGAAAATTTAAAATTTGAAATAAAACGTTTACAAGTGTTTTTGATATAGATGTACATAATAATACTTTGATAAGTATGTTTTAACTTAAATAGGGATGGTATAATAAAATTGTACGGTCTGCGTTCGCGCCTTGCCACCATAGAATGGAAATAGGGAAATAGGCACAAACTTTAATAAAGACTTTTCATATCTATCTGCGTAAGTATACTTTGATAATTATGTTTCCGTTTGAAGAAATATGGTATAATAAAATCATGGGGTGTTCGTTCGCACCTGATCTCCATAGAATGAAAATATGTCACAAAGTTTAACAAGGTTTTTTTTTATATAGATCCACAGAATATTGTGATAAGTGTTTCAATGTGAACAGGTATGGTATAATAAATTATGGGGTTTATCTATTTTATTTTTATTTTCATCATATTTTGCTTTGGTTTGGATATCCCCAAATCCAACCCAAATTTACAACCCTTGCTTTTCATAACCTATCATACTGTCATAAATCAGAGTCCATTTTCTGTAGGCTGTTTTTGACCCTAGTCAACGACGGGTATTGTTGCTAGTATATATATATATATATATATATATATATATATATATATATATATATATATATATATATATATAGTTAGCATACTAAAATCACATATATATTTATATGACGTTAATAGTATTGTCTTATTTAATTGTCGGTTATGTAAAATGAATTCTATATAAATATACTTAAGGTTTTGTTATGTTTACTAACGATCTATATATATATATATATATATACATATATATATATATATATATATATATATACTGTGAAAGCAAAATCAAGACATTCAAAAAAGACGTTGATGGCAACAAAAAGTGTATTTCATTTTACTTTACAATTGTTTCCATGTCCAGTCGACAATTCCAAACATTATATCATTTGAATATCGTTTGTATTGTTTATATCGTTTGACAATTTTCAAACACCATCATTTCTTCAGACTTTATGAATAAAAACACTTTTGACAATAAAGCATTTTTGAAGAGAAATAAAAAAGAAAGAAAACGGAAAAATTCCCTTAACGGAAAAAGCATGTGTGAACCATTTACCTGTGCGGTAGCTCCGGAAAAGCCCATTTAAATATTAATATATCGCCTAATTTTCATATCCTTGTTTAAGAACAGAGTCATGAGAAGTTTTTGGTTTAAAACTTATTGGTATATGAAAATGTACGTGATTACACGAACTCAGTATATTACATATAATCTATATATATATATATATATATATATATATATATATATGTGTGTGTGTGTGTGTGTGTGTGTTATCTTTATTTATTATATATGTAAGTGTGTATAAATATATATATATATGTATATGTGTATGTGTGTGTGCATATATATATATAGATATATCAATTTTTATAAATAAATTTTAATGAATAATCTCAATTTATTTGAGTAAATTATATAAATGATAAAGTACATCCCTGTGAAAACACCTCTGCTGTTTAGACATCGCCTCGCATAGTTATCATAGGATCTCTATAATAAAAATTGAAAACAGGATAATAACATTCGAAATATAATAAATAAATAATAACCTAATGAAAAAGTATTAAATATGACATATATAAAAATATAAAATTAAATGCCAACACTTAGACAAAATCTTTATGCAATCACCAAAATATATTTATTATTAAAAACTTTTTCCAGGACGACACATGGTAGATTAAACGTAGGCCTCATCACTGTTACATCTGACCATTATAAAAATATAAGAAAAAAGTGCTAGTAGGCAGGCAGGCTCGAACGCGTACCGATAGGGAGAAAAAGAACGTGAAAAAAGCACGTGACGCCCATCACCAAACCGGAAGTGACGTAGGTTTAAATTAAGTCTAGTCAGTAGAAAACAGGGGATGACTTCGAAAGTCATTCCCTGTTTTCTACTGACTACGGCCTCTTCGTGTAGAAAAATGCCTAATTGAGGGCGAAGGAATTAATGTGTTTGGTCATTTTTTCGTTCAAAGGGTCAAGCGTCAAAACGATATCGATCTCGTGAAAATTCGTGGCCTCTGTCGAAAGTTTTTGGCAGACATACAAAAACACATACATGCATACAGACAGACAGATGATCATTTAAACAAACAGGTGAGATTTACACCATAGGTTTTCTATTTCATTAATGACACTTGTTGTTCCTTGTTCTATGATTGAGAACTTTAAAATGTATTTTCTAGTAACTTGTAACAAATATTATTACTCTCTCGATCTCCCTCTTATACTTTCCGAAACGATCGTACAGATAATTGATTTTGTTGTTGTTCCTTCTTATGAAACAGATTTTTAATTTGGTTGAAATTTAATTGTTCAAATTTTAAATTATAAATGACATTACTTTATATATATATATATATATATATATATATATATATATATATATATATATATATATACTGGCATGGGCATGGGTGCCCGGCGTTGCCCGGGTGTTTTGATGTGTATGCTGAGCAAAAAAAAAAGGTTAATTTTTTTTAACTTTGACCCCTATTATGACCCCTTAAAATTTATTGTTCAGGGCTCAAATAAAGTTATTAAGTTAGATCCATCCCCAAGGAATTTATATCTAAAATTTCACGTGTTTGAACCAAAATTGTAGGAGGAGTTTGGTAGAGTTCTCAAAGGTAAAATAGCTGAACTTTAAGCCCTTAATCGCCAAATTTCTATCCGAAAACGAATCACATCGATTTTCCCAAATCTTAGTACCCTGTATATTAAATTTCGAATCTGTAGGCTTAAAATTGACAGAGTTATTGCGTAGAGAAATGTATACAAACACACACACAGACACGTTCACTTATATATATATATATATATATATATATATATATACTGTAAAATTTGGAAATCCAACCGATTGTCTGGAGTCTGTCAAGGAAGCTGACTTTTAGCGTCGGGCGGAAGGACGTCCGACGAACCACTTTCCATTATCCACAATGAAAAGGTCATAAATCTTCTATTTCCCGTTTAACATTTTATTTACAAACATAAATGCGCTATTTTTCTTATTGGCGCAGTATGTGAACTGGGAATGCCGTGTTCGATTTATTACAACGCCATTGTATCAGTTGCTGTACTGCTCCCTACGGGAAAAGAGAAGACACCGATTGCTCTATACGATGCTAAAGACTACAGTTTACGCTTCTGCGTGGTACATATAGCGTAAGATTGAATCCTGCCAATATTACTTGACTTTCGACCTTTAGTCTGAGATAAGCGTAGTCTCATTTGTCCTTGTTCAGTAAAGAAAAAAAACTCTGTTTAATACTTGTTGTTTCACGACGTTTCGGCCAAATACATTTCTGCCCTTCTCCAGGTTGTTTACATATCCAGTCGCGGTTAACCACCTGACGAAGGCCAGACGAACAGTTAGCAGGAATGTCGTGAAACAACAACTAGATGAGGCTGACAGACCGCAAAAGCAATAAATAAATAATCGACCTTGTCTCTAATATTGCTCTTGTGAAGAGGCTCTAAAATTTGCGATCAGTATGTAGTATCTGTTTCGTCCTGGATCAATGAAGAAGACATTTTTCTAGATTGAACAGATTGTTTTTATTTTGGTCTCAATCACAATGCCCTTAATTAATAGGGGCAATGCACGTAAATAAGGACTCCAACATTGTAATCAAAAATAGAAAACCAAACGAAAATGCGAGAGCGAAATGTATAAGACAAACAGAAAAATGTACATAATTATGGGAGAGAGTAGTGTGATAGTTGATACTGACACACAAAAAAATGCACTGGTGTCGGTTAAATTACAACCGCTGTTTCATCGCCGAAATGTGGCATCCCTGTGCCTGTTTTACAGGTACTTGAATGATAAGTGCTCGTGCGAACTCGCAGCACTAGTACCTATTCGACATAAATACCCCCGATAAACAGTAAAACCACACCCCTATACTGTTGAGATCCCCAGATGCCATAAAGCCTTCTACTCAACTGGCTTATTTTATCGAACTGCTAGGCTTTGGAATTCCCTCCCAGTCATACCTAACTGTACTGACCGGCAGAAATTCAAGTGTAATGTGAACAGACATCTCGTTGCTCAACTTCCAACATAGTACCCTGCAAATCTAGTCCCAAATTTATACCCCTTAGAACGTTGTGGCACTGTGCCTTGTTTGGAGAATTAAAAAAAAAAATCAGTAAAAAAATTTAAAAAATATTCGGCCCTTCTCGTTATCCGTAGCACCAATTAAAACGAAGCCGTTTTTATCCTCCAAAAAGCTTTTTTTGTGAGATCTCTGTTCTAGGAAAACGTCGGGGAGACATTTTTTTATGAATCAGAAAGTATTCATTCAGACGACTTTTTTTCAGATAATTGTTTGCGAGTTATTTCTTTTCTATCATAACTTTCTTATTTATAAGTGCAATATGAATTTTTTCTATCCCAAGTGAATTAAAAAAAAAACAAGAATTGAAAATGCAAAAATATATTTGATCAAAGTGAATAACAATTTGTAATCTTTTAAAAGTAAACAAAAAAAAAACATAAGTAAAACACGTTAAGGTTCCTGTTCCTTGATAGAAGCGCTGGTTGAGTTTGAATAAAATACGTATTAGATACGTTTGAAGCAAAAACCATGCATTATTACAAAATAAACAGATGTTTATTTTGTTTGAAATTTGAAATGTTAAATATATATGTCTTTCTTTTTTGTCATGTTGTTTGTTGGATTATACAATCAGCCATTGGCTGTTTTCACGGTAGGCTTTTCAAATGTCAGAACGGTGCGTTGGTCACACGTAATTCATCTATTGTTTTAAAATTTTATTCAAACTCAACCAGTGCTTCTTCAAGGAACACAAACCCTAACATGAATTCCGCGTGATCGACACACCGTTCCAACATTTAAAAAGACTACCGTAAAAACAGCAAAGGGGCTTCTACTGATTCTATGCTCCAACAACAACGTGGAAAAGAAAAAAAAAGAAGGAAAAAAGACATACTGAAGATGAAGTGTATCTTCGAAATATATTTATGAATTTCAATTTAAATTTCAAACAAAATGAATATCTGTTTATTTTGTAATAATGGGTTGTTTTGGCTTCAAACGTATCTAATACGTATTTATTTTATTTTACAAGTAAAACAATTTGATAAGCCATTAATGTTGGTGGTTCTAAATAGTCCTCACGTCCAGACTGCATTTTTAAAATTCACCAGCCTTGACAATCGGGCTTTAGTAGAGTGTATTCCAATTCCTGCTGTAACTATTCATTGGAACCTGAAATTAGGAGAATTGGTCAGTAATCTCATAAGATGTATAGTAATGTCGTAGTTAAATTTAAATGAATGTACAAAAAGAGTATGGAAACTTATTAAAAACACCGCGTTCGTGTTAAAATAATTTAAGATATAAGTGAAAAATGATAAAATATATAATCACAAAATGCATTCTTAATTACTTACAAAAATGTCTATGTGACCACCACTTCAGGTTTCAGGTCATATCAGACGGCAGCTCTAACTCGAAATCTCGACGCTGCGTATCTCCAGATTTCTAAATTCATGCAAAGTTCTGTAACATGTTCGGACCGGTACTATCGGGACATGTCCGTAAGCGACATCCGAGGAAAAAAGTCATTTATACACCACCCCGATTCTATATAATGACATTTACCCCCCTCCAGTTCGATTAGGTTGTTTTTTTATGCATTTCTATTCAGGTGACATGATTTCTTTCCTTTTTTTTTCTTTTAATTAATCCAAATATTTGAATTTTTAAATTACTAATGTTATATACAATACTAACCATCGCTACTAAAACGGTAAAATTACGCACATTTACACACTTGTTAACATGTAAGGGACCACACATTGTAGACCCGGAGTAAAGAGGCCAATACAAAGAAATAACTCGACTCCGCATTTTCCGTTTAAACAACGACATTTATTTTCGAATACTTTCCTGAATAAAACAATTGGCTTACTTCTATAACGTCTGCCCTCTCAAACGTTATCGTGATCACTAATGTGATCCACCTGAACGTGCTACTCAGTCTGTACACATGTTATTATTTTATATTTTTTTTCTTTTGTCCTGTCGTGACTTTTCTTCGTACACGGCTCGGTCATTTGCATACAGCTGCTATACGCCCATCCGCGCTCTATTACAGAACTATGTAGTTCTCCATTTGATATCTGAGTTTACACTGTCTCGCCCTCTCGAGATACGAGCAGAAAAAAATCAACATCTCCTAACGAGACCGCCTCCTGCGATAAATTAAGTTTTAGTGAAGACCTCTTAGAACTACAACTTCAAACTTTATAGGATATAATGTAAATTTATGTAAGTATTATAGGCAGCATATGTTGAGACTAATAGCCTAATGATGATGGATTAAAAAAAATTACATCCGAAACATTCTGGCAAATATGTACCTCATCATGGTATTTTAAATAAAGTAAATTATACAACAATACAAATCTACTTGATATTGAGCACTATTTTATAAACACCTGAATTTCACTAATTAACATGTAGGAAGACAGAAGTACAATAATTATACACACACACGCATAAACACGTATGTGTGTGTGTGTTTTTTTTTTGTTACACACGTTTACACGCGTGTTAAAATGTAGACACTTGGGACTCAACACGTTGTAGACTCCGTCGCAAAAGAATCCAAGACATGAAATGACTCGATTCACCTTTTTTTTCCGTTGAAGCAACGACATTTATTTTGAAATACTTTCCCAAATATAATGTGATCCTTGGTCTGAGCACACATTCTTCATTTTATATATGTTTCCTTCCTAGCAGTGACGTCACTTGGCACACAGCTCTTCATTTGCATACAACCGCCATACGTGCATCCTAGCTCTGTTTCATGTGTACACATTCTTATAAATAATGCGTGCATCTTTATATATATATATATATATATATATATATAATGCATATATATAAATATAATGTATATATATATACATATAATGTGTATATATATATATATATATATATATATATATATATATATATAGAGAGAGAGAGAGAGAGAGAGAGAGAGAGAAATTGTACATATGGAGAAAGATTTAGTGAAATCCTATACTACACGTAATAAAAGATTAAAGGTACCAGCGTTTATGGATGTTTTTTAATGTTTTTTTGTTTGTTTGTTTGTTTGTTTTTTTGTTTTTGGTTATTGGTTTTGTTTTGTTTTTGTTTTTTGTTTAGTTTTAAACAGCTTTTCCTCGTTTGATTCATGTCAGTCGCCGGCACATTTACAGATAACGCACCGGCCCTCATTGATGAGCAACATGTTTCATCCCATCCTAAAATGGTCTACGAAAATCCAATTCATCACGCCATTCATACACCTTGGTTTTTGATCATCAGAATATATTTCTTTCCGCACGCCTGTACGATGCACGGCGAAACACACCTTTACTACTGTTGCATTATGGTGCCGTTTTTGGAAGCAAACAAACATCTCTTTTCCTCTCTCTCTCTCTCTCTCTCCCTCTCTCTCTCTCTCTCTTTCTCTCTCTCTCTCTGTGATATAAATATATATATATATATATCGCATTCTGAAAATTATATCTATATATATAGATATAATTTTCAGAATGCGATATATATATATATATATATATATATATATATATATATATATACCACTTCAGGTTTCAGGTCATATCAGACGGCAACTCTAACTCGAAATCTCGACGCTGCGTATCTCCAGATTTCTAAATTCATGCAAAGTTCTGTAACATGTTCGGACCGGTACTATCAGGACATGTCCGTAAGCGACATTCGAAGAAAAAAGTCAGAATTTTCAGAATGCTATATATATATATATATATATATATATATATATATATATATATATATATATAATTATATAATTATTTTTTTACTATAATAATTAAATACCTACAGAAACTAATGATTTATCCTTTCGGGAATCTTCAGTGCAGGTTGACACGATTACTACCAGTCGAACGATTTGAACCCCGCAACACGAGACATCTCTGGCTCGATTAGCGAAGACCCAATCTATTTGGTTACCATTAACCGCGTGAAACACCGTTGAATTTTAAACGTCTTAATATTAAATGTTCATTTACGTCAGTCAGACAGTGATCTAATTGTTATACGACGATCTACGCATAAGAGCTAAAGTGACCGACTTTAATTCAACTGAAAGTGCTCAACGATAAGAAACGAATTCCTTAAAGGGGCTGTCATAATTATTTTTTTACTATAATAATTAAATACCTACAGACACTAGTGTTTCATCCTTTCGGGAATCTTCAGTGCAGGGTGCCACGATTAATACCAGTCGAACGATTTGAACCCCGCAACTTTACTATCTATACCCACACTAACATACACACACACTATATATATATACATATATATATATATATATGTGTATATATATATATATATATATATATATATATATAGTGTGTGTGTATGTTAGTGTGGGTATAGATAGTAAAATTTGAGAATATATTTAGCATTTAAGCTCCACAGAATTTTCCGTGTTTAATCCTCGTGAGGATTCGTCAGGCTATTGCAATAAGATAAAACGCGCAAAATTATGAGCAGTTTAATTGTTATGCATATTTTCAAAACTTACTGCCTAGCTCTAGTAAAGTATCGAACACTGCAGAAGTATATACTAAAAATATTTCCATCAAATGTATACATTTATACCATGAAAAGATTTTTTTTTTGTTCTCTTTTTGTTGAATAATTATGAATTAATATGTATTGGTCTCATTTCTCAGTGCAAAATGAAGCATGGCCTAAAAATATAATAACATCTTTAAAACGTTACTATAGATATACGCACGCACACGCACACGCACACATACATAGATAATTATTAGGACAATAAATTTGCCTTTTTGTGAGTGAAGGATTGTACTTTGTTTGATCATAACTATGTTTCATTTCTCGTGTCTCAAAATAGGAAAATAATGATGCGTTTCCTTATGCATTTTAAACGTAAACAACCGTAGTTTTATATGCGATACGTTTATTAGATGCGGTATAATGTGAGATTACTTAATTCATCGAATTAATATCCTAAGTTCTTTGATAAACTTATACTTTTGTTTTTGTCTTGCAGATGAGAGGAAAAACGCGGAGAGATGAATCCACACATGTTCATGATTAAATACAGACTGATAACAAAAATCGACGAAAGATAAATTGAAACGGAAAATGTAAATCTACACAGAACGTAATTAAGAATTCGCAAATAACTTTAAAAAAATGAATCTATGCGACTAACAGAATTTAAAACAACTCTAACACAAAACGAAATAAGACTCTTATATGTTTAAATCCTCATGGAATATCACAGATAAACATTGCGCAGAAATGTGGTAAGTTGTTTTTTTTTTCATTACTTCTTACTTTTCATTTGATTTTAAATCTTCAGATGTTTGCTTAGACAACTGAAGAAATGTTTATCTACAATTTAAAATGTTTTCTCTTCTACAGAAAATGGGTTATCAATTGAAGTGTATTAGAAAATAACATAAAATATAATACATTCTCTCAATACAATTTGATTCAGATAGGGGAGGTAACTCTCCCTCGACAATAGAGCCTCGGAAATGATTTTGGTACAAGATTAGCTTTTAGAAAAATGAAGTTTTGTTTTTATCAAGAAGAGCAAATAAACCGGAATAATTGACTTCTATATTTAAACTTTAATTAAAACCAGAAATCGCTTTTATTCGACAAATTGAATGTTTGAAAATTACATTCGATTTTTAACTATCAAGAGCATAAATGCTAACAAGTCTTACGATGTGTTATCTATTAATTCTGTATCCTATCGGCATCTCCGGTCATTGAATAGTCGGCTGGATATTCTTGGTCTGTCTGTTATCTTCTAATGTATTTTGTCATTAGTAGATGATCTTGTCTTGAAATGAAAAAAGAACCAAGTTTTATATACAACATTTGCTATTTCCACCTGATTACATATATATGTAAATCTAATAGAAGCTGTCCAAGAAAAATCGTAAAATAAACAGTATGTTTTAGTTACTGACTAATCCGTTCTAATCCGTTACGTAAATCTTTTGAAGTTCAATTAAATTCAATAAAATTGGCCCAAAAATAAATCAAGCATGTTTCAGTTGCAATGTAGAGAAAAAGTGATGGACACATCTGTACCGGACAAGACACAGAAAATGAGAATATGGCGACTTTCGTTATCAATATTTAAAATCATGACCGCGTTAGTACTTGTCCTGGACATAGATTTCAAGGTCTGGGAATTCTGATCAAGAAATATCCGGTTCAATCGACATGCGTTTTATGATCATTATTTTGTTGAAACAATGCATATCTTCATCAATAACAAAGCAAAGATGCAATACATAACTGTAAATAACATGCTAGATTTATAAAAAGCATAATTAGAGGTGTGAAAGAGTAGTTCAGTGACATTTTTGTTCACATTACATTTAAATTTCTACATCGTGGTTCAGTCTGGGAAATAGAGAGCAGGAAATATATATTTAAAGAAGGCGGCTTCAAAAAAGAAGCTATAAAAGCGGAATTCTTTTTCTTCATCCATGATCTTGACGGTAAAGGGATAAGATTTTGCTACTTGTCAACTTGGATGTTTACATTGCAGTAAGTTCGTTAGAGAGCAATTTAATTTGAGGTACTTCTTAATCAATCACGGGAATGCAACATTGTGTACACAATATGGGACCGTTTATGTGAGAGATTCTTTCTCACCAACTCGTAAAAGATGTAAGGACTGGTGAATGATGCACGATTCTAAATCAAAAAATACACAGTGTAAATTGTGGCTTTACACAAATACTAGAACGGAAACCTGATGTTAAATCATTGAATGTATATATATATATATATATATATATATATATATATATATATATTAAAATTTAACCATGAAACTTTTATATATATATATATATATATATATATATATATATATATATATGCCGGCTTGATAGCTATAATCTTGTCTTTAATGTATGCCGGCTTGATAGCTATAATCTTGTCTTTGACGATTGGGGGATTCCATCTTTAAAAAAATATTATGACAGGTATATATATATATATATATATATATATATATATATATATAGATAGATAGATAGATAGATAGATAGATAGATAGATAGATAGATAGATGCAGGGTGCCCCCCCCCAAAAAAAAACAAAAGATAAATGGAGGCCATCTAGAACATTTATGATCAAAGTTTCATTCTCGGGCAAAAAACAAAGAAACGGGGCCTAATTAGAGTTGGGTCCGTTTTTTGGGGTCACCCTGTACATATAATTATACCTCACACACACACACACACACACACACACACACACACAAACATATATATATATATATATATATATATATATATATATATATATATATAAGACACTGATAGAATTCAGATGAAAAATCCTGATCGATATTACTTGAAGTAATACTTTCAAGGTGATCCTAGCCAAAAAGGAAAAGCTCAATATTTAAGAATAGAGCAATTTATAAGTTTGGTGGTTAAAATATAAATTCTGAAAAAACAACATTGAAACATATATTCGATTTAAGAATTTATTGCTTGACAAAAGGAATATATAGAAGGGGTTATGTTAATTTCCTTAATCCATAGATTTTCAATAAAGGTTCATATCATCAGAGGAAATAAAATGCGGTTAGCAAAATGTTCATCTGCGAATGGACGCTAATCTTACTTTTCAGCACAATTATTGAAAATAGTTTTTGGAGTGGTTGTGGATAATTATATGGAAAAAATCGAATATATATCTCTATATGTTGTTTTTTCAGAATTTAAAATTTAACCACGAAACTTGGGGGATTCCATCTTTAAAAAAATAGTATGACAGGTAAATATTTATATATATATATATATATATATATATATATATATATATATATATGATGATTGCTGAATCCTTCCAGATGATCGCCGTCACACTGAGTTCTCCCAATCTTGTCCTCCATGCCATCTCAGATGACTCTGCACTCCCGCCGCATATATATATATATATATATATATATATATATTCATACTTATATATACATACATATATGATGACTGCATGATGATTGCAACCTCTTGTCAGACGAGTGCCACTCCCTCAGACACTTAAAGTCCATGAGCCCAAAAATGAATTTTTTTTTTTTTAGTCCTTCCGGTGAATTCACACGCTCAAGCAGGTATGACACTGAAGACGATAATTAATATCAATTATTACATGTATCCAGCATGTCAAACCTCCACACGACACAGCTTTTCCATCGACACAGGACTATTTTTATAGAAAAATGTCTAAGGGAGTATCTATACACAGATGATGTTACAGAGTCTTAGCTTTGTACGACAACTAAGTTTCTCTCTCTCGGTTCAAAATGTTGAGATCCAGCAACAAGTCAGAGCAAGATAGCCAGCAACAAGTTAAACTGTATACCAGCTTAATGCGGGTACTGGTCTCCCGCTTAATGTTTTTTTTAACTCAGAGATTTGCTTCTCCTAGAAGGGTTGCCTTCACCACGACTTCAACACACACATACATACACACAAACACATGCGGTGCTAGTTGACAGTTAACCCCGAAAAAGGGTTCATTCACCCTATATATATATATATACATATATATATACATATATATATATATATATATATATATATATATATATATATATATATATATATATATATATATATATATATATATATATATATATATATATATATATATGATTGTGGCTAAGTAGCTAAGGAAATAGAGTGGAGAGTTGCATGTTTTGGTTTCGATTCTAGCTGATGGCACCCAACGCATATATATATTTTTAGTTTGGATCTCACTAATGTATATATAAGGTTCAATATAATATTCGATCGAAAAGGCTTGAGTTTATGCTCTTTGTTTTTTTTTATATACAGAGGTGTTAAAATATAAAATTTGTAACAAAACAGATTATACGGAAAATAGAAAAATTAAAAAAAGAATCACAAAGCTAAGTGTCTCTGTTGCATTATATATATGTAGACATATATATATATATATATATATATATATATATATATATATATATATATATATATATATATATTGTTTTAACAAAAACCAAGACATCAAGGAATGGATTGATAGCAACAAATAGTGTATTTCATCGTTAAGTACAATTGTTTCAAGACTATTCAGACATTTTAAACATTATGTTGCTTGTAAATTTTCACAAAACAGCCCGAAATCATTTATATATATATATATATATATATATATATATATATATATATATATAAAACATCCAGAAAAATACACAATACTTTCGCACCCCAAGGAAACAAAACATGTAACAAACCCAGGTGCAAATTGTGCAAACACATTAATACTTACGACACATTTACACCTCCAGGCACAAACACTCAACTTAAACTTCTCCCGTTCATCTCCGACAGTCCCAATGTAGTCTACATAATATATTGCACTAGATGCACAAACGTTAACTATGTGGGGAAAACAGGCCGAGAGTTCCGCTTACGATTCAACAACCACAAACAAACAATTAGGGACAAATCCACAGAGAACACAATAGCAATGCACTACACTCTCCTAGACGACAACATAGATAACATGAAATGCATACTTACAGCCGCCAACTTTCAGACACAGCGAAAAAGAACACATTCTTTTCATAAAATCTAAACCGACTAAAGACATTTACTCACAGTACACAGGGCAGAGTTAGTATGCACGGTGGAAGAACAGCTTAGCATTACCCACTAGGAATTTTATTTTGTTTCCGTAATGCCTTTTTTTTTTAGCTTCAACTTATTTTAATTTTCAATATGCGCGCACAAAATGCACAGGTGTAGACAAAGGTGCGTTACCCATTTCCCCTCACAAACCCTATATACTATAGTACCCCTGTCTGAATATATACGCGATTATTATTATTATTATTATTATTATTATTATTATTATTATTATTATTATTATTATCACTACTACTACTATCATTACTATTATTGTTAGTAATATTATTACTACTAAAATTACTTTTACTATGATTACTATTATTATTACTATTACTATTATTACTATTAATATCATTATTCTTGTTGTTTTTACTATTATTTAACTCCTCGTTACAGTATTGCCGTATATCTAACTTTCAGTTTTATTTCCAACATTAAATGTTATAAACGTCTAATTTCTCTAACCGGCATATCGAGCTTCCAATCTTTGTGATAAGTTCTAATTTAAAAACAATGATTTTCCCCTATATCTGCCACTTTATGTATGTATGTATGTATGTATGTATGTATGTATGTATGTACGTCTAGTTAGGTCATGTCATATGCTACTGGTACCATGTAACTATGTACTATCTGCCACATGGTCGGGTCACCGGCAACTAAACTGGTTCCCCCACCAGACTTGTTTAGTGAGGAGGGCCGCTAGTCTTCATGAAGGATTAAAAACAAGACCTTCAAAGGGCGAATGAACCCTTTTTCAGGTTCAATGGCCAACTAGCACCGTGTGTGTTTGTGTGTATGTATGTGTGTGCTGGGGTGGAGAGGGCTCCCGTAAGCCGTGGTGAAGGCAACCTTTCTAGGAGAAGCAAATCTCTGATTTAAAAAACCATAAAGTGGAAGACCAGTACCCGCATTAAGCTGATCTGCAGTTTAACTTGTTGCTGGCTATCTTGCAGTTGCTTGTTGCTGGATCTCAACATTTTGAACCGAGAGAGAGAGAGACTTAGTTGTCGTACAAAGCTAAGACTCTGTAACATCTGTGTATAGATACTCCCTCAGGCATTTTTCTATAAAAATAGTCCTGTGGCGATGGAAGTCATTTTTGGGGTCATGGACTTAAAGTGTCTTAGGGAGTGGCACTTGTCTGACAAGACGTTGCAATCATCATGTATGTATATGTACGTACGTATGTATGTATAAGTATATATGTGTATATGGTTGTTATCATGTGTGTGGGAAAAGAAAGAAAAAGTACAGTCGGAATATTTTAATATGTTCGAACAAAAACAGGAAGAAATTAAGGAAATGAAAATTAACATAAAAAAGAATATTCTTCGTTTATTTATTTAGTTGCGTTTAACATTATATGTGTACATATATCAATTAACGAAAGACACTATAATCTACAGGAAGCGATTAAAAAAATAAAAGCTTGTATGTGTGTGTGTTTGGGGTGCGTGCGGATAGATAATCCAGACAAACAGCGTGTCCTTTGACAACATCTCGAACCTAGAACCATAATGAATCTATAAGTTCAAGCTTTGGTGTGAAGATTCCACTTAGCTTATCATCTACATCTGCTTATCAATCTCCAGGTGTATATACGTACGTCTATAAAAATGTGTGTGCGTATCCTGTGTATGTATGGGTACGTTAAGAAGCATATGTGGTAGTGGGCTTGTGTATATGCATGTGTGTTCACATATGCGCGGGTGGTCGTGGGATGCGTGAGCGTCCAATTCAAAGTTTTATGAAATACTTGGGTTTGAATAGAGGCCACACAAGTTGCCGAAGATTCCAAACAAAAAATGTTGGAAGGGTACAATTCGAATACATTTAAACCTTATTGGCTATACCCGTGCCTCTACAGCTGCTAACCCTGCCCGCCCTACACTCATTCAAACTGAGGAAGACCAAAGGATCGGTGGGAATTATGTACTTTTGGGAGAAACATTCTTGTTTTTTTCCAAAGATTTTTGTATTCCTACACGTCAACAAATATGAAATAAATGCAGAAAAGATATAAACATTTATATATTTTTATTGTATTGATTTTATATATAATAATATATTATTTTCGGGGTCAACGGCCAACTAGCACCGGGTGTGTTTGTGTGTATGTATGTGTGTGCTGAGGTGGAGAGGGCTCCCGTAACCTTATATATATATTAGTGAGATCCAAACTAAAAATATATATATATATATATATATATATATATATATATATATATGCGTTGGGTGCCATCAGCTAGAATCGAAACCAAAACATGCAACTCTCCACTCTATTTCCTTAGCTAATTAGCCGGGCGAATGAACCCTTTTTCGGGGTCAACGGCCAACTAGCACCGCGTGTTTTTGTGTGTATGTATGTGCGTGCTGAGGTGGAGAGGGCTCCCGTAAGCCGTGGTGAAGGCAACCTTTCTAGGAGAAGCAAATTTCTGATGTGCAAGACCATAAAGCGGGATACCAGTACCCGCATTAAGCTGGTTTGCAGTTTAACTCGTTGCTAGCTATCTTTCTCTTGCTTGTTGCTGGATCTCAACATTTTGAACCGAGAGAGAGAGAGAGAGAGAGAGAGAGAGAGAGAGAGAGAGAGTGTGTGTGTGTGTGTGAGAGAGAGAGAGAGAGAGAGAGAAAGACTAGTTGTCGTACAAAGCTAAGACTCTGAAACATCATCTTTGTATAGATCCTTCCTCACGCATTTGTCTATTAAAATGGTCCTGTGGCGATGGAAGTTATTTTTGAGCTCATGGACTCTAAATGTATGAGGGAATGGCACTCGTCTTACAAGACGTTGCAATCATATATATAAATATATATATATATATATATATATATATATATATATATATATATATATATATATATATATATAATAGACACGTATATCAAATACATTTTGAATCATCATACGCAAAAAATAATAAATAATTTAAAAATAATGTTTATCGATGTATTTCGGCAAAGAAACTCGCACTTGTCAAGATTTTTTTTTTCTTCTTACGCCTTAGAATGGTACTTTTAGGCGGAACACGTGCATTTCCTTGTTGTTTTTTATAGTCCAAAAATGCACTTGATGTGTGCTAAAGCAATAATTGGTTGGTTTTCTGTTTGAAATCGTTGGTAAATAGGAAATAAAATAGAACACTATATTAAATAGGTTTTTTTAAGCCATCCAAAGCAAAATATAATAAACGATTCAAAAATAATGTTTATCGATATATTTCGGCGAAGAAACTCACTCGTGTAAAGATGTGTTTGTTTTGTCTTTTTTTTATTACGCCTCATGATGGTACTTTTAGGCAGGATTCGTCCGTTTAGTTGTTGTTAACGGTTTTTTTTTAAAGTCCAGGAATGCATATGGCGTGTGCTAAAGGAATAATTGTGTTCTGTCTAAAAGTACCATTATTAAGCGTAAGAGGAAAAAAAAAACAATCTTGACGAAGTCGAGTTTCTTCACCGGAATATATCGATAAACATTATTTTTTTTTTTATATAATTTTTTGTGTTGGGTGGCTTCAAAACGTATATTAAATACGTGTTCTATTTGATTTTCTATTTACACGGACTTTAAAACAGGAAACTAATTTATACATATATATATATATATATATATATATATATATATATATATATATATATATATATATATGTCATCGGACTATCCATTCATGTGAAATATTTTTATCATTTTTCTTTTACCTCCTACTCCCCTTACCTCACCTTTTTTTTTTAACCAAGTAAGATCTGTGACTTACTTGTAGTTTCACTAAATACTTTTATATGCAAAATTCGATCCCGCATTTTGCTAATTCCTGCCCTCTGATGAGAAGGAGAGTATTTCTTCGAGACTCCGCGGATTAAGGACTATCCACTTATCTTGTGCTTCCTTTTTTAAATTAAATATGTTTTTGACTCTTTTTCCAAGATGTCTTTTAACATGTTTTATTAATCATTTGTTCATATTATAAGCTCTATTTCCTTTTCGGTTTTATTGAGCTTTTACATCTGGTTGAGATTACTTTACTTGTAAATATTAACTCTTTAATATTTATAATATATTTTAATTTTAAGTTTACCATTTTGATTACCTTGGTAAATTTATTGTAATTTATATATATATATATATATATATATATATATATATATATATATATATATATATATATATATATATCAGGGAGACAAAAAATTATTGCGGTTTTTAACTTTTAACTTCAGAGGTACATATCTCGACTCAAAAAAATATTGATCGAAATAAGTACCCTCATAATTATCACACTTCTGCTAACAAAAAAAAGTGTAGGTTTGCCAGTAACGTAAAACGACTCTTTTGATATCGCTTAGGTTTTTGGAGGCATTTCCCACGTAAAAATTGAAAAGATGCTTTAAAATGCTGTAATCGGTAAGTGACCAGTCTGGAGAGTATGGCGAGTGAGGCAGATTTTTGTAGTGTAAATCGGACCAAAAAGGATCGGTTTTCCAACGTGGTGTTGGGCATTGTCGTGGAGCAGAATTGGGGCTTTTCTGTTCACTAATAAATCGTGTTGTTGTTGAAGTTTCTGATGCATTTAATCCATTTGTTGACAGTATTCCTCCACCGTAATGGTTTCGCCTGCATTCAAAAAGCTGTAATGGCTTAGACAGGTCGCAAACCAGACTGTCGTAGATCACCAAACAGTCAATATGACCTTCTTTTGACTCTGGCTCGGGGAAGTATCGTGGAGCTTCGTCGATGTCTAACAACTAAGCGATAGTGATAATATGTTTTTTGTTTTATTTTGTTTTCGCTTTTTTACGGAACGCGTGTATATATTTACACACATTGTAAGCTGCTGATTTTCGGAGAATGAATATAGGATTTAAAATATAAATTATGTAATATTCTCTTAGATTTATAATATGAAATTCCTGCTTGAAAGTTATATTATATTATATATATATATATATATATATATATATATATATATATATATATATTACACAGTGATAACCACTTATCAAGGCCCGGATTTGATGAAGTGTTTACTTAAGGGGGCGGTTCATTAGGAATTTGTTAACGTTGGACTTGAAGACATCTAAGTTGTACTCCGGTGGGAAGCAGGCAGACGGAACAGAGTTCCACAGGCGTGCAGTTCTAAGAAAGAAGCTTTGTTCATGGAATCCTCGTTTTGATTTAGGCACAGATAAAGAGTGGGGGAAATTTTTCACAGTGGATTCAGCTAGACGGGTGTTTTTCGTGAGAGATTGGCGAGGGGGGACCAGAGATTGGAGTTCAGACGAGCACCTGCCATGGAAATAACGATAAAACAAGGATAGTCTCGCAACGTCTCTTCTGTGGGAGAGAGGTTGCAGGGTAGAGAAAAGGGCATCCCCCACTAAGCCACGAAGTCTATTTTGTACTCTGTCAAGGCAGGATAGGCTGTTTTAAGCAGCTCCTGCCAGAAATGGCAACAGTATTCCATCCTTGGACACACTTGGCTTTTATTTATCCCTGCTTGACATTTAACATATGATCAGCTGCAGTATTTAATACGTCTTGTGGAGTCATAAGATCTGATTTATTATTATATGAATTGTGTATTGGTTACCTCTTGAGAATATGCAAATTATATATATATATATATATATATATATATATACATATATATATATATATATATATATATATATATATATATATATATATATATATATATAGTCTTGGAAATTTTTTAACCCCAAGAACTATATAAAAACTTATTTAATTTTTATATTTTTTATCATTCATTAGAAAACTATTTAGTCAGTAAGTCATTTAATCACCTGAAATCAATGCATCAACTTGCTCTCTCGAATTCACTATCAATTTAAAGGAACATCAGTTCTTTACATATGAAACACCCTTTCTTGGATCCTACACAATACATATACAGTGATGATCATATTTATTGGCACGGTAAAATAAAAGTTAAATTTTGTCTAATAAATTCTAAAAAAGGGATTAAATTAAAGAAAATAATAAAGTATATTATGTATTTTTAACTGGCCTTTCCGATGCAGCAATCGGATTTTAGAAAAAATAAATAACAAAGGAACAACAAACATAATTGCAAAAGACCCTTGTTCAAAATTATTGGCACGATTTATTTAATAATCAATTGTATAGCCTTTGGCCTTGATTACCTTCCTCAGTCGCTTTTCATAGTTTACAACCAAGTTGTTGCACTCTTCAGTAGTAATTTTAGCCCACTCTTCCTGACAATAATCCTCCAATTGAATAAGATTCTTAGGCTTCCTTTGCATTACCCTCAATTTTAATGTTCTCCATAAATTTTCAATTGGATTAAGGTCTGGGCTTTGTGATGGCCACTCCAAAACATTAATATGATTGTCCTCAAGCCATTTCTTAGTCAGTTTAGCCGAATGCTTTGGGTCATTATCTTGCATGAACCACCAACGACGACCAAGTGAGAGCTCTTTAGCAGAGTCTTTCAGGTTTTCATCCAATATTTTAACATAATCTTCCTTTTTTATGCTACCTGTGACCTTAACAAGTCGCCCTGGTCCAGGGGCAGCAAAGGATCCCCAAAACATCAAACTGCCTCCACCGTGCTTCACTGTGGGTATGGTGTTCTTAGGCAGGAAAGCTTCGCCAGATTTTCTCTAAATATAAGACACTTTATTATGGCCAAATAACTCTATTTTCGTTTCGTCAGTCCATAGAACACGTTTCCAGAATGCAACATCTTTATCAATATGACGTTTTGCAAAGGCTAGCCTTGCATTCAGGTGCATAGGCTTCAATAAGGGAGTCTTTCTCGGACGACATGCTTTTAAACCAGCTCTCTTCAAAACTCTACCAACTGTATGTCGAGATACATTCACTCCAGAGGTGCTCTGTTCATCAACAATCTCCCCAACATAGATCCTTGGGTTTTGTTTTACTTGTCGAACAATTTTCCGTTCATCTCTTGGGGAAAGAATCCTTTTTCTCCCTCTACCCTCTAAACTCATAACGTGGCCTTGCGATTTGAACTTGTTTATTATGGCTCTAACAGTGGATTTGGGAAGGTTTAGCTTCTTTGAAATCTTATCATAGCCCTCCCCATTGGTATGGCATGCTACAACAAGCTTCCTGACGTCTTCGTTGTGTTCCTTAGTTTTAACCATGGCGATTGAAAATTATAATTTAGTCACTTATAATAGTTTAAATAAATCGCTATCTAAAAATTATCTGAAAAAAATTATTCACTGAATTAGCGTTAAACAAGCATAATATGGCTATAAAAAAGTTCAGAAAGCACGTAAACCGGAAATTGATTGATATTATATTGATTCTAAAAGAAAAACAAAGCCGTGCCAATAATTTTGAACAAGGGTTTTTTGCAATTATGTTTGTTGTTCCTTTGTTATTTATTTTTTCTAAAATCCGATTGCTGCATCGGAAAGGCCAGTTAAAAATACATAATATACTTTGTTATTTTCTTTAATTTAATCCCTTTTTTTAGAATTTATTAGACAAAATTTAACTTTTATTTTACCGTGCCAATAAATATGATCATCACTGTATATATATATATATATATATATATATATATATATATATATATATATATATATATATATATATATATATACGTTTTATTTTTTATTACCGTATCTTCCTGTTAAGTTACATTATTGTTTCAGCTACCCGGCCATTTTTTTTTGGGGGGGAAGGGCGTCTGTAGCTTTCTCAGACTTTTACAGAACCGTAATCTGTAAAAGTCTGAAACGACCGGGTAGCTGAAACAATAATGTAACTTAACAGAAGGATACGGTAATAAAAAATAAAACGCATATTTGCTCTACAACAGTATTGAGCACTTTTTCAGTTTTTATTAATTACCATTTCCACTAAATATATATATATATATATATATATATATATATGATAAAGAAGGAGGTTGAAAGACTTAAATACTCGACGATACATACTTACACATATATGTGTGTATGCATGTGCATAAGAAACTGAGTAGGCGTAGGAAAGATTGAGTAATACGTACCTTTAAATGAAGCTGTTGTTTGATACAAAGGTTACAACTTTCTGTCTGACTGAAATGAGAGTAAACCGCGTGAATTTATTTGTTGCTGTTCACATGAAAGGGCGTTTCTTACATCAAATACATCAAATGCGATGATTTACTATATATATCATTTGTAAATAATACTTCACCGCAGACAACTAGTAAAGTTTAGATATGCTCATTTATAAGGGGCATTACGTAATAAGACATATATATATATATATATATATATATATATATATATATATATACCGTATATATATATATATATATATATATATACTAGCATGGGTACCCGGCGTTGCCTGGGATGACATGAAGTTCCGCTTGAAACACGTCTGCTCTACTAATCATTTTCATCATGGGTAACGTAGATACCCCCACAACAATTTCAAAAATAAAAGAACGAATAAAAACATGTAAATGTAATCGCCCCACCCCAAAAGAATATCTGATACCCTCTCCCCCAGATATTTCGGCAGAAGGAATCACTGTCCTAAGAATACTCACGATTTTGTGAACCTAAAAAATAACATTTATAAACATTAATGCGTGCATTTATTTTTTATTTTGGTAAATGTGTAGTTTAGCGGCGTAAATTATTTGCCAGACAAAAAAATATAAAACACCTTTTAGACCCAATGGCTTAAATAAAACCAGAAAAAAATTCCATTTTTATTATTTCTTTATCATTTATATTTATTATTCGAGGCCGCTGTATTGCTTTTAAAATTTGGCCTTTCTAAGGTTTGGCAGATTGGCATTTTTAAGCTCTTTGATGAACTGTGTTTTTGGCCGCAATATCTTTTTTTTGTAATGAAAGAGCGTAAAAAGGCCAAATTTGGCCTTAAAAAAGCAAATCTGTCAAACCTAAAAAAGGCCAAATTTTAAACGTGTAAGGCGTGCACATTTAATCTAATAAAAATGATAAAAAAAAAAACATTAAAATGTATTTTTTTGTGTTATTTCAGCCTTTGGGTCTGATAATGTTTTATATAAAAATAAATAGTTTTTATAAATTTTTTGTCTGTCAAATAATTTACGCCGCTAAACTACACATTTACCTTTATTTTTTGTAAGGGCACTTTTTTTACTGTCTTTTTTTTGTAAATAAAGGGAATTTTAGATTTGCTTTGGGGGGGGCTTTTCGATTTGCTTTTTATTCTTTTTTTTATATTTCTAATGTAAGCCCCCCCCCCAAAAAAAAAAATGAATTTGTCATATTTTGGGGTTTGTTTTGTTTATTAAATTGTTAGGTGAAACTAAAGAATGGTCTCATAAAAAATAATTAAATTTATCGTTATTTTATGTTTCCAATGTTATTTCCCCCCAGTTTTCCCCTCCCCCCTCAATCGACAAACTTAAAAATAATGCTAGAGGTAACATGTCTCGTTGAACGCTTGGTTGCCGAAAATGGGTGCTCATTTTACGTTAAATTTTTATAGAAAAGTGACCCCCCCCCACTCTAACAGGTCATTTTTATTTCTTTTGCAAAATTTCTATTTTTTCTGCGCTTATTTGCACTTCTGCAAACTAATAATATTTATACAGGCTGTTTAAATGTATTAGGCTGAAAAAAAATTGATCTCCATTTTTTAAGGGGTTAAATGCCGCTGGGTCACGTCGTATAAAATTACCTTTTAATTAGAAAATGAAGTTTGTAATCGATGAAATTAACGCGAAAAAAGAAAAAAGTGTTAATTTAGGAATTTAGAAGGGGGCAGTAGATCTTCATTTTATTTTATGTATTCAACGACGCTGAATTACGTGGTAAAAATTTACCGATTTCTGTATTGCCATAAGCAATGAAATAAAACAAAGAAATGAAATCTTTTCAATTTTTTTCGTAAGTGTTTTTTTATATATATTTAAAAAATATATTAAAAGCCAAACATTTTTTCTGTCTACACGGAATTATTTTTCCAGCTAGAAATTAATGAAATTACCAAATGATATTTGGTAAACCTTTATTTTTTTATGGATAGCATCTAGGGGCAAATAACTCTAAAAACAAAAGTTCTAAAATAAGGTCGCTGTTGGAAATATTAATTCCAAAATAAATTAAATCAAATATATTATCAATATAATTGTTATTAGTATAATTGGATTATATGTTTCAGTTTGAAGAAATATGGTATAATAAAAGTATGGGGTGTTCGTTCGCGCCTGACCTCCATAGAATGGAAATATGTCACAAAGTTTAACAAGGTTTTTATTTAATATAGATCCACATAATATTGTGATAAGTATTTCAGTGTGAACAAGTATGGCATAATAAATTAAGGGGGTTATATATTTTATTTTTACTTTCATCATATTTTGCTTTGGTTTTGATACAATCGAATTCGAAGCTATCTCTTTACAACCTTTCCTTTTCATACCTATCATACTTTCATGAATCAGAGTCCATTTTCTATAGGCCGTTTTTAAACCCAGTCAACAATAGGTACTTTTGCTAGTATATATATATATATATATATATATATATATATATATATATATATATATATATATCAAAATGTAACAGAAGGTTAGAAAAATATCGGTAACATTTTTAAATAAATATTGTGATTTCCTACTGAGTTTTCTTAATAATTAAGCACTTTGCTCGTATTCTGCTAAACAGATCCTAAACTATATATATATATATATATATGTGTGTGTGTGTGTGTGTGTGTGTGTGTGTGTGTGTGTGTGTGTATGCATACATATATATATGAAAAAAAAACAGAGGTAGTAATACCTAAATACTCGACGCCATTTCACCTGTTTTGTGCGGGCTTTTTCAAGAGTAAAAATGTGAAATGCTGACTCAAAGTCACTTGAGTGATCATTTTTCATTTTTACTTTTAAGACGCTCGCACTTAACGGGCGAAACGTCGTCGAGCATTTTTTCATCATACTGTCGGATTTTTTATCATATATATATATATATATATATATATATATATAATGTTATATATATATATATATAATATGAACTAAATGCGCTTGAAAGCCAAATCACAATGTAATATTAGGAAATTAACAAATAATTACTTGTTTGAAATTTATCACAAATATATTTCAGAGGTATACTTCATCTTCAGTGTGTTGTTTTGTTTCTTTTTTTATTCCTTTTTTTTCTTCCTTGATATGTTGTAAATTTGGAGAAAGCAGTCTGTTTGTATAGAGCCGCGCGTTGTATCTGGCGGTTGTATTTTGAAATGTTTGAACTGTACTTAGGTAAGGCGAGAATAACATCAAGAAGGAGAGTTCAATAGAAACCTTGTTTTAATTTGAATAAAATAAAATCCGCATCAAGTGCGCTTGAAACCAAATCACGACGTAATATTAGGAAAATAAACAAATATTTTATTTGTTTGAAATTTATCACAAATATATTTCAGAGGTAGACTCCATCTTTAGTCTGTTGTTTTCTTTCTTTTTCTCCTTTTCTTCTTCTTTATCGTGTTGTACATTTGGAGAAAAAAGTCTGTATAGAGCCGAGCGTTGTAACTCTCAGTCTTGATGATAAATATATATATATATATATATATATATATATATATATATATATATATATACACACATATAAAACCTCGTAATTGTATGTATGTCTGGATGGAGAGGGGAGGCATTGCCCCCTATGGGATGAAGTTAAAATAATAAACCGAGAGACCCACTGGAAAGTGAGAAAACTTAAAGAAACAGCTCACATGCTCGGACATAACAACCTACTGAGCAAACCAAGCGTAGAGCTGAATGCAATTTGGACACCTCTAATAGAGAGAGAGAAAACCTTGAATAACAACATAGGTTTAACATTAACAAAAACCAACTAAGAATTGTCATAGTGACATATGGCCGAGTGGTCCTAGACGTTGTATCAAAGTTTACAGTTACCTAAAGGTACTGATTTCCATTCTGAACTAAGGCAGTGAAAAATAACAATCAAAACAGAGAATCAGCAACTATGTCCCAGAGCCTAGCTGAATTCCAAACACGGTACCACCGTAATAATAATAAAGGGTTGGGTTCGAGACTCCTTACAAACGGTTCCCCAATTCGATGCAAAACCGAAACGTTGTGACTATAACAACCAAGATGAGGAAGTCAGTCGGATAATCTCAATAAATAAAAAAGAGAAAAAAAAATGTAACCTCGGCCAAAATAATGAAGCAACAATGAAAAATTGAAATTATAGTTCAAACTTATATATTTATGGGTTAAAAATAATGGAGTAAACATTAATAACAAAAATTTCTAACAACCACCAATATTTGGTATGACCCCCTTTTGCCTTTACCATAGCTTCCATTCGGCTTTGCATGCTTTTGACTAAGTTGTTGCAGGTGGTCGGATCTATTATCTTTCTACTCTTCATAAAGTTTGGCCTCTAATTGTTATTTTTATGAACATTTGTGCATTCTCTCTCTTTTTCCTGGATAGGACCACAAAATTTACATGGAATTTTGGTGTAAACTACGAGGAGGACACTTTATTACTGTATTTCCTTATTCCTCAAACCAATTGAAACTTTCGATATCTTAAATAAGACATTGTCTTCTTGGAAGATTATATCACTAGGAATGGTATTATTAAATAGGTTAATCAAATAAGTTTGGTAAACCTGGTCCAGCTTGTTTGTATAGTTGGAGAATTCATTTTATCATCACATATCTATAACATTCCATTGCTTGATGAATCGATGCAGTTCTAAACCGTTACGCCTTCTCATCAACATTTGACAGTTGGACGAAATGCCTCTTCTTCTATACAGCGAATATAACCCGCTCCAGAGGTGCAACAAATCTGATGACAAGAAAAAAAAGAAATTGTTACATTTTATGAATAAATATTATGGATGCGTAATATATTAGACACAGTTAGACAAAGTTTATCAACCGAGAACCACTTCAATCTATATATAAAGCATATATCAACGGATACACACTCGAGAGTCAAAACAATGAAAAGAAAATGCTGTTGTCCCAGTTCTAGTAATCACTTAAAAATTGTAAGTGTTCTTTCCAAAGTTTAGAAAATAGAAGCTATTAACGTACCTCAAAGTTACTTTCATCAGATCAAACCATTTTGGCTCAATTATCAGGTGTCCAATTTCAATGTTTTTTGTAAATTCCAGTTGTTTTTCTTGTTGGCCTGAGACAAGTATGGCATCTTTCTTGCTTTGCATCTTTTGAGCGAGCTGACATGATTTTGTTTGCATCACTACTAAGTTCCGCAGAAAGCAGAGAAGAAGATTTATTCTCATCTACAAACGATGATCTTTTCAAAGATTTGTCTTCGTTTGCGGCTGTAGACTTTTTACGATCTTGTCCTTTTCTGTTTATAAAAAAAAAACTTAGTTTTCATGGAACTTTCAATCGTTGTTGGAGCTCACTTCCTTAAGCATTCCATCTTTCTATCTGAGAATAACATTCACTAGATAAAACAACAATCTCTACCCTTTTAATCTCTAAAAACTACTTCTTTTGTGACACTTTCAATTGAATATACTATTATAGCTATAGTAGAAATCAAATACTACCTGAAAAATAAGAAACGACTTTTAGGATGACAAGGAATCATTTTGAATATTGGAATGAACTTAGTCTGGTTCTCAGCTGAAACTCATGAGATAGGCTTTAAAGCAATATATATATATATATTAATTTATAAAATATATATGGCAATTATTCCGCGTTTCATCCACTCTAGTACTCTTCAGGCTTATGCGCATAAGCATGAAGATTCCTAGAGTGGATGAAACGCGGAATATTCAGTGTAGCCTAGTCGCCATATATATTTTATAAATTGCTAAGTAGCACTACCCCTACGTATTGAGCACTTTTGAAGTAAATACTTAAAGTTTACGCATAAATCTATACTTTCGTATATTAATTTTATGTGAGTAAATTAAGTATATATATATATATATATATATATATATATATATATATATATATATATATATATATATATATATTAGGAAGTATATTTGGTGAAAAAAACAGGGGAAAAGGCGAAATACTTTAGTAGATCTGAATATGTTTTTATTATTTCAAACTCGGGGTTTGTTTCTGCTTAAATCAATACATTTTTTTTTCAATCGCCATGACAATAATATAATCCTGCCAATCTCTTCAGATACTTCAAGTCGAAATAAATTTCAAAGAAAGATTCTTTAAAATTAAAAGCACCAAAAAATTCATATGAACCATACGCTAAAACCGATTCAAATATGTTATACATTCACCCCTTATCCAACCCCCTACAAATCCATATAAAACAGAATCAGTACCAATTCCTCTTCACGGGAAATCTTTAATAAGCACAAAGCCTTCTACCAAACAGTCTTGAAAATACCAGCATTATCTACATTGAACCAAACCGCCTTGATAATAATAATAAATATAAAAGACACAGAGCTAGGAAGATCATTTGGTTCAACCCTACTCTCTATATATTAGGATCAAGAATAAATTTGGAAAAAATGTTTTAATTTGGTTAACACTCACTGCCCACTAAACAATATATTGCATAAAATATTTAATAAAAAATACTATAAAAGTCAGCCACAGTTGTAGTGATAATTTAGCAAGAATAATAAAAAACACACAATAATAAAATTCTAAACAAAAACAACAATAATTAGAATAATATTAGCAACACACAACAGTGCCACTGCATAAATAACGCAGAATACCCACTTGGAAAACAATGCTTGCAATCCAAAGTTGTCTACAAGGCCACTACTGCATTAATATAAAATCCAAATTATAAAAAAATATTATATCGGCCTTGCCGGACCTCCTTTAGAGATCGCGATAGATAAAAATAATATATATAATAATAAAAAATAATAATAAAATAATGATAAAAATAATAATAATAATAATAATAATAATAATAATAATAATAATACCCCTCTCCATCCCCTCGCATTACCCAATTACCTCTCCCTACAAAAGAATGATGCCAAACAGCCGAGAAGTGTCAAGGATGATGGAAAGACCGAAGAGAGGGCACTTACCAGACCTCCGATGGACAAGTGCAAGGAGAACTGGGACCTTAGGGAGGTTTATTGCCACCCAAAGTCCAATGAAGACCAATGGCCGCTGCTAGCGAGAAATCAATGGTAAGCGACTGTTGCAATAATGAAAAATAATTTGCAACTATTATCAGAAGAGTTTGAAAGCACTGGAAAACTGGAGAGACTTGTTGTTACTCAGCTTCCAGTAAACACCTCAAGCTTTTCTCAAGGAGAGATCCTTTATGTCCTTTGTGAAAACCCCTTGTGAATCAATAGTATATTTATCTTTTATTCCATTAATAATGATTATAAATAATAGTTATATATATTTTTATTCCATTAACAGTATTAATAATAATAATGATGATGATAATAATAATAATAATAATAATAATAATAATAATAATAATAATAATAATAGTTAATATCCGTTATTCCATTAGTAATAATTATACAATAACATAAAATAAAAATATACATATAGTTGTTCTCCACTGGTCATATTTAGTATTAATAATAACAATAGTTAATAATATTTTATTCCAGTAGTAATAACTATGAAATAATAGTTTTTCCTTCATTCCATTAATAATAATAATGATAATAGTTAATTTTTATCCCATTAGTAATAAATATACAACAATAGTTATTCATCCCTTTTTCCACGAATAATAATAATAATAATAATAATAATAATAATAATAATAATAATAATAATAATAATAATATATCGTAATAATTAACAAGAATGAAAAATCCTGTAAAATCGTAGACTTTGCAGTCCTAGCTGACCACAGGGTGAGTATGAAAGAAAAGGAGAAACGAAGCAAATACACAGAGCTAGCCAGAGAGTCAAAAGGGATTTGGATGATGAAGAAAATCAAAATAGTACCGATAATAGCAGAAGCACTAGGAACAATTCCGAAAAACTTTGAAAAAAGAATGTCAGAAATTGGAATCGGAGGAATAACTGCAAAAGTACAACGACTAACGATAATGAAAACGACTGAAATATTAAGGAAATCCCTTGAATGCGGAGAATAATACAAGACAATATAACGAATAAGCGTTACAGGGAATGAAGAACACCGAAACTGCATATTTATAAGTTCTACACCCCCATCATACATTCTCCATCGTTTCATCACCGTCCCCCCACAAAAAAAAATCACACCAAAGGGCCGAGAAGGGTCAATAAAGACTGAAGGACCGAGGAACGAGCGCCAACCAGACCTCGGCTGAACAAGCGCAAAGAGAACTGGGACCTTGGGGAGGCTGAGTACCACTCAAATTCCAGTATAAACCAATGGCCACTGCCAGCGAGAAATCAATGGTAAGCGGTCGTTGCGATGATGCGAATTCATTTGCAAATGCTGCCGAAGGAGGTGGAGAGAGCTAGACGTCTGGGGAGGCTTGTTCCCACTCAGCCTCCAGTGAACACCACAGGTTTCCAATCGGATCGTTTGTTGACTTGTGTGAAAGCTCCATGTGAGCCAATAATAATTGCTTATCTTTCATTCATTATTAAATAATAGTTATTTATCCTTTACTCCAGCAGCAGCAATAATAAGAGTATTTATTTATTTATTTTTAATTTTTCTTTTAATTAGTAATAATAATAATAATAATATTTATTTATCTTTTATTCCATTAGTAATAATAGTAAATATAATAATTATCTATCCTATCATCTTTTACTAATTACTTACTAATAATAAATCTATAATCATTGCAACTTTCATTTATATAAAAGATTTTATCTTTAATTATTTGTAAGAATATATCAACCTTCTTTTAAACTGGGCGTATCTTTGCTCTATTTACCACTACCACTGTAGCTGGACACACCAGAACTTCTAACCGATGTATGACTGCATTAGCATGTGCAATTTTTTTCGGCTGCTCTCTATTAACGATTGTTTGACACACTCCTTTTCATTATTTATCCCTTTCGGTTTCTCTTTCTAACTCCGTAATATTTTCCCTTCCCCCTTTCTTTTCTCCCTCTCTAACGAGTGGCGTGCAATAAGTAATGCCCCTGACCAACTTTCCATAGCAACGAAACTTGGCACAATTATTAGTCTTTTTCTACATAGGAACCACCCAGAGTTATGCATTTCTCCCATCGTTTGATGCAGCTCTGGGGACCGTTTTTTGTAGAACACCCCAGTTTGGTTTTCCAACCACGACGTGACTTCAAAAAGCAAGGCTGCATCATCTGAGAAACGCTTTCCTTTCAAAAACAACTTCTTGGCTGGGAAGAGGTGAAAGTCGGAGGGTGCAAGATCAGGAGAGTAGGGAGGATGGGGAAGGATTTCATAACCACACACCCGTGCTTCTGATCTGGCGTCATACGAGTTGTGGATTGGGGCGTTCTTCTGCAGGAGGAGGGTATCTTTGCTGATCTTGCCCCCCTCTTGATTTCGATAGCTTTCCTTAATTTCCTCAAAGGTAAAGCATAATAGACTCCTGTAATTGTGGTACCCTTTGCCAGGAAATCTGTCATCACTACTCCGTCCTGGTTCCAGAAGACTGTGAGCATGACCTTGTCAGCGGAGGGCTGCACCCTTGTCTTCTTTGGAGGTGGTGAATCCAAGTGCTTCCACTGCATTGACTGGGCTTTGGTCTTTGGATCATAATAATGGATCCAGGTTGCATCCTGTGTAATCAGTCTTTGGAAAATTGTGACTCGTCTTCTTAGAACATCTCCAAATTCATTCTTGAGCACTCGACGCATTCTCGCTTCTGGAATGGTGTGAGCAACTTGGGAATCCATCTGGCTGACACCTTATGCATATGCAAATTGTCATGAATCATAGTTTCCACAGACCCTGTACTAATATTGACGTATTGGGCTGTTTGGCGAATAGTAATGCACAGATCTTCCAAAATGGCAGCCTCAACTTGACGGACAGATGCCTCATCAATGGCAGAATGGGGGCGACCAGGGCTGGGAGCTGTTTCAATAAACTTCCGGCCATGTTTGAATTCACGATGCCAGCATTTTACAAGCTCATATGATGGGGCATTATCACCATAAGTTTCTTTCATTTCATCCAAAGTCTCCTGTGGTGTACGCCCTTTCAAATACAAAAACCGGATCACTGCTCGGCATTCAACAGGCTCCATTTCACACCTGATTCAGTTTAAACACCTGTAAAACAAAAACCACAATTAGTTCAGAGACAACTGGAAGTGGGTCAGGGGCATTACTTATTGCACGCTGCAAAACTGTCCCTCTTCTTTTTCATTTATTTTAATTTTAATTAATTTCTTTCTTTCTATTCTTAATCTTTGATTATAATTCTAACAACATATAATCTATATTTCTCCCCACCCCTCTTCTTATCTCTTTCGTTTCCTTTTCATCCCGCTTACTCCTCCCTACCCCCTCTCTATCTAGCACTTTAACTCGTGTTTTTTAATGCTCATTTGTACTTTTAAAGAATCTTTTTTTTTTATTTATGTGAACTTGAATTGTCTTAAGAGATCGGCAGGATTATATTATTGTCCTGTCGATTGAAACAATTTGTAATGATTTAAGCAAAAGAAAAACGATGTTGAAATAAACACACACACACACACACACACACACACACACACACACACACACACACACACACACACACATATATATATATATATATTCTGTCTTGCTTAATTGCTCTATATATTTTCACAATTAGCTACCTTGCTCTACTAACATATTGAGCACGGTTAAATAGAAAATGTTAATTCTTTCATTGCATGTGCTCCGAAAAACTCGTAATACTTTTGCATATCTTGACGTACATACCTCCGACTAAATCGACAAGCAGTAAAATAACACTCCTTAAGTGTAGATGTTCCCCGATGTCAGAGAGTTTTTTGCCTTAATTTTTTTTTTCTCGCGAACTGCTAGACTTTTAATGCTTTCTATATGGCTTGCCTCACAGACCATACTAATATACAGAGAGTTAGGTGTAATGTGAACAGACTTCTCTCTGCTGGTTTCTATTTAGAGTGTGTTTGAAGGCATTGTCTCTAATCCACAATCGCCGTTTTATAGCTCTATGGGTTTTTTTTTCGACATGTTTGAGTGAATATGATAAATAAAACTGCTAATGATTTTCTATACTCCAGGTTGATTGGAGTCTGAACCTGCAAAATGTGCTAATAATTTATTATGCGAGTGCAATTAAATAGATAGAACCCGTAATTTTGTAAAATAGTTCTGTGACATTACTTCTTATGATTATGTGTCACGAACGTATTATTCTCTCCGAGAATATATATTAATTCGTTCACTGACAAGTAAAAACTCTCATTATATCTTATTCCTGAGTGCATTTTTTCCTTAATAAATTGTAACTCACTTGTATAGAAATGTATTTAAAATGCATGCGACGCCCAAATTCCAGCAAAGACTAATTGTACATTTCACGATGTGAGAGGGAACCGGATTAATTTTGCTGCAACTGATACTGTGAATTCAAACAAAGCGAGCCTTTCTATCGTTGCAGTAGACGTACTGATTGCATGCTAGGATTTGTTCGTAAACATGTAAACATTACAACAAGCAATGTTTTGTTTACAAATATTTTTGCCTTCAGGAAGAAAGAAAGCAATGAATCGGAATTGGTAGAAACCATTTTTGCGGAGAAAAATGTAAAAAAAAAATGTATTTGCGGGAAAAAACATTAGTGAAGTAACAAATATATTAAGCAGGAAAAATGATCTCACTTACACCACGTGATTAAGTTATTTTATCATCGTATACAGGAAGACACGTATGTAAAGTAGATAGTAACACAGAAAGCCTACTTACTTGCATACTATTCATGATCATTGTATATAATAGCTTGTTTAGTGGATGTGCTTACGCAACACTGTTATTCTGAGAATCTACTGGTCTTAGATCGATTAGGTGTCATTTAACTAACACGATTATTTTCAGCAACTGTAGCTTATTATTAAAAGAAAGACCCGACGTTTCGCAGGCTTTAATGAGGATCAAAAAAAGCTTCCACACTTCCAATTCTTCTATTATCATCGAAATCGGTGAAATCGCCCATTCTTCTATCAAATCGATTGATTGCTTGCTCTTGTCGAAGACCCAACGGGAGGAAGCAACAGATGCCTCTCTCAGCCTAGTGCACAACGCATTGTATTTTACATTGCACTGTAGAGAGCCAACTGTAAATTTTATAAAATTATTTGTATATAATGGCTTGAATTAAAGTTTAAAATGTAAAAGTGAGCATCATGGTTTGATTGTGTACCAAAGAGAAAAATTAATTTCTATTTTATCAAAGAACCAACTATTGATTTTATGAAATTCTTTTTACAAAATCACTTGAGTTCAAGTTAAATGTACAAACATCACATACCCTGGTTTAATTGTGATCTAAGAGAAACATGCATTTCGAACGCGCCCCTGTCTTATTAAAGAATCTGTAACCTATTTTATAGGGCGGACTTTTCATGCTTGTGCGGTGATAAAACTTTTCTAATGCACTTGTAATGTTAGGTTGTATAAAAGTGTTTACTTTGGTCAAAATCGAACTTCTTTCTTTTATCGGATTCATTCGATTTTCGATCCTAATCAGACACCTCACGATACAAATCCTACGTAAGAACACTCTCAGACACATCAAATACTTTCGGGTGAAATTTCCTATGGTTCGGTCCAGCTGGGAACAGACACACACAGAACGTTGTTATATCATAGTCTTATATATATATATATATATATATATATATATATATATATATATATATATATATATATATATATATATATATATATATATGAGAGAGAGAGAATCAATTCAAACTCTGTAAATTAAAATTTACAACAATTTATTTTTCGACAAGGAATACACGTTGACAACTTAAAATTATCCTTATTCAATGGATTTTCAAATAATGGTTTTCGTCTTCAGAGGAATGTAGTTTACAAAATAAAATTCATAAACAAAGTGAAATTTTGCTGGTTCGCACATAAAATTGAAAATAACAAAATATGAAATAAGTCATATTTGTATAAGAATTCATAATAAGTTAGAAAGATATATGGTAAAAGCATATTCCGAATGTTGTTCAAGCTCGACGAAAAAGAAGTTGAAATGTGGTACAACCCAAAGAAAATATTGATTGGTTCGATGTAGAAATAAAAGCGAAAAATTCCAAAAATAATTGTAATAATCCAACTGGTTTCTTTTATCAAAGTACTTTTTCGAATATTGAGATTTTTATCGGGTTAGGATTGCTGCTTTATTATTATTATTATTATTATTATTATTATTATTATTATTATTATTATTATTATTATTATTTATATTCGTTTTTAAGTTTACAAAATTATTCATTTGGCACATTTGAAAATAAATTTTATATGTGTGTGTGTGTGTGTGTTATAAAGCTTCTCTATTCGTATATAAATATAGATCAAATCAATGACTAAAGTATATATTCGAAATTCCAAATATTGACCATCTTAGCATTTATTCCTTTAATTATGTTTGAAATCCACAATTCATGACAATACGTTGCGCAAAATCATTCATTTAATTTATAATTATTATATCGATCAATTAATTGATTTCACCCTTAACTCATCAGAAGAAAAAGCACTTTCCTATTTTGAAAGAAAATAAATGCATATGGGCATGATTACAAAATCCGAAAAAATTGTGACAGATTTTTTTTTTTTTCATTTTATTAATCAATCTTTGAATTGTGCCCATACACATTTCTTTTTTTTAATAGATTAAAATTTATTGGTATATGAACAATTACCGAATTCTCAATTATCAATTATATGAACATAATAACATTCAGAATATTATAAATAATATATATATATATATATATATATATATATATATATATATATATATATATATATATATATATATATATATATTATGGTCCTGTATGTATACTTTGGAAAAATATGGTTGGTTGGGTATTTTTTTTTTTTTTTTGCTTCTAAATATTCAATAATTGGCATAGTTTAGTAAATATTTTTATGTACAATATAAAATCTCTTTTGAAATATACGCATAGTTTTGTTTTCCTTAAAACCATCCGTTTCCTGTGACTCACCTTATTTTTATATATATATACAGGATGGGCGCTAGAACAGCGGGAAATTTGTCAAACAACGATTTATTTTTTACAAAGAATAATTATTACAAGGTTTTTCAAAGACAAATGTTATATTTTAGTCATAGATACTCAAAATGTCGTCCGTGCACTTCACTGCAGCGTCTTAACCTAGAAATCCAAGCGCGTGTGCGTTTTGAAGGATAACTTGTGGGATATCATTCGAAGCCTTTTCCAAGCATGTTTTCTAGTCAGCAATAGAGTGTATGTCACGTCGACAGTTCTGCGTCTTTATTAATAACAAGTTCCAAGCACAGCAATCAATGACATTTAAGTCTGGATATTTTTCAGGGCCAATGTTCCGGCGCAATGAAATCAGTAGATTGCCGAAGAAACTGAATAGAAATCACGCATTTTATTCATGATCTAAGCTGACCTTCAAATTACCCGTTTTTCTAGCGACCACCCAGTATATATATATATATATATATATATATATATATATATATATATATATATATATATATAAAGAGAGAGAGAGAGATGTGAGAGAGAATTAAGCGAGAGATAGTAAAAACAAACATCCTGTATTGGCGTTAAGTAAAATTAATGTCGACACGTTTTGTGGTAAACATCTGGCCTGCTTTAAACGTCTACTTGCCAATAATATCATGATACATCTACTTAAAGGTTATCAAATGACCCTACTGTTCACACTTGTTCGGACATTAAAAATACGGCTGCAAATGTCCGCCCCAGACAAACAAGGAAAACCTGGGCCGCGCCGATTTAGTCATTTATATGGAATTCAAGCTGTTAGAGAATGAAACGCTGGTTCTGGTCAGTTCGTAAGTGAGGTATTTGCTTAGTATAGATGTATCGTTAGCCATGTGTATATATTTACATATACACACACGGCTATATAGAGAGAAGAAAGATATGAAAATATGTTTTCTGCGTTCTGTTCTGTTAAGAATTGGTCACACTTAATTTTCATGGTTTACTACCCCGCTCTACTCACGTTTTGGACAATGTTGTAGAAAAATTATGCATAAAAGTTGTATATACTTATTAAATGTTTGTGGCTACATGAAATAATAATAATAATAATAATAATAATAATAATAATAATAATAATAATGAAAACATTTGAATGAGGAAACTGATACACAGCGCAGCCTAGGCGAACTGCTGCAGAGAGAAAACATGAAGAAGCGTAACATGGAACCAAGAACATGTAAGCAGCATATCTGTAAGTTCGTTATCCTCCTCATTCGCCATCACCCCTCCAAAGACATCCTGTATATATATATATATATATATATATATATATATATATATATATATATATATATATATATATAGGGTGAGTCACCGGAAACGGATGGTTTTAAGGAAAACAAAACTATGAGTATATTTCAAAAGAGATTTAATATTGTACATAAAAATATTTATTAAACTATGCCATTATTGAATATTTAGAAGCAGAAAAATACCCAACCAACCATATTTTTCCAAAGTATACATACAGTACCATAATATATATATATATATATATATATATATATATATATATATATATATATATTATTAAGTAATAGCCGGAATGGGTCAAGGAGAATGGAAAGACCGAGGAGAGAGAGCACTGACCAGACCTCCGCTGGACAAGTGCGAAGAGAACTGCGACCTTGGGGAGGGTTATTACCACCCAACTTCCAGTGGAGACAATGAGTGATGACAGCGAGAAATCAACGGTAAGCGGCAGTTAATTTGCAAATGTTCCCGAAAGAAGTGGAAAGTACTGGAAATCTGGGGAGACTTATTGTCACTCAGCTTCCAGGGAACACCACAGGTTGTCTTCAAGGAGAGATCTTTGATGACCTGTGTGAAAGCTCTTTGTGGGTCAATAATAATATTGTTTTCAAGGGGAGACTTTTGATGACCTGTATGAAAGCACCTTGTGAGCCAATAATAATAATAATAATAATAATAATAATAATAATAATAATAATAATAATAAAATACGTTAAAAAAATAATGTAAATTATCTATTTATCATTAGGTAATTCTTTAGCATAACATCTATATCATAAAATATAATTTATAAACTATATCTTATGAATATTATATCTTATATTCTTTTAATAATTTTTTGCCTAATTTCTGAACGTACGAATTCGGAAATATGGCTATAACTATGGAGGATTAATTATGGCATTAAAATAGTACAAGCAGGAGCCTCCCCTCCCTCGAATGTGCCACGTCGTAAAATGCGCTTAAAAATGATATTTTAATTTCTCCAGATTTTGTATATATTGTTATAGAGTTGTTATTTTAAAAGTAAAAAAAAATGTATTTGGATGTCATAAGCTAGAATCGAAACCGAAAGCAAAACTGTAGCATTTACAGCTGGTGACGTTACCACCGTACCAACGTGACACGGACATGAACTGATTGAAAAACAACTAAGAATTAATGAAAAAAATGTATAACGATTACGTTGCTTAACCGACACAGCAGAAGTTGAACGAATCGGGCGACGAAACTCCGCCTCATCCCCCATATTTGCCAGACCAACTACTACTCTTCCAGGCATCTTGACAACTTTCTGCGTGAGAAATCCTTCAAAATCTTAGCGATGTCAAAAATGCCTTCAGCGACTTCATCGTCACCAGAATACAAGATTTTTTTTTACATTACTGGCATAAATACGGTAGTTTTGCTTTGGTAAAAGCGCGTTGATTCTGATGGTATCAAAGTTTTGATTGAGCGGATATATGGTCACCTGAAATTAAAAGTTAAAAATCGCAAACACTTTTTTCAAGCTGATATTAAACAAATTAGCCCAATATGAGTAAACCTCGCTCTCTATTTCTTTTATTTTTAAGTATGTAAATAATGTTTTAAAATCTAAAAGACTAGCCTAGCTGCTCGGCGTTACTTGGGTGTTTGAAAGTGTGTGTTGAGCAAAAGAATAAATAAAGTGGCAGTAGGCAGGCTGGCTTGAACCCGTACCGCTAAGGAGGTAAAGAATGTGAAAAAAACAACGTGACGTCTTTACTGTTGCGCCCATCGCCAATACAGAAGTGACGAATTATAAATTAAGGCTAGTCAGTCGAAAAAAGGGGATGACTTTCGAAAATATTGGCGCAAAAAGCAAAACCTCCCTGTAGAAGATTATCCAGTTGAGGGTGAAGGAATTAATGTTTTTAGCCAATGTTTCGTTATTTGTTGTCCAAAGGGTCAAGCTTCAGAATGATACTGATCTCGTGAAAATCCGTCGCCTATCGAAAGTTTACATTCTTCTTGCTCGTCCGTCGAAGTCGACGATGACCAAGGTATCAATCAGTTCGGCGTCGGCGTATGGATTCCTGTCTCCCACTTCACTTATTTTAATCCTATTTGTAATTGTGGGTTTTTTTTACTCATCCAACAAGTACTACGATATGTTGAAATTAGTATTCAAAGGAATTAAAGCTACATTCTTTTTTTAATATTTGTATTTTTTATAAATTAATAAACGCTTCTTTAAATTATATATATATATATATATATATATATATATATATATATATATATACTAGCAATAGTACCTGTCGTTGACTAGGTTCAAAAACAGCCTACAGAAAATGGACTCTGATTTATTAAAGTATGATAGGTTATGAAAAGGAAGGGTTGTAAAGAGATAGCTTCAAATTTGGGGGTATCAAAACCAAAGCAAAATATGACGAAAGTAAAAATAGATTAACCCCATAATTTATTATACCATACCTGTTCACACTGAAACACTTTTCACAATATTCTGTGGATCCATATTAAAAAAAAACTTGTTAAACTTTGTGACATATTTCCATTCTATGGAGGTCAGGCGCGAACGAACACTCCATAATTTTATTATACCATATTTATTCAAACTGAAACATAATTATCAAGGTATACTTGCGCAGATAGATATGAAAAGTCTTTATTAAAGTTTGTGCCTATTTTTATTCTATGGAGGCAAGGCGCGGACGCAGACCCCACAATCTTATTATACCATCCCTATTTAAGTTAAAACATACTTATCAAAGTATTATTATGTACATCTATATCAAAAACACTTGTAAACGTTTTTTTTTTTATTTTAATTTTTTTTCCATACTTTGTGGACCAGGTGCGAACGCAGACGCCACAATTTTAATGAACCAACGTTCTGCCAGATCAAATATACCCATTCCTGTGTTTCGATACATCTATCATTATATGTGACATTAGTAACAGTAGAGAGGGCCCGAGCAAAGCCAGGCAGACCTGCTAGTACACACACAAATACACATATATATATGCTAGTACACACACACACACATACACACACACATACACACACACACACACACACACATATATATATATATATATATATATATATATATATATATAAGGATGTCAGAGAGTCGAGACCGGACTTAGAATTAGAAGTTGCTCTTATGACGCTAGGAAACAGCATAACGTTATAATCCCTAAACAGGTCCGGCCGAAACCGAGTAATAAATTTTGTTATATATAAATATAACTATTGTGTCATGTCGCCTTGTAATAATCAGGTATATGTCGTTTAAGATGAACGGTTTTATATGCATTGTCCACAACTATGTAGCTTACCATCATCACCCGACATGTTAAATGTACAGACGGTCAATTATATAAACCGCTATGATATGCACTCTCTTCGTCATTCATCAACGAACTCGTCTCCCTCTCCTTGTTATGTGAAAACATTCCTTTGTACATGTAATTATTTTCCAGCCCCATCTGTAAATATGCATTCACCCCATCTGTAAACAATACGTCCACGTCATCGTCATGTGTCAGCATCATAACACAAGTTATACGTATATAAGATTTGACCTGCCACCGACAACGTAACCATCGGCAAAATTTAGTACATCAATTGCATAGTTACAGAATATACACCCGCTACATACATAATAAACACCCCTTCAGATTATAAAAAAACCGACAATACAACATGTTCAATTTATATATGTTAGTTATATAAAACCCTACAATATAACAGGCGTAGCTATGTTAAATGTTTCAGTGGCGGAGGCCGACCGAATAAGAACGAAACTGCGGTACATAGAAAAATGACCTTTCTGATGCGCCATTTTAGTTTTAAACGCTATATTTTTCGGAAACATATATTTAGTTATTTAATGTTGAACTACAATTCTATATACGACGTAATTCACGTTAGCACACTGGTTCGTGTTGATCACCGTTGAGCCTGGTCAGTACCCAAAAGGGGTGGCCATTTGGGAATTCCAGGTGTTGTGAATGTTTTCCGTCTATCTTCGCATATTTTTTAATCCCTACCACTTCTCCTTGCCACTGAATTAAAGCAGTACCGAATTAATAGAGTGTGGTTGTGACTTGCGCAATCGTTATTTCACAATTACACGCGCAGGGCCCCTTACAGCATTGCCTGTTGAGACTGAAAAAAGGCATTTAAAATTCTATTTCTGACTCGTATTTGACGATAACACAAAATCGCAGTGTTAATACAGAGAGTTTTTTTACAAAGGTATCACCACTTATCAAGGCCCGGTAGCCACTCGAGGATAAGGGTTAAAGAGTGTACAGTGGTCAAAATGACAATATCATAGTAACCGTTAGAAATGTAAATTTGGTAAACTGGATTACTTAAGAGAAACGGCTCATATAGAACTTGTTTACATTAGACTTGAAGACGGCTATATTATAGTCAGCTAGAAAGCAGGTAAACGGAAGAGAACTCCACAGGTGTGCAGTTTTTAGAAAGAAGCTTTGTTCATGGAATCTACGTTTAGGTTTAGGCACAGATAAAGAGTTGGGGAAACTGTTGATAGTGTTTACGGCCAAACGAGTATTTCTCGTGAATGTTTGGCGAGGGGAGGACTATATATTGAAACTCAGAGTAGCACTTGCCATGAAAATAGCGATAAAACAGATAAAGGCTCGCAATGTCTCTTCTGTGAGAAATAGGTTGCAGGGAAGAGAAAACGGCATCCACCACTAGGCAACAAAGTCTATTCTGAACTCTGTCAAGCCAGAATACGTTCTTCCTAGCAGCTCCTGCCCAGATATGACAGAAATACTCCATCCTTGGACGTAGTTGTCTCTTTTATAGGTAGAGAATTGCATCACCAGGTAGATATCTACTGGATCGATAGAAGCATCCTATTATTTTTCCAGCGACCTTAGCATTACAATTTGGTCGTTTTCAAGTCCAATGCCAAAAATTCTTTTGGGGCCGACATCTTGAATAATAGATACTGCTCACGTTCACTCAACCTTTTTAATCATCACGGTATTGTCTCATCGTCTTTCATACTAACTCAATGCCCTTCACCTCAAACGACATTTGAGCTTCTATAAGTTGTGACTCACAAACAAATTCACAACCACCGATAATTTGATGAGCGGTCTCTATTTATAAACCTCGGTCTTTTGGCTGAAATCGATTTGTGGTATTTGTTCTAAAGCTACACTTTATCTGTCCTCGGTTAATTACAGAGGAATCCTTCTTGAGTGAACAGTTGTTTTGTATGATCTTGAGTGTCTCTTTTTGAATAGCTTGATTATCCCGTATTAATAAAACGACGTTGCATCTAATTCTTCCGACCTGGAGACAAAAATCAAATTGTGACAAATTTCTATTAAAGACTAGACTACCCGTGATCCGTTGGGTCAGTATGTTATATTAGCTATGGAATTCATGTATGAGCGTGACACTTGTGACGTAAAGAAAATAGTTGGGTTTTTTTGACATAACAGAAACATTTCTATGAAAGTATATTAAAATGAAAAATGAAAAAATAATATAGATAGATTTCTATGAGTCGTTCTCTTTATTATAATTGATTATTTTGGAAAAAATACTTTACAGGATCTTTATCATAAGTGGTTGGCCATAGTTATAGACAAATGTGCACTGAACAGATACCATAATACTTATTATAGTTAAATTCAAATTTTGATATATCTGCTTTTTTTTACATCGTTCATTTCTGTATTACATTTAAGTTATTTTAAACTTCACTCTTCCCATATTTAATAATAATTTCGAATTAATAATGTTAAAATTTCAGCGTCCCAATTGTTCTTTTGTTTTTTGTTTCGCGTTTAAATTATCCAAATAAACAATTGTTAATACTGTATGCTTTTTTTTTACATCGTTCATTTCTGTATTACGTTTAAGTTATTTTAAACCCAACTCTTCCCATGTAAAGTAATAATTTCGAAATAATAACGTTAATACGTTAGTGCGCAGGTCACGGGGAAACCGGAAAGTGGGTTACATACATCGTTACAAGATCATTTGAGTTTTATAATTATATAGATCAATGCATTATTTGATTTGTCGTCACTAACACGGATATATCTGCGAGGTTAGAATCGTTTTATAAACTGCAAATAATACCGAGTTATAGTTCATTGAACAGAAATGCAAATTACTTCTTTTATTTGAGAAAAGCCACCTTATTCATTGGTTTACTCCAGTATTCAAAAATAATGCAAGTATAAGTCTGCTTCCCTCTTACCGTAAAACGATGTCAAAACGTCAAAACGTTTGGATAGAGTCGCGGCACTCTGGCCCCATATACTTGTCCTATCGGTATTCTACAGTAGGGCTGTTTCAGACAATTAGTAATAAACTGTTGCAATATTTTTGGATGATAATGGGGTATGATCCCGCACAATCGAGGGATTCTATTTATAAACGATGCTGATAGGAACTGACGAATCAAATTAATTCACGTTCTGCTACCAACCAATCAGAAGCCAGAGTTGCTTCATAAAAATTAAGCCTTTTCTGTAACAGCTTCGCATATGTGTTCTTCGTGTCAACACGGGAAAAATATTTTGCTCCGTGGATTCCAACTCAAGAAATGTCTACTGAGAACCAGTCACCTCCAGGACTTGTGTAGAACAACTAACCACCGGAAACAGTTCTGAAACTAAATATGGCTTATAAATCTAGATAAACTAATCGCTTTTCAAAGTGGGGAGATAAAACCCAGGGCAGTGAATCTCCTAACAGAATAATACAGCTCCTGTCGTAATAGCCCATAATACTGGATTGACTCCAGAGGATACGAAAGCAAATTAATAAGTGTGTTTGTCTTATTCTTCTTCATCTTATTATGAATAATAATGATATTCAATACGTACAGGTAAAGACATAGAATTCTTGACTTTTCAAACTTCCCGGGAAACGCCAGAACAGACGGCGGCTAGAATAAAATAAATCTATATACAATATAAGAATAGTTACAAAAAATAGAAATGAAGAAACAAGTCAAAATTTTCTTATTTTATATATTAACTAGCCTAAGTGATCGGCGTTGCCCGGGTGAAAGCAAAAAACGTGCTGATAGCCAGGCAGGTTCGAACGCGTGCCGCGAACGCGGTAAAGAAAGTGAAAGAAAATCTGACGTCTTAGTCGAGGTCTCCATGATGCAATCGGAAGTCAAAAGACGTTGAAATTAACCGGAGCCAATCAGACAGTGACAATGACTTGCTAAAATGTCGGCGAGAAAATCGATCCCTCCTTGTATAAAACGGCAGAATCTTTCGATATTTGTCGTCCGAGATGCCAGGCCTCAACATTATACCTATCTTCTCAGGATCCCTCGCTTTTGTCGAAAGTTTTTTCGAGATATGCGAACGTATGTATATACATACATTTAAACAGACAGGTGAGAATTATATTATAGAAGATGGCTAATTAAGACAGTTTATTTAATTAATGTGTGTAGCTTTTATGTATATATTCATTTGCATTTATCAATGCATATTGAGAAAAACAAGATTCTTGGATTTTTTTTATTATATTAAGGCACCAGCAATAAAATAATAAATAAGAACCAGTGGTTTATTTAGTATATAGATAAGACCAAAAACATACAAGAAAACACCTAAGAACCACATGGCCCAACTGGCCAGTTCCATGTCAGCCGCAAGTGTACGTTCTGATAAACAGAGTATGATTGATTTTAGACATGAATTTTGGGAAAAGGGTATCTTCTATCCGGTAATATATTGTTTGTGTAGATATGGTTGGTTGTGAAGGCGTGGCCAAGTGTTGGAAATCCTCTGTGAAGTAATTAGTTTAGGTTGAACAGAAAACTAACTCAATCATTTTGGCAATATATAAACTGCACAAACACTCTTTATATATCTCTTTCATTTTCTCTTAATCTCTCTCATTTCTCCTTCTTTCTATCTTTATATATATATAAAGAGATACTATATAATATGCATAGACACATACATGCATATGATAAGAATATTGGAAATAGTATTCCGACGAAATAGACACAGGAAAAAGGAACAAACCGAGTTATGTGTTCATCAACCTGTCGTCTTAATTGTGAAACTTCCTTTGGATGAATAAAATTAAGAAAAGAAAAAAACAGTACAAATATCTTCTTTTCTTAATTTCGTCCATCCAGAGGAAGTATCGCAATAAAGACGACACGTTAATGAACGCATAACTTGATTTTTTTTTGTTCATCTCTCTGTACATACCTATATAAATACACACACACTTGATGATCGAAACGGTCTGCACATCGTAGCAAAGTATGAATGTATTGTATAAATGATATAAAAAATTTGCTCCTTTTGATTGAGCACTATCAACGACGCTTGTTGAAATTCAATGATTCTACTCTTTTGGATATTTTAACCTTGGATTATATATATATATATATATATATATATACATATATATATATATATATATATATATATATATATATATATATATATATATATATATACTTTTTATGTTGAACATTTTCTGTCTTAACGTGGAGCACTGGTGATTATTGCCATTTTTGGTGGATACTTGCGTTTGATCATTGTCGGTCACTACCGATTTTGAGCAGTGTCGAGTCCCATTGTACCAATCTGAAATGAAAATGCCAGTCATCAATATTCGTGCATTGTCATTCATTGTATGATACTGTCATAGAGTAACAGTCACTGGTAGACAATTGCGGTCATGGTGGTGATTGACAGTGATTTTCAGGTGGTTAGTCTCACTTTTTGACAGGGGCGAGCACTGTCCGGAATTGACAAATTGTCTGTTTTCTATGTTCAAGCTCTGTCATCGAGTAGAGGGTGCCGTCATCCATGCTTTTTTAAGTTGGCTCCTGTCATGCCATGGCACTAGCTGACATTGGCTGGCAGTGGCGAGCCCTGCCAAACACTGGCTAGTTCTAGCTGGCACTGTGTTTCGAGTCTGTTACTGGTGTTTTTATGCAATAGTTAATGGTTTCAGGTGGTTACTTGCGGTTGTTGGCGTTTATCTATGGTCGCCAATGGATATTAGTTACTTTAACAACTGTAAATCCGTGGTTTAACTATCGCTCAAAAGCGGCCATGACCAATGTTATGTTTTGTTCCAATCTTGAGCAAAACAAGTAGCGTTATTAGTTTTATTTACTGCAGACTGTTATCCTCATCGTTTGCTTTTTTTTAATTTTTTTTTTTTTTTTTTTGTGGTTTCACGATGTTTCGGCCAACTATTCCCCTGATTTTCGTCAAGTGGTAACCGCGACCGGATAGAAATTCCGAATCTCCTAACTGCATCCATAGAAATTACTATCGCCCGTAGTTGTTGTCGTCTCACCACGTTTCTGCCAAGTCAGCCTGGCCGGCTTTGACCGGAATCTCTACCGTTCCAGGTGAGAATTGTCTGCGAATAGCGGTTTCAATCATACCCAAACGCCGGTCAGGGGCTAACTTGGCCAAAACGTGGTGAGACGACAACAACTGCGGGCGGCAGTAATTGTTGTGGATGCAGTTAGGGAATTCGAAGTTCCCATCGCGTCGCGGTTACCACCTGACGAAGAGCAAAGGAATAATTAATCGAAACGCCGTGAAACAACAGCAAAAAAGATGATGATAATAGTCCAGATAAAAAAATGAATAAATAATACTCATCTCAATAATGAATTCCAATTAAATAATAGATAAGGAAGCATCATATTTTAATTTCTACGTTTCCATTATTGGCTGCGTTGCTGTACATATATTTAGCACCTTTGCAGAATACGGATTGTAAAAATTTTAACAATGATATTCAAGTTAAATGTAACTTTATACTGTATTGCTATGTATCGAAATGTTAGTTGAAATCCACATACAAAAACCTGTCTTTGATATTTTAGCACAGTACGCATTCTGCATGAGTACACGTTTTTTAAGTGATAGGCGACGACGATTTCTATGTCGTTTTATTAAAATATTAGATAAAAATACAGAATAGGTTTTAATCGCGTAGTGTGTAAACAAAAGATGTTCTGAGACTAATATTTTATCTGTAATTTTTTAAAAAATAATGTATTTACATATAAAAAAGGTCGACTTACAAAATTATTATGTGAAATATGAAGAATAGTTTTCATTCGCGAAGTTTGTAAATAAAAGTTGTTTCGTGCCTAATTTTGCATCAGAAAGTACCTCCTTCTAATTATAATTATTAAATAAGTTTTTTTTTTATATAGTCTTAAAGGTTTAGAAATTTACAAGAATATCTATATATGTGTGTGTGTGTATGTGTGTGTGTTTGAGTGGGTGGGTGGGTGTGTGTATAGTCTTAGAAATGTTTAAACCTTTAAAAGTATATTAAAACAGCCTATTTAATTTTTACATTTTTTATTATTCGTTAGAAAACTATTTAATCAATAAGTCATATATCACCAGCAATAAAAGCACCAACTTGCTCAAATTCACTGTTGATTTAATGTAGTACTAATGTTGATCTAATGTAGTACTAATGTTGATTTAAGGGGTCATCTAATGCGTACCATGAAACACTGTTTCGGAGATTCAATATGTACGTATTTGAATATATATATATATATATATATATATATATATATATATAAATATATATATATATATATAAATTACAATTAAATTTACCAAAATAACCCAGGATAGTAAAACTAAAGTATATTATGAATATTAAAGAATTAATATTGATAAAGCAATCTCAACCAGATGTAAAAGCTCGATAAAATCAGATAGGAGATAGACCTTATAATAAGAGAAAATAGTTAATAAAACATGCTACAAAAACACTTTGAAAAAGAGTTAAAAACATATTTAATCTGAAAAAGAAACACTTAATAAGTTGATAGTCCTTAATCCGCGGAGATTCGAATAAATACTTTCCTTCTCATCAGAGGGTGGGAATTAGCAAAATGCGGGATGGGATTTTGCTTGATGAAACTGCAAGTAAGTCGAAGATCTTACTTGACTTACTTGCAGTTTCATCGAATACTTTTGTATGCAAAATCCAATCCCGCATTTTGCTTATTCTTACCCTCTGATGAGAAGGAAAGTATTTCTTCGAAACTACGCGGATTAAGGACCATCCACTTATTTAGTGGTTCTCTTTCAAATTAAATATGTTTTAACTCATTTTCAAAGTGTATTTTACATGTTTTATTAACTATTTGCTCTTATATATATATATATATACATATATATATATACATATATATACATATATATATACATATATATACATATATACACACACACACACATATATATATATATATCGAAATCATAGGGAAAGACATACATATTTAAAATTATGGCATATATTCCTTGAAATTTTTTTACAGCATAAGTTGCAAAAGTTTTAGATTCAAATAAAAATTGCATTAATTTAAACGAGATGTAACATTTATGTTACTCGGTGTAAATAGATTATCATACAGGAGGCTATTCTCACGGTCTACTAATCTACTATCAAATCACGTGTTGAGTACTGTTGTTATGTTAGGGCTTGTCAATCTCTATCTCATTTGGACATTTTTGATAAAGTGCAGAAACGTCTTTAATTAGTTTGTTCCATCAATATTATTATGACATGTGTTTTTCAGAATTGTTTCATCTTTTTCTTGCATCATTTGTTCGTATAACTCCTTGTAGTAGTGGTCCCATTCAATTTCATGTTTTGCTCGTTCATTATAATACAGCTTTCTATTCCAGGAAGTTGATTCTAAGAACTGGAGATTTGTGGAGTTTAAATCATACTGACTGTTTTATTCCTCCTTATATTCTTAGACTATCAAGATAAAAGCCAATAGACTCTCTTCTTGCGATAATCATCTATTATTCTTTTTAGCTTCTTACAGTAAGTGACTTCGTTCCTTTTCTAGGAAAATGCTCTTCAATTGCTAAAAGAAAATTAACGAAAACAAAACTAAACGATACTTATACTATGCAAAAAGACAAAAGTTATCGAGACTCATAAAAACAGCAAATTATCAGCAAATGGAACTCTACTTATAGTTTTGTAATAGAACGAAAATACTCTGCATGGTAACAATAAAGTTCAGACTGTATATGCCATGAATAGTGGAGTAATAAAAGATGAGGGTAAACTAATAACAGAGAGCGAGTTTCTTTGTTTTATTTCAGAAATATAAAACTTTCGGCACGGCTAATCTCATTCTATTTTCGAATTGTTTCTCTCTTGCGTCTTAACATCTCAGTAAACATGGCAGAGTTAAACTAGACAATGGGGCTTGTAATCATTTAGTCTGTTCAACTAAAAATAATAATACAAGAGGATCATTGTATTATAACGTGCATATTATAAGCATTACCTGAAGATGATTGAGACAAAGACGAAAGTTCCTCAAAGAATTCTTTGATTCGCCAATACGTAAAAAAGGAAAAGTATAAAACTGTATATCTAATGCGTCCTTAAATACCGGGTCGTTATTATGTTTAAAAAAAGTCCGAGAAATTGGAGTTTTCTCTGCTTATTTTTATTTCGTCTAATCTATAATATGTTTAAATATATTTATGTATGTATGTATGTATGTATGTATGTATGTATACTCAAACTTTCGACAGAGGGGACGAATGTTCACCAGATTTGCATTCTTTTTTAAGCCTGACCCTTGGGGCGACAAATATCGAAATATTGGCAAAAAACATTAATTCCTTCACCCTCAACTGGGCACTTTTCTACAGAGAGTGTCGCCTTTTTCGCCGATATTTTCGAAAGTCATCCCCTCTTTTCGAGTGACTAGCCTTAGATTAAACATTCATCTCTTCCGGTTTGGAGATGGGCGCAACAGCAAAGACGTCAGTTTTTTCACTTTTTTTCCTCCTTAGCGGTTCATATTTGAGCCTGCCTTCCCACTATCACTTTTTTGCTCAACACGCACCTCCAAACACCCGTGCAACGCCGAACACCCAGGCTAGTCTATAATATAAAGAGCAAAAATCTGTTTAAAGCTATGTATATATGTTTGTATATCTACCTGGAACTTTTTACGGAATGGGCGGATTTTCACAAAAGCGTTATCGTTTGGAAGCTCGACGACAAATATCGAAAAAATGGCTAAAAACATTAATTATTCCCCCTCAAATTGGCATTTTCCTACAGAGAGGGTTAGCATAAAATCGTTCCTTCATTACAATTTAGCTAAACACCCATGCGCAAAAATGTTCTTTCTTGAATTAGTTTAAATAAAAAAAAAACGACGAAACTTCACTCACGCGATCATAGACCAGTCGTTATAGTGGCAGCGTCGTTATCTTAAGATTGCGCGTTCGATCCGAGATACCAGATAATTTTTTTTCCGATTTTTAAAGTTTTAATATTAAAAACGATTTATTTATGTCATTTTACGTTCTTTTTTATTTTTCCATCACGTTCGCTTCTTTTTGTTTTGTTTTTTTGTTTTTCCGATTTAAAAAAAGTTATAACAAGTAAACAGGGTTATTACGTTCGCTTATTCTTTATTTTCCGTTTTGTTTTGGTTTACCCCCACACCTCACCACACCCATGGTAACGCCGGGTACCCAGCTATATATATATATATATATATATATATATATATATATATATATATATATATATATAAAGACCTTGTCTGTATGTGTAAAAAGCAGTCTCTCTCCTCAAAGTACTCTGTGACTCTTTACTCTACAGACTTGGAACTTGATATATATTTGATTTGTACTTGTGTCATAAATATGATTCGATTTTTTACCGATAATACTGGCTTTTAAGGGGCCAAAATTTAAAACAGTTAACACTTAGCATTTATAATTCTACTAAACGTGTTATTTCTACATATGCACAGTTACGCATTTATATGTTTCACAGGATTATTTTTGAAGACTTATATGCATATACACGTGGCTTAAATAATAACAAATAATGCTGGAGAGTCATAGGGTTTGGTTTCAATTCTAATTGATGGCACCAATTTATATTTTATTTTAAGCTTATAAATGAATTACTAGATTTTAGGTACAATATAATAATCAATAGAGAGTTGGCTTTATAATTATAAATACGAAACTTACATTCTTTAAAATATCATAATTACACGTATTTTAAGACCAGACAACGCCGGGTAGCCTGCCCGTGTTTAATAAGGTAAACATGCAATGGTTACTACATTATAAAATGCATATGGAAATTTACATGAACTGAAAAATCAACGCAAGAGGAAAGTAATGATGCCACCTGTAATTTAAAACGAATTCGGTTTCTTTACCTCATACGCGCATTTCAAACTAGCAAATAGATCTGCGTAGAGAGTTGCCTTTCATCGCAGATTTACAAAAAGAGAAGGTTCTTTAGAAAATTCTGTGTCTCCAGAACATGAGCAAAATACAAATAAAAGCAGCTTATATTTAGGGTTATGACAACAGCATATTATTTTCATTGTTTTGACTCTCGAGTGTGTTTCTGTTCATATATTATATGCTTTTTATATAGAGTGATATAGTTCTCCGTTGATTAACTGTGTCTAACTCTGTCGGATATATACTCTAGAATCAAACAATGATTAGAATATGCTGTTGTCAAACTCTACTTATTAAGCAATTAATTTAAAAGCTCTAACAGACAAACGCCTGTCCGTGGGGGAGACTTAACAAATCCGACATATATATTTTGTTTGTTGAATTCACTATTAATCGTCCCATACTCTAAATTGGTGTTTAACGTTTCCGTTAGGGAAAATTCCGCATCCACCGCGTTTGTCTATTTTTATAAAATACTGTTATACCAGCCTTCCTTGAACAGAGGAATTTACACCGATTAGCACTATAAATAGCGCTTGTAATCCCAACATCGGCTTTTGCTAAGGAAATTGGGAACAGCCGAGCATACAAAGTTCGTGAATTTTATTCTCCCAAAAAAGATCAGTGAGTTGAGCTTCAAAGAAACAGTTACGCTACTTACAGAACTGTTTTCTGGAAAAACGTCTCTTTTCCATAGGCGATATATGTATGAATGTTACTAAAAGAGAGGAAGACGACTACACTACTTTTGCAAGTATGATGAACAAGCATTGCGACGATTTTAAACTGGAGGAATTATCATCAGATATTTTTAAATGTTTCATATTTGTGCAAGGGATGGTCTTAAATAAAGACGCTGAAATCAGGCGTCATGTTTTGAATAAATTCGAAAACGAACCGAATTTAAAACTACAAAACTTACCGGAAGACAGTGAACGGTTTATTGCTTTGAAACAAGACATTCGTGACATATAGGTAAGCGGAGTGTCGCATACTAAAAAGACCCATCTAAAGAAAAATTCGACTTCAAAAAATTACTAGAGAAAGAAACATGGAAAAGATCCACCTGGGCCATGTTGTGTGGAAATAAACATTGGTGCAATGAGTGTCCCTACACATTCAAACAATGTGACAACTGCCACCAAAAAGGGCATAAAGCATCGCATTGTAGAAAAAAGTCTGGTAGAAAGACATCCATTAAACTTACGAAAATTGAACCTCAGAAACAAAATATCCGGAAATATGTACAGGTCAAAATGTTTAAAAAGAAATAAGGCTACAGCTTGATAGTGGGTCTGACATTTCCATTATTAATGTACAGACATGGAAGAGGCTTGGGTGACCTACTATGATTAAATCACATAAAACGGCGAGAAGCGTCAGTGGCGGAAAAATTACCTTCGAAGGAGAATTATTGAGGAATATTTTTTTTCCAGAACAGGGCCGAAAAAGCAAGAATTTTTGTCATGCGAAAATCAAACAACCTCTTCGGAACTGATCTGTTCAAAAAGTTTAGACTATGGGATCTGCCTTTAAGCTCATTTTGCCAAAAGGTTGAGGATTCGAATGTGGAGGCAGAAAACTTAAAAGGGAGTTAAAAGTGATTTTCCTAGACGTATTTTCAGGCGGTTTGGGAAGGTGTACAAAAGCGGTAACAAAATTTGACGTGAAAGTAAATGAACAGCCAGTGTTCAGAAAGAAAAGAAATGTTCCATACGCCGCTATAGAACAGATAGACGCTGAATTAGGAAGACTCGACACATGGGTGTCATCGGAAAAGATACTCTAACAGTGAGGTGACCAGATCACCCGAGAAGGACATCATAGACACAGTGTTTGATACTTTTCAGGTGCGCATACTAAAGACAGCCCCGGAGAACAGAAGATCGATCAGAAAACGGAAATCAACAGAATTAATTAGGATGAACTCAAAACAGAAAGGTTATTAATCTCAGACGAGATATTTTCAAGGGGGGGTTGTACCGGCCTTCCTTGAACAGAGAAATTTACGCCGATTAGCACTATAAATAGCGCTAGTAGTTCCAACACCGGTGAGAGAGATGCGATTGCACTTCAACTGCTAGCCGAGTGCGTAGCAGATACACACGATTTCCTATCTTTGTACATTATTGTTAATACACTTGTTGCTTAACCGAACCGCGACTTGATTGTTCTTATTTTCACTGCTGTTCCACTACACAACAAATACGTTCACAGACTTAGGGTTAGTTATACTTTAATAAGAGACACACGCCGTGCCATTCTAATTAAGTGTGACACTTCCTCAAGTGGTTTTGTATATACACAATTTATGATTATCATCCAAAGATAACCATTCTTTTTTATATACGTATTTTTCGTCACAGTTTATTCTTTCGTTATTATGCAATAATACTAAAATATAGCTGGATTTAATACTATAACTAATGCTTATAACTTAATAAAATATCAAGTGAAAATATTATATAGAAATTAGAGATGGCAGCATGATTTTATCGGTAAGGTACGTTTTATACATAATTAGCAAAAATGCTGGTGGTGGGCTGGGTGGCATCAAAAATTAAAAAAGTTAAAAAGTGTGCAACGTCTATATTTTAAAATTCAATCTCTTTACTTTTCTTTGTTTTTCTCACTTTAACCATTTCTCCTTTGTCCAAACGTCTACCTTACTCATCTTTTGCTTCTGCTTTTCTATATAAAAATAATAATGATGTAAACAATTCGTCTCTTAAATCTATAATAGATAATATTGCAAATGCCTGAAAAACCGAGCCACCGTGATGAAAGCTGGCTTAGTTGACCAAAGATTTAATATTGTAATTTTAGTGCCGATATTATTTTTCTAAATCAACGCCAGTCAAGAAACTACCAACTTTGTAGGTGTTTGTTTTGTAAGTTTGTTTAATTTTTCTTCGGACACGCACAGGCAGCTTTCCTTTACATAATTAGTTCAATTAAATCTTATCTCGCGTTTAGTATACTCAACCAAACCTGCCCTCTGGGACTGAACATATACTGCTTCAGATCCTTTGTGGGATTTTCCGTTACCCTAAATCGGGTATTTCTGCGAATGAATGCAACAACACAAAAAACCCACAGCTGAAGCCAGCAAGACAGACAGAAAGCAGATAGATAGATAGATAGATAGATAGATAGATAGATAGATAGATAGATAGAAAAGGTCTATTTATGTTGATAACAAAGTGTGATTAGCAGTGGAAACAAACCTCCAAAAGGACAGTTTGAAACGAGTATAGAAGTTTGTCTGCCGTGTAGTATTTTTCGTGTAAAGATGTAACCTGATCTTTGGAATTCTCTTTGAAACTAGTAGTGCAGAATAAAAGAATGATTCCTCGCATTCCATTTGCCAATTTAATTCATATCAGCAAAATAATCGCCAGATTAATCCTACCATCTTTGCATAATAGTAATGGAATAACCGATGTACGTTTCGTTGCTGGATTGGTTCGTGTTCAATCTATCCGCCTTTACTCTTGTTATATATACTATCGTGTCCCTCTAGGGTCTATTTAGTATAAGCATGCTTCGCCGCTGGCCATTTCTTCGCAATTTAATTCGTATTCATTACTTGAAATCAATGAAATGTTGCATCGGTAAGAAAAGATAAAACTCTCTCCGGCTTTCTTACGCTCTGTCGATAATAGAAAATACAAAACTAATCAATAAGACAAGGCTTAGCAATGAAAAAAGAACACATCACCTTCTCTCCCACTAAAATCTGCATTAATAATAACAATGGGAACTTATTGCGTCTGTATTTAAAGGGAACAGATTATTTCGCTCAATAATTATTATCATCGGCTATTATTGAGATTAATCTCTTGTTTGTTCATAAACTTTTAATTTCAATGCATCGTTTGTCTTTCAATTTCGTTTTATTATTATCAGTATTATAAGGATTAAGTTGCCTATTTTGCTTATAAAATTAAGGCGAGTATACAAACGGGTTGGACATGCACAGTTCCCTTTTATTATGAAGATCTGCATCCCTTTTCGACTGCGCATTTCAAAGTCTGAAAGTATTATTAAATAAATAAATAATTATAAGTTATGAAGCTCCATTTTATGTTTAGTATGCTCAACGGCATTGGTCCACTTAAACAGAACACATTGCACTCACGTTGTTCATAGGGTTTTCTGTTGCCTTAAATCACACATTACCGCTGAAACATCTGGAATTTAAAGTAACACAAGTTTTTACAGCGATTCGTATTTTAATCATCTTTAAATGTAAAATTATAAAAGAGTAAAATTGTTTCTGCTAAATTTGGGAGCTTTGATTTTTCAGTCATTATATATGCGTTTAATCGTGGTAAATTCCCAAGTCACACTCACTGAGTTTTGTTCCTATTGGATCCCGACTGCCGCCATTTAATCTGCTAGCGTTTCAATAAACGAAAATAGAACCCAAAAAGCAGATACCTAACCCATACTATATCTCGCATCGTTTACCTCCTAGCGTCTTAAAACAAATTTAATTTGCCAATTACTTACTAGAAGACGTACCTTTTATATTTAACATAACCTCCAGTTTTATTATGTTTGGTCACTGGTCTATCATAAACACAGATGATGACGGTCCAAACTTACAGTAAATATTACTTTTTATTGTTTAATTAATATTCTTGGCAAAATATTTTATTAAAATGTTCGTTTCGCGGACTTATAAATGATGCTTGCTTAGATTAGTAATGAAGGGGAAATTTCGACGATCTCCAGCGACAAGCTGTGTCTGGCTTGATTGAGGAAAATGTGTCTGCGCCGTCTATACATAATTAATAATCATCACTCGTAAAGCAAATTATTAACTCTACAGCGAGTAGACTAGACAGAAAACTAGCGACGAAAATATATTTAAGAAATCAATTAAAGTCTAGAACACAGCTCGAAAAAACAGTAGATTCGGAAATATCAAAATAAAATACACGCAATAAGACACCAATAATTATAATGAATTTATTAATAGACGAATTAGAAATATAATTTCGTATACGCCTCTCTATAACTAAATGTTAAAAACCAAACTCGCAAAATAATTCGAAATCTCATCGAAAAGCATTTCCTCGTAATAGACCCTTAACAAAACATATTAAACAAAAACAAGTTAAAACTGTCCTACATCTGTTGTGTAAATTTAAAATGGTTATTAAAGCAAATAATTGAAATATTCAATGAAAGTAGTAAAGAAAAAATAATAACAAAACGTACAAAAAACAATATAACAACAACAAAAACAAAAATAAAACTATAATTATTTAAATATACTAATGACCCAAATCATTATAGGAATAGAAATAATACGAACAAACTATCTGTTAAAAATAAATGAATCATAAAATGCATCGTCTACTAGTCTACATTTCTTGCGAGACAAAACCCGAATGACCTCCCTAGGATTTTAAACCAGATATTACGGCCGGACAATACATATAAACAAAAATAACGCTGAATAAACACAGCATTAGCGAACCATTACTGGGAACCCAATAAAAGGGGATAGCTGGTGACAGTCGAGTTGAAAATAGAATGTCAAGCCAGCACATGTAGAAACATAGAGGACGCGTGAAGAATATGTTTAGCTGAAAAACAAGCTCTCCTTATTATTTAAAAAAAACTGCATTTATTAAACTGCATGGGCGAAATAGCAAATATATGTAAACACAAAATAAATGTTGTCTTAGGATGACAATACATGAAAAATAAATTTTAAAAAAATAACCGCAATAAAATCATTAGTAACAATGATATTAATAATAGTTAATAATAGTTAATTAAGAAAGAACAGATTTAAAAATAATTAAAATTTAAAAATGCATAAATAAAATCAACGATAATGACTAAAATAATAATAATGATAATAATAATAATTATTATTATTATTATTATTATTATTATTATTATTAAAAATGAAAGATGTTAAAAATAAATAAATTAAATGTTAATCTTAGAAAATATATAAAACAAGTATAAAATAAAATTAAATCGAAAAACAGCCAGATAGAAACTAAGCTACTCTCTAATACAACAAAAAACAAACAAATCATCGCTGAATAACGATCAAAGTAAGAAGTCAATTACAAATCAAATGAACATCTGTCTGAAACTTTCGCCCGTTGGCTCAGTTAAATGACTGCGCGAATAACAAAGAATCTGCTTGTCTGACTAGCAAACACAACATCACATGTATTTATGAAGGCATTAAATAATATCGATGTATAAGCCTGTCGAATCCTCACAAGGATGAGGATGAAACGCGGACAATTCTGTGTAGCTTAATTGCGATATATATTTTCAAAACTTACTACCTAGCTTTACTTAAGTATTAAGTACTATTGAAGTATAAGGTAAGAGAACAGGTCCTTGCGGTGTTTAACTTTTAAATTAAGATAGACATATCTCGACTTCACTAAAAACTTATTGATTGAAATAATCACCATCAGAATGAACACACTCTTGCCAACGCTAAAGAATTGTATTTATGCCAGTAACGTAAGAATTTTGCGTCCTGGTGTCGATGAAGTCGCTGAAGGTGCTTTTTGATATCGCTGAGGGTTTTGTAAGCGTTTTTCAAGTTATTGCGATGCTTTAGAAAGTAGTGGTCAGTAGGTGAGAGGTATGAAGAGTATGGTGGATGAGGCAGAGTTTCGTAGTCCAATTCATTCAACTTATTCAAGGTTGGTTTAACAACGTGCGGTCGGACAATGTTGCGGAGAAAAATTGCATCTTTTCTAATGCTGGGTGTTGTTGACGTTTCTGATAAATTTCATCCATTTGTTGACAGTATTTTCCCTCGTAACGGTTTCGCGTGCATTAAAAACACTGTAATAGATCAGAGCGATAACAGACGACCGAACAGTCAGCATGACCTTCTTTTGGTCTAGCTCTTGCTTCGAGAAATGTCATGGAGCTTCGTCTGCGTCTAACCACTGAGCTGAGCGTCGCCGGTTATCGTAAAGATCTCATTTTTCATTTCAAGCCAAAACGCTGTTGAGAAACAGGTCGTTCTTGTGGCGTAAAAGAAAGGAAGATTACACTTTATAATAGAGTTTAATTTGGTTGTCGTTCAATTCGTGAGGCATCCATTTATTAAATTTTGTGCCTTTTTAATCTCTCTCAAGTTGTTGAAAATCGTACTATATGTTACGTCTAATTCAAAAGCAAGTTGTCGAACGGTTGTGCGTGTATTGGCTTCGACTCAATCTCTTAATTAATCGTTGTCGACATCTGATGGCCGATCACTACGCTTATAATCTTCAAGACTCCTGTCGCCGCAACGACATTTCTTAAACCATCATTGTGTTGTACATTCAGTAATGGTTCCGGGGCCAAACGCTTGATTGATGTCACGATCTGTTTCAGGCCGATCTTGAATTGAAATAAGAAAATTGTGCGATTTTGCTTTTTTTTTTCCATCGCGTATAAAACGTTGTGAAAAAACAAAGGCACAATTGTTTTAAAACGATGGTAATTTAAGCGATTATATAGGAAAGCACTCTTTAAAATGATATATAAAAGAAAAATATAACAAAAACTTATTAGAAAATACATCATTGGAAATCAAAACAAAAAATCCCTCCAGAACTTTCTTTCCAACCTAATAAATACTTAAAATAGATACTTAAAATATAATGCATATAATATATATATATATATGTACACACATATATGTGTGTGTGTGTGTGTGTGTGTGTGTGACTACATCATTAATCACATAAATTAATATACGAAAGTATAAATTTATGCATCAACTTTTATTATTTACTTCAACAGTGCTCTATATGTAAGTAGAGCTAGGTAGTAAGTTCTAAAATATGCATTTAGGAACCTACTATATATATATATATATATATATATATATATATATATATATATATATCAGATTAAAATATATGACATGTTTTAGTCAATAACCAATTTCCAAACTCTCTGATATAAACAAATAAAACTAGCTATCAGCAACTTGAATCAAACTAATAATATCCAATCAGAAAATTCTCAACCTATTCATATATATATTATTTAATTGGAATTCATTATTGAGATGAGTATGATTTATATTTTTTTTATTGCGGACCATTATCCTCATCTTGTTGTTTCGTGACGTTTCGACCAACTATTTCTCTGGCCTTCGTCAGGTGGCAACCGCGACGGGATAGGAACTCCGAACTTCCTAACTGCATTCTCAGCAATTACTGCCGTCCATAGTTGTTGTCGTCTCAGCACGTTTCATATATATTATCGTAACCGGCTACACAAGAACTCCAAAACTGATGAAAGTATTTTAAAAAATATAATCCGTCGATACGTGGTTCCCAATGATAACAAACAAATAAAATCCATTATCTATTATTTAAAAAAATGCAAACGACTAACTTCGTAATCAAAAACAACATTTCGCAGACAAATAGTGTTAACTACATAATTAATATTCAGAACATTTACCATGACTAAGGTCAGACATGGCATATCTTTTTTCTACTCTTAAACTGAAATTGATCTTAAACCTTTTTAATATTTAATTTCGTTGCATAATGATCGAAACAGCCTGCACATTGTAGCAAGATATGACTATATTTACATAAAGGAAATAAAATTTATATATATATATATATATATATATATATATGTGGGGGGGGGGTTATGTTCGTGTGTGTAGAAAGTTAAAGATTTTATTGGTTGAAGTGTGTTGTAAAAACTGCTCCAAATGAAAACAGTAGTCATAATATTCCAAATAATAAGACTATCAATCTTTGTCTAAAAACTCTAGAGGCATAACAACGCGCAAAATAATATAACGATAAAAGCCATCCATTCCTCATTTCCTTTTCTTTTCTTTAAATTCTGCTTCTGCTTAGTTATTTAACTTATTTGATCAACTTGTTTTTATTTTTATATTTCTAAGAATACTCTTTTTTCTGCGACTCCCTGAATCCTAACATCCGCAAGAACTCTTTGTATACGGTCTATCTAGGTTCGCCACTTTATTTTTAGACACACGCCAGGGACAGTGATCCATTTGTTAGTACCGCAATAGAAACACGCGTGTTGTAATGAGCTATTTCTTAATATCAGAAGTTGAATCCGGCATCAGAGAAGGCCCTACGCTGCGTAGAATGAAGCGACTGACAAGTCTCCTGGCGGGGTAAACGGGTAACCCAAGAAAGCGAAAACAAACGTAAATGCATGCACACAATATTTTGGTATTTATCGGCTGGTGGCGGGTGAGGGGTTATGATTTATATCGGCATCAGGCACAAGTTTTTATTGGTGTGGCGTGTTTCTGACTATCTTTACAATTAGTGTCAATGTCTCTACGTTCGCCGTTGAATACCGTCGCAATTTCTTATCTGATGCTGACCAAATTTCTTCACAGAACCCCAGATATCTTATTGAATGATACACATACAAAAAAAGAAAGCAGAAGCCGACCCGCAAACAGCTCATAAATTGTCCGTATTCTAAATCTTTCATGTAAAATAAATATCAGTAAAACGTTCAATGCAATCTCTAAAATATTTCACGCAAATAACCATAACAATATATATGTACGAGATCGGGCCATAAAGAAACGGCTCTTAGACTTACCTGTGGCTTGTGGTCTATGTGCGCACGGAATATGAGCTAAATGGGTTCTTATTTAAAAATAAAATCTCCCTACGCCTCTCACGATGTAAGCTATAATAAGTATTACATCATAAGTACCAAGCAGCCATTTGTCAAAGGCAGCATACGTTCCGCAGATTCAACCGACATAAGTCCAGCTCAAATAAACAGAAGTTTATAGAAGCTAGAAATAATTGTAAGAGAGTGATAGACACAGCTAAGTCAGATTACTCTGAAACCACCAGAAAGCGCATCGAAGCACAGAAATTAGGAACCCGGGATTTTTGGAAAATCTACAACAGCGTAGTTAATAATGGACAGTCAATTATTCCCCCACTAACAAACAATCATGAGGTTGCTTGCACGGCAACTGACAAGGCTAATCTGCTTGCCAGTCGGTTTGCCTCAAACTCCACACTGAACTCGGTACACCACTCACTCCCTGATTTTCCTCTGCGAACAGACGCCACACTTGACGGCTTGAAAATCACCCCTTCTCAGGTACATGCTATTATAAAAAACCTAGACACCTCTAAAGCATGTGGACCAGATCTCATCCCGGCTGTGCTATTAAAAAAATGCTCTGCCGAGGTTGCTCCAGTTCTGTCCAAACTTTACAATAAATGCCTTAACGAATCTTGTTTTCCCGACTGCTGGAAAACCGCCTCTGTGGTACCAGTCTTCAAGAATTCTGGTGAAAGAACTGACCCACTAAATTATCGCCCCATTAGCCTCCTCCCGCTTTTCGCCAAAATATTTGAGTCCTTAGTTAATAAAGCCCTAGTCCAGCACCTAACAGCTGCTAAACTCTTGACTGACAAACAATATGGATTCAGGCAAGCCCGTTCAACAGCAGATATCTTAACTGTAGTTTCTGAACGTATATACCGTTCATTGGATAAAACAGGGGAGGGTAGAGCGGTGGCCCTTGATATATCTAAGGCTTTTGACAGGGTATGGCACGATGGTCTTCTAAGGAAAATTAGATCATATGGAATCACTGGAAGAATTCATAACATAATTAAATCCTTCTTAAGTAATAGAAAAATAAAAGTTGTCCTCGACGGACGTACATCCAAACAATATGACATAAATGCGGGAGTGCCTCAGGGGTCTATCCTTGGACCTCTATTGTTCCTGATATTCATAAACGACCTCCCTGATAATATTGTTTCGGAGATGGGTATATTTGCCGATGACACCACTCTCTATAACAGATATGAGGGGAAAACAAATGAACACATATCCAAGAAAATGGCAGAAACACTAGAGGATGACCTCCAATCCGTAGTGGAATGGGGACAAAAATGGTTGGTCTCATTCAATGCTGCTAAGACTAAGCTTGTTTCCTTCAATAACTACAAGAAACCTTCTCTACCACCAATAGCAATGGCCAAGAACACATTGCCTGAAAGTACTTCTTTTAAACTCCTCGGCCTAACGTTTACAGGGAATATGAACTGGAATAGATACATTGAGAGCATTGCCAAGGCTGCTGCAAGGAAGGTTGGCTCCCTCTACCGTGCTAGAAAACTACTTACGCCTGCCAGTATCCTATACCTCTATAAGGCAACCATTCGCCCATGTATGGAGTACTGTTGTCACATCTGGGCTGGTGCATCTGCTGCTTGTCTCTCGCTCCTGGACAGGGTTCAAAAAAGAGTCGCAAACCTGATAGGTCCTGAACTGTCATCTGGGCTTCAACCTCTGTCCCATCGACGAGATGTTGCATCCCTCTGCCTGTTCTACAAATACTTTAATGGTGAATGCTCTGACGAACTGCAAACACTTGTACCTCCCCGACGTAACTACCCCCGACAAACCCGACAAGCTACTAAGTCTCATCCCTTTACAGTGGAGATCCCTAGGTGCAAGAAAGCCTTTTACTCCAATAGTTTCTTCCCCAGAACTGCGGGTCTTTGGAACTCCCTTCCGGGATTCTGCTTTCCCAACTGCAATGATATGCAGAAGTTCAAGTGTAATGTTAACAAACATCTTTCTACTCTTCTCCCTTCATAATGACCCCGCTAATTAATTCCCTAATAGTAGCCCCCTGCTTCAAAGTGGCACTGTGCCTTGTTTGGGGTGAAAATTGAATAAAAAAAAAAAAAAAAAAAGCAATTGATTAGTTTACCAAGTAGGTGGGTCGTTGCATAAAGTGAAACATCGTATTTATTAATAGAGAGCTACAATAACGGGAGTTGTATCTTTTAAAAGAGCAACCTTTTGCGCTCCAGAGTTCATTTTCAACTTTTCACAATTCTCAGTAGACTTTTACCAGGAATTCAATGACACATTTGTGCTTCTGACATACGCTTATGCCATGCGTTGCTTTCTTAGAATCTCAAACCGTCAATATCTGAAACAAATAGATGAAAATTTAGGTCATAAATGCATAAGTTCAATCCTCATAACAATGCAATTGACACTACCTTTTGATCTATTCGGCGGGAAAAATAGGAGCCATCACTTTTAGAAGCCTCTTGTAGATGCATATTTTTGAAGTGTGCACCGATGTTTTTTGAAGAGTATTATATAAAATAATGTTTTCTTCCCTGTTGTCCTCAGCGATTTCTCGCTGATAGTGACAGAGGGGTTTCCATTTAAATGTATGTGAAAGTATTGTATTCGTTATATTCTAGTCGTTTCCTTCGGCTTCGTCGTGGTCATCATCATGATTATCAACATCTCTAGCAAAAACCATGCGTGTTTCTTCTTCTTCATCATCATCATCATCATCATCATCATCATCATCATCATCGTCGTCGTCGTCATCGTCATCGTCAATTACAGACGTGTTTCTTTTCGTTTCGATCGCTTATTCGAGTCGCCATCATCCTCATCATAATCATATCATCACTATCATCAATTATGGGCGTGTTTCTTTCAATCTCAATTCTTTTCATTCTTGACATCATCATCATCATCATCATCATCATCATCATCATCATCATCATCATCTTCATCTTCATCACATCCTCCTTATTCGCTATCTTTTTCTATCTCTACTCCTGTTTCTTCTATATAAGGCAAAGTATAGTTCTAGAGGAAGTCATCTCTGATCCTCCATACACGAATGCTTCATTATCGACTCGAAGGATAATTCATTCGACTTCTACGTTATTCGATTCATTAACGAGCATTATTGTTTGTTAGTTTTTTCTTTATTTGCTAATAATCATCTGCATCTCAATCCAGTTTGAATCAACTTTAATTGAATTCATATTTTATAGCGTTTGTAATTAGAAAACTTCATTTTATCAAACTTGAAAAGAGTGCGTAATCATTATTTGTATACGTTTATATTAAATGAAACGTACGCAGTTTTTTTCTCGTGTTTATTCAACTGTAATAATTGAATGCGCATGTCTTTAATTAATTTAACACGCGATGGTGATTATTACTTCAACAATACGACAAAAGGGTCGAAAGCCAATTAAATGGAGGACTATGCTTTCTATTGTGTCACTACAATCACCATGAGTTTGCGAGTAGAAGCGTAAAAGAGAAAAAATGGGATTGCATAATAAATAAAATGAAAAACGAGTTGAAGACTAGCATCAGCGTATGTTAGTCAGTAAAGAACGAATGGGATTTAAGTGTAAGAAAAGGTGTTTGAAGAATGATGAAAATAAATAAATGACGTAAATAAAGAAGATGAAAATAAAAGTAAGAGATTAATAGACGAATATGGAAAAGTATGGTATACTGAGGTTTATCGAACGGTTCAGGAGTCTAGTAATGTACACGCAAACACACACACACACACACATGTATATATATATATATATATAGAGAGAGAGAGAGAGAAGGAGAGAGAGAGGGGGATGAGGGATTAATAATTGTGACATTATCAATCAATTTTTATAGGAAGTAACATAACAAAATCATGTTTATATGTACGATCGTTTCAGAAACGATATTCTTTTATTCATTCCAATAAAATGAATTCGTTTCCGAAACGATCGTACATATAACCATGATTTTGTATGTTTCTTCTTACGAAAACTTGATTGAAAATTTCACAATTATTAATCTTTCACACTTTTCTATTTATATAGCTCTAAGTAATTACACCTATAGAACTTATTATTACTGCAAAACTCAGAGCACAGCACAATTAAATATATTTTACTGAGAGTTGGATCATAATTATCACACTCTATAATATATATATATATATATATATATATATATATATATACTAGCAAAAGAACCAGTCGTTGACTGGGTTAAGAAACAGCCTACAGAAAATGGACTCTGATTTATTAAAGTATGATAGGTTATGAAAAGGAAGGGTTGTAAAGAAATAGCTTCGAATTCGGGGATATCAAAACCAAAGCAAAATGTGATGAAAGCAAAAATAAAATTGATAAACACCATAATTTATTATACCATACATGTTCACACGTAAACACTTATCACAATATTCTGTGGATCTATATTAAAAAAACCTTGTTAAACTTTGTGATATATTTCCATTCAATGGAAGTCAGGTCCGAACGAACAGATAGATATGAAAAACCTTTATTAAAGTGTGTGCCGATTTCCATTCTATGGCGGCCAGGCGCGAACGCAGCCCCGACAATTTTATTATACCATCCCTATTTAAGTTAAAACATACTTATCAAAGTATTTTTATGTACATCTATATCAAACGCACTTGTAAACGTTTTTTTTTTTTAATTTTTTATTTCTATACTTTGTGAACGAGGCGCGAACGCAGACCCCACAATTTTTATGAACCATTGTCCTAAAGAATCAAACATACCCATTCCTGTGTCTCGATACATCTTCTATCATTATATGCAATCAGTTTTGTAAAATAGTCAACCATTGAGAGGCAATGACGACTTGAAATAATGTCGAGATAATCTGAGAGCAAGTACAGTGCCTAAAATTCTCAAATGGTCACACATCTGGTACTAGCTAGGCTCAATCTGGCTTTACCGCAGTGTTACAACCTGATTATATATATATATATATACATATATGCATATATATATATATATTATATATATACATATATACATATATATATATACATATATATATATATAACTACTTAATTTACTCACATAAAATTAATATACGAAAGTATAGATTCATGCGTAAACTTATTTACTTCAAAAGTGATCAATACGTAGGTAGAGCTAGTCAGTAAGTTATAAAATGTATATGGCGATTAAGCTACACTGAATATTCCGCGTTTTATCCATTCTAGGACTCTTCAGGCTTATGCGTGAATTCTGTGGTTGTTTGTCGTTTTTATATAGCCATCTTCTATTGAAATTTTAGTTAGCCAATCAGCTTTCTAGTATCCACCGCGCCCTTCCTATCAGCCAATGAGCATGCATTTATCGGAAAAAGGCTTATTTGACCTCTGGTTGACCTGTTCCTTTGTGTGTGCTTTATTTAGCCTGGATATTTAATATTTTGATCTGTTTACAAGTTAGGTTGGTGTTGTATTTTTATGTTAGTTTATATATATATATATATATATATATATATATATATATATATATATGTACACACATATATGCACATATATATTAGGTATATTCATGTTTATTTAATTTAGTTATTTTTTTTATTTTCTATTGTTTTGTTTGTTTTAAAACTATTTTGTATCGCTAGCCTAGATTAAATTTTATCTTGTGAACACAGTTGTTTGCTATTTCTCTTCTACAGTTTAATAGATATCGGGGTTCTTTAAAGTAAAGGATAGCAAATGTGTCATGAAGGCATAATCTAAATGGGTCGTCTAGGTCCCTACACGTGGTAGCTTGTCTTATTATTTTCCATTCGACTACCGGCGAATGTCTGCTTTCCTTGAGTTCCCAGTATTTATTCGCTAGTGTTGTTTTCATGCGGTGTTTTTTTTATTGTTGAAACATACAATATATAATAATAATAATAAAAATAAGTTTAAAATTGTCTCGGGTATTTTGTATAAAAAAATTGTAATCTGTACAAAACATAGAATTTAAGACGATACGGTAGGAGTAATATGATGGCCTTTCTTCATAGGATAAGATGTAGGCTCACTGGAAATATGTCAGTATGAGTAGTGTTTTTTCCTGAATTTTACATATTACGTCATTGTAAGTCTTTCTCTTAGAGAAGTTTCTGGTTTTTCTTTTCTTTCTTTTTGTTTTGCTTATTCCAACAAAGAGAAAACAAAAATTGGCATACAAATATTGATTCTTATCTGTTAACGATAAAGACGTGTAAAAAGTAACGACGTTTTATTTTAGAAAAAAATATTGATAAAATCATTAAAAACTTGAATCTTTGAGTACAGCAAAATGGTTATTTACACGCACACACACACACACACACACATACATACATATATATATATATATATATATATATATATATATATATATATATGTCCTTTTGTTATATCCTTATAAACGTATAGCTTCCGATTCAAAAACGATTGGTATATATTTGATATATATAACGAACAGAAAATATATTAAAAAGTGTACATTTCACACAAAACCTTGGAACAGGGATCATTTAATTAAAATAAAACATTGAAATATATTATTCTATACAAATATGTTTGGCATTTATAATTGAAATATATTTTCGGGAATATGGTCTATTTTTTTAAATTAGTCATTCAGCAAGTGCTTCTCTCGGTTAATTGATCGTATTGTATGGTGTATTGTATATAGTTTTTGACCTGCTGACGCCATATGATGAATTCCCAAACCACGCTGAACTTAAAATAATATGTATATATATATATATATATATATATATATATATATATATATATATATATATATATGTGTGTGTGTATATATTTATGTGTGTATGGGTGTGTTTATATTGCCGACTTCTGTGTCATATAACGGGATGTATGTATGTATGAAATTAGTTAAATATAAATGAAGTAAACTAAATAAATACAGTCAGTTATGCATGTACATATATACTGTCATACCGCGGTAAAACTTATATACATAGCGATAGCAAATATATACATACTTACTGGTAAAAACAGACACAACAGACACACTCGGTCCACAAGCATACAAAAAACACATACAGTAAATATAATATATAGAATGAAATTACATCAATGTAATTCTATCTCTCACACAACGGCGCATCCACGCATACATCCACGCATACATCCACACATACATCCACACTGTAAAGGAAAAAAAACAAGCAAATTAACACACATACCAGGCAAGAAAGGCAAAACACATAAAACTGGCACATCTACAAGCACAAATTAATAAATAACACAAAAAATAAACATACTCACAGAAAGTCTTATTAATACAAAAACATAAACATACTCACAGAAAGTCTAATTAATACACAAAGACAGAATAGAGACGCTCAATTCACACTAGAAGAAAATACATCACCGACTGAACAGAGGCATAAAACCAATAAATTTACTCTCTGTTTCAAATAAAACGAATTCGTAACAGTAAGGCCACACTGGCTGAGGAGGTTGGAGCAAGGTAGGCAGGAATGGGTTCATCAATTCTTGTAATACACACTTTTTGCTCCGTTGTTTTTATAATAAGCCTTGTTGTTTGCTTTGCCTCTACCTCCCTACATATATTTGAACCCTCCTTCTCACTCTACACGCATACACACGCGCGTGCGCAAGCACACACACACACACATATATATTATTTGTAAAATATAATTATCCATTGACACGTGTTATATATAAAATACACATGTATGTATAAATACACACACACACACATAGATATATATTATTTGTAAAATATAATTATCCACTGACACGTGTTTCGTTGTGTACGACTCACAATAGTGGCTTCGTCTAGAGAGATTATATATATATATATATATATATATGGTTGTTTTTATATGCATATGAATACGTGTATATATATATATATACATATAAATATATTCATAATTATATATATACAGTTATGTATGTATAGGTGTATAGCTAGACATATATATATATACATATATCTCATTGAATCTGAGGATATTATTATCATGAACTAGTATCAATTTTTTTTTTATTACAATAGTATAGCTTTTATATATATAAAATAGTATAAACATTGTAGGGAGTCTAGATTCGCGTAGAATATTGATATAATTTTATATACGTATATTTATATATATATATATATATATATATATATATATATATATATATACATTTATGTATAAAATACATATGCATGCATAAATCTACACACACCCACACATATATATACGTGTGTGTGTGTGGGGGTGTCTGTGTGTGTGTGTGAATCTAAGAACAATATTAATGGACACTATGCATGATTTTGATCATTTATTTCTAAATTCAGTTTAACGGAAATACTAAAAATTCAACACGCAAAGTTTAAGATACAGAACGTGACTAATATATTAGTCGATGGAATTATAGTGGACACACTAGAAACACTAAGAAAACTAAGTTTCCGTGAAAGAGAAAGTTCCGATCAATTTTTGGCATACAATGTAATTATGAATGTTTGTTATTTTTCTAACAATATTGAATTGTATATGTATAAATATATATGCATATAAATAGTTATATATATATATATATATATATATACATGTATATGAGTAGCGAACATGTCAAATCAACATATATGTTAATAATATTTCTACTATAATATTTTTTTGTCTTACACATTTCCTGTTGAATGGGGGACACAAACTAAATCATCAGGGGCAGTTTATATTTTCCTAAAAATAGTTTAAGATGTTTTTTAGAATTACAGAGTATAATATATATATATATATATATATATATATATATATATATATATATATATCTTTTGTTATCATTACAAATCAGAAAATTATTTAATTCACACTTGTAATATTTTATACGTAGTTTTGTGACGTATGCCTTACACCCCTCCTTTTGAATAGAGGAAGTTCACCAAACAACCTTGAGACAAATATATGAGTCTTTACAAAGAGGTTTTTATTCGAAAAAAAAGAGTTGAGGTTGATAAAACGAAATGGCGATATACAATTTTATATGTATATTTAAAAATGCTAATAACGCAATTAATATGTTTTAAGATGCTGCATCTATTTCAACTGACTCGAGCAGCCTTCTCAGCCTGCTTATATTTATATAATGTAGAAGAAATGAAATATTTTATTTGTAAAAGTAAGGATTTTTAAATAATGATATTTAAATACAAGTCATTTTTATATGGATGAGCATAAGAATGCTATAGAAAATGGGGCGAATCGGGTGTTTAATTTATGTAATGTATGGACACAAATGGACAAACCAAAGTGTTTTGTATCATTTGTTTTTTTGTTTTGTTTTTTTGTTTTGTTTTTTTGTTTTGTTTTTTTAGGGCTTAATATATCCTTTTATTTTTCTGATCAATCACAAATACAAAGGAGTAAAACACGTTTACTGTTTTATATAACAGGGGTGTTGGAAATCTTTACTATTTCGAAGAATTAATCTGTTTTTCTGAAAGAAACGAAACAAAAGAAATGTTAGAGAAATTGAAAATATTGTCAAATGGGAACCGTAAATTGGTAGGTAGATGAGCTGTCAAGCAGAAGTGGCGTTTAGTTTAAATTAGTTCGCTATTCCACTAATTGTGTTATTTCTGGAATATAAAGAGATATATGAAGATATAAAAACAAACTCAACAAGAACTTTTGTTTGTTCATTTTTTGACCATACGTCACATCATTTTAACACCCAGCTCCCTGCATTGTTATAGCCTTCTTATACTCTTTCACATATATTTACCAGCGATGCTTCAAGCAAACTACATTTTAACTCTTGTTCGTAATTTAATTTTAATTGCGTCTTACATTTTCCTTGGATTATATTTTTGAATGTTTTTTTTTAGTGTAGAGAAAATAAGGTTTAGTCTAGAAATATTGATATTATGTCGGGTAGCCGTGTGAATATAAACCTGGCCTTACTGTAATGGACATGTACGAACAGATTTAAACATAGAAAGATAAAGCGAAGAGATTTGGTTGAATAACATGTGACGTTCATTATAAATGAAATCATCTTTACAAACAAGCGAATGTTGCTGGACATTTAGTGGAATTTCTAAGTTCGTTAAAAAAAAAGCCTTGTCGTTATTATCATGAAGCTTTATACTAACATATTTGAACGAAACTAATATATCTCTAAATAGCTACGCCCTGTTCAACAAGTTCTTAAATGTGGCTTTCCCGTTTTCTTATCAGCCTCTATACCTCTCTTTCTCTCCAACTTTCTTTTTATACATGCGTACATAATTATATGTCTAACGTAAATAAGTTCTTGATGAGCCGTTCCATATAAGTTAACAAATTTACCGAATTTTCATTACTAATGATTACTATATTTTCCAATTTCTACTGTACCCTCTTTAATCCTTATCCTTGAGTGGCCTCTTTACCTTGATAATGTGATGCTGCCCGTGTAAAAAATGTATATATATATATATATATTTATATATATATATGTGTGTGTGTGTGTCTGTGTGTGTGTGTCTGTGTCTGTGTGTGTGTGTCTGTGTGTGTGTGTGTGTGTGTGTGCTAGTTGGCGACTCGGTTCTATCTGGCCGTACAATAGCTTTCATATAACATTTTCATTTTTGCAGATTGCGTATATATTATTAATAGAATCAGTTCTCCATTGATAATTATATATTACGAGGAATAATTTGCCTGGTGGACTAATTCGCAAAATAAAATTTCAAAAAATATGCATCTAAAAAATAATAATTGTAATGTTCTTCATCCGCTGCGTTTGTTTACAACATCACGTCAGCTGATATTGGTGCCCTAGAAAATTCACTTCTGATTAATGATTAGTTTTAAAATATGTAAACGAAAAAATGATTTGCGGCTATTTTAAATGGTTCCTCTTTTATTGCAAATTAAACTCATTAATATGAAAAAAAGTAAAAAAGAATTGTGAGCTACAAGCCTAAAAGGAAAAGAAAAGCAAAAACGACAACGACAACAATCGATGTTGATGATAATCAGACGCACCGCTAGAAAGCGCTTGAGTGGAAAATGGCTTAACAACAACTTTTGGCCGCCATTTTATACAACATGCCAGCTGGTATAAAGAAAAGTCCGCTAAAATGAATCTTTCTGTTTAGAGAACAACTGAAGCAGGATACTTGACTTTTGCATTTTAAACTTTAATGAAAACCATTATAGATAAAAATAATTTTATAAAATTAACAAGAGCTTTCTAAAGTGCATATATATATCATATTTCAAAAATAATATATATATATATATAAATAAATATATATATATATATATATATATATATATATATACACACACATGTTTTATTTTTTTTATTACCGTTTTATCTGTTTGGTTACATATGTTTCGGATGTTGGACCATGTTTACGATCCAACAGCTTCGTCAGAACTTACAGAAATGGTTGTTCGTATTTGGAAGAAGTGTTTTCGAAGAAATATGAGAAGAAAAAATGGTAAGTGGTAGGAGATAATAAGAGGGAGGGAGAGGTGTATCGACAATATTTCAGTTTTGAAGGTTAAAATACATTAGATTGTAGTGTGTGGGCGGTAGCAGATTCAGGTAGACGTGGGTGGAGATATATGGATATAGGGAGGGGGAGGTGGAGAGAGGATGGTAAAGAAAAAAGAGAGGGGGTAAGGAGAAGAAGGGGAGGAGTTTCAATTTTTAGGTTTTACATTTTGACTGCTTTTTGCTTGTTCAGCCAGGTATATGAAGTAGATGAGAGAGAGAGAGAGGGAGAGAGAGAAAGAAAGAGAGAGAGAAAGGGTTTTTGTAGGTGTCATGTGTTTGACAAGTATAAGGTTCCATTAAAAATGTTCGTAGTTTAAAATTCTACAATAACATCATTTTGTGGACTTGTTAGTCGCGAACGAAACAATAGTTAACTTTTGAAAAGTAATAAATTACTAACTGAGAAAACTTTATCTTTGGAACTTGGCGAACTATTATATTATGCTATATATATGCAAAAGACAATTATCATTCTTCAGATGCGCTTTAAACAGAAACATTCATTCCGAACGCCCACTGTTTTATTATGTTGATTTTATGAAATTATTTTTACATACGCACTTAAATTAAATCAAAAGCCAAGAATCGTGGTGTCAATTGTACTCTGAAAAGAAACATTTATTTTGAACGTCCCCTGTCATATAAAAAAAAAACTACAGCTGATTTTATAGCTTGTGTTTTCTAATTGTGCGCTGATAAAACGTCTCAAACGCACTTGTAATATTAGATTATAAAAAAATGTTAACTTTGATAAAAATTGATCTTCTTTTATTGATCGGATTTTTTCAATTATCGATATTCATCAGACGCATTCCTATACAAAACATATGTAAGAACACACCCAGACACATCATGTACCTTGTGTCAAATTTAAAAAATGATCCAGTCGTGTCTGAGTACATGTAGAACGAACCCACACACCCAGGTAAAGCAACAAAACGTGTATTCCATTGTAAGTTACAATTGTTTCAAGACCGGTTGGACAATTTCAAGCATTATGGCGTTTGAAAATTTTCACATAACCAGCCTTTATTCAGATTCTTGAATAAAAAAACGCTTGAACAATAGAACATTATTTAAAGAAATTTCCCTTCAAGGAATCCTTTGTCAAGAGCTTATTTAAATATTAATATTTATATTTATAATTAAATAAGCTCTTGACAAAGGATGCGTCCAGGAAAAATGTTTTCGCATCCTTCATTTCCTTTAAGGGAAAATCTTTGAATAATGTTCTATTGTTAAAGTGTTTTTTATTCAAGAAGTCTGAAGAACGGCTGGTTATGTGAAATTTTTCAAGCGCCATAATGCTTGAAATTGTCCAACCGGTCTTTAAACAGTTGTAACTTACAATGAAATGCACTTTTTGTTGCTACCAATTCCTTTTTGGAAGCCTTGGTTTTGTTAATAGAGTGTATGAATGCTCAATTATGGAATATGATAATTTTGCAGCTTACTTTTTAAGTCATCTCTTTTTGGCTTAAAATTCATTGGTATATGAAAATTTACTGAATTATACGAACCCAGTAAAATTCAGTATATTACAAACAAGTATATATATATATATATATATATATATATATATATATATATATATAACTACTTCATTTATTCACATAAATTTAATATCCGAAAGTATAGATTTATGCGTAAACTAAAAGTATTTACTTCGAAAGTGCTCAATACGTAGGTAGAGCTAGTTAGTAATTTATAAAATATATATGACGATTAAGCTACACTGAATATTCTGCGTTTCATCCAACTATAGGATTCGTCAGGCTTATGCGCGAATTGTGTGGTTGCCTCTAGCTTTTATATATGTTGAGGATTTCTAGTTGGCCAATCAGCTTTCTAGTATCCACCGCGCCCCTTCCTATCAGCCAATGGGCATGCATTTTATCAAACAAAGGATCTTTATAAAGTGTATTTATATGTATAAAAAAGAGAACGTCTACCTAAAACCACTAACCTAGTTCTAAAACAGATCCTTTGTTTGTTTAAAATGCATGCCCATTGGCTGATAGGAAGGGGCGCTGTGGATACTAGAAAGCTGATTGGCCAACTAGAAATCCTCAACATATATAAAAGCAAGAGGCAACCACACAATTCGCGCATAAGCCTGACGAATCCTATAGTTGGACGAAACGCAGAATATTCAGTGTAGCTTAATCGCCATATATATTTTATAAATTACTATATATATATATATATATATATATATATATATATATATATAAAGAATAACAGTATAGGTACATTCTGAGAGCAAAATATTTATTTTTCATGCGAAAAATGTCTCCATCATGTTAAAATTTCGATACATTTTTAACAGTTCTGTTTCGTTATGTTGAAACAAGCGGTTAATTTTATGCCAATACCGTCTATTTTCGTGTATATACTCTTCCGAAAAATTATAAATTCTTGGCTTAGATAGAAAAAATGCATAAAAATCTAATGCTGTAAGAAGAAAAAGCATCGTGTTTTTGCTCCTATTTTAAAGTTAGGCAGTTTTTTTTTTCAACGTATGAATTAAAGTATTTTGAACTTTTTTTTTAAATTCTCACAAGAAATTGGTTACTGCTATTATTACTATTATTTTATTCATCTGAACTTTATTTCCTTTAATTTGTGAACTCAAGCTATATTTAAAAACTGTTTCATCGGTTAAAAATACAAAACGTATTCTTTACATTAAAAAAATCGATGATGATACTCAATTATTTGTAAGTCGATGATACTCAATTATTTATAAGTCTTGTTTGCTGACTTCTCTAATAAACATGTGACATTGTGTCTAACTTCTTTATCAAGAACGTAAATAATCTCTTTATCCTTCTCGCTTCTCACTCCCTCTCTCTTTCTCTCTCTCTCTCTCTCTCTCTCTCTCTATATATATATATATATATATATATATATATATATATATATATATATATATATATGTATATATACTAGCAGGACTCGTGTACCGGTGTTAACAGTGGAAGTATGCCCCCAACCCATCTGTAAAAAACAATTAAACTACGGCTGTTAAGTGGAGTCATGTTATATCACTATGTCACGTTTAATTATTCCGTTTACCCACTTCGTAGCTACCGGCGCAAGGGTACTGGCGCCCGTGACCAAAATAAATATATTGTGGCGAAGTACCGGCGCATATTATCACGCTCTTTTAATGGTTTGTTACGATGAAAAAGGAAGAATAAGGTATTTTCTTAAAAGAAATGTATAACGTGTATAGAGATGTTGACAAAGAATGAGTTCGTTTTCTTTCGTTCGGCATAACAATATAAAAGTGCAAATATATAGGAGCTAACCTTTTCAATGTAGTTTATTCTGTTTAAGAGACGTTCGTATTTTTTCGGCATAGTTATAAAAAACGCAATTGTAGGTACCTATTTTCAAAGAAATATGTAGCGGAAATAAAATCAGATACAAAAAATAAGTTCATTTTTCTTTTCGGTCAAACAAGAAATTTCCGTAATTTTCTTCGGCATAATAATAATAAAAAAATGGAAATATTTGGGAATCAACTTTTTCAATTTAGTTGATTTCGTTCTGTAAACTTCTGTATTTTTGTCGGCATAGCAATATATAAAAAAACGCACCAAATGTACACAATTTGTATTTAATGGTAAAAGAATCAATGTTGTTGGTGTTTTGCTGAAGATGACGATTACGAAGAAAACGAATCATATACCTAGTCGTCGTCGTCATCGTCGTCGTCGGACAATCTTATAGAAAGAAAGCGAGTAAATGTTTTTTTTTATGTTTGTTTATTTTTTCTATCTTCTTTGTGCCTGTCTTACATGTATGCAATGAACTGTGACGGGTGAGGAATATGTCTCTTACCGAAGCAATATTTTAATGTTAGATAAGCGTTCGTTTATCAAGCGGATAAGTGGATTCCAGAATATGAGAATAGTCAGAGCTCAGCCAATAAAAATAAATAGAATTAGGTGAGGGCGACATTATTATTTAGTAATCGGAAATTGAAAAAGATATGTTATGTATGAGAAAGTTACGATCAGTGTAAGTACAATATATGTGGAAAATTTAGAATTGTACCCGTTGATGCTAGTAGCATTGGCAGGAGAAAATACTTAGAGGAAAAATAAGAACTCTTTCCTCGAAAGATGGTGGGATTATGATGATGCTACTCGTCGGGTGCAATATAGCATTTATTATCACAGGTAAACGTGTCTGAAGTAGTGTTCGAAAGCTACACAAGATAGTGGCTATTAGGCTAGATGTATTGAATTTATATGTGGCATCTGTTGTAGCAAACCCAGAGGAACGTTTCTGTAGTCGCTTTATTAAATAAGAGATAAGTATTCAATTTAAAATATCAAATAATTTGAAAATAAAATACAAAACGTGCTCATCCGTAAATGTCCGATTTAAAACGAAACCAAACTAATAGATATTTTAAAAATAATTTAGAAGTTGCTTATTTAAAATAATACGCGTGATGATGGGGTTTCTTTTGCAGATTGACTTGCAAGCACAATGATAACATCTCGTCCTATTCCTATCCATTTACCGAGGTAAGGTTCGATTGTTAGAGGTTCGATTGTTGAAGTTATAAGTTCGATTAACAACAATGCTTGGTCAGTGACTCTTTTTTCTATACCAGTTCTGTTTACTGTCTTTCATGGCAAGAACTGTGCAGCTTAATTGCCTACCAAAATCAATCGTCAAACTCTTCATTTACTTTTATACACGTATAAAGAATATTTACAGAGTAATATGTTTGCTGAGTTCTTGTTGAATGTTAATTATTTCTGGTATAATTAATAGGTTCTTATTTCTCATTTGTATAAGAAATAGAAACCGATATATCTTATTTATAAATGAACACGTAATAATAAGATATGCTGTGTTCAATTACGTATATTATATCGCATCTATTCCAAAATACAAATCACATTTATTTGAGTTTTTTATACAGATCTGATTATCGACTCTATAGGAAACTGCAGTATTTTTTTTTAAACAGCAACTTTTTTTATTATTTATTATTCATATATCAATTTTCTAAATGGTCTTGTGAGAGAGAGTAAATTGTTTGGCTTTAAACTGTGTTGACGGTTGGAAGATCAGCTGAAAATGCATGAATGCATTTAAACGCCAATTGCATCGGCTTTATCAGATGATTTTTAGATCTCTTTGTCCTCACTGATGTGCGTTTTCCCCCGAGCATTTTATGGATGTAATCAGATAAATTAAGAGAATATGGAATTCATATCGGGGTGTGAAAAACATGAGTCATATTTATTCATTTATGGACCTTACTCACAAGGGAATACAGGTTTGCGGAGAGTAACCATCTTTTTATTCCATCAATTACGAATTTGTGCATCCAATACAAATTGAAATATATGAATAAAAATGTAGTACCCTAGTTTTACCATTAAAGAATCTTCGATTAAACATGAAGTTGACTTTATCAAACGGGCCTGGTTTGAAAACCTGGCTATTTTTAACTTTGTAAACATGTTCTCTGCAGCTATATGATAAAGACGTACACACACACACATATATATATGTGTGTGTGTGTATGTGTATATATGTATATATATTTATATGCATGTGTATATATATATGTATATATATGTATATGTTTACATATATGTATATATATATGTATATATGAGTTTATATGTAGGTGTATATATATGTTCGTGTTTTATATGTATGTGTATATGTGTATGTGTACATCGACGTGAATATATATGTATATATGTGTGTATATATGTATGTGTATTTATATGTATGTGTATATATGCATATATATGTAGATACATGATATATATGTGTATATATGTATGCTTATATATGCATATATGTGTATACGTATATTTCTTGGATGTAATTCTTTAATAGTAATGTATTGTCTGATTATTTTTATTTCTATTTATTTATTAACTTATATATATGATATCAATTATAGACAAGACAAAGCTACATATGTTTATACATAAATATATTTGTCGATGTTCTAAGGAAACACAGTAACTGAGGAGGTGTGTTATGCTTTTTAAACCATAGGTATTTCCAAGCGTAACGCCTTTCATAAGACAATGTCCTACAATAAGCCTAACTGGGATGGCATCAGAGATGTCACCAAAGATGACCCATAGGGAAATATATTTTCTCTTCCTGCAGAACCGTGCCCAAAAAAGACTACTGAATTGTCCAAAGAAGAAGTTGAAGCGAATGTTCCCACACGGAAGTTCTATAGCAAACTCCGCAAGTCCAAGTAAACCTCAATATTTTACTTCGACTTGCGATTCCTCAGAGGCAACATGCTTACCGCAGATTTATCTGGCATAAGTCCAGTACAAATCGACAAAAGTTTATTAAATCTAGACGTAATTGTAAGAAAGAAGTAGCGACAGCTAAGAAAGAATATACCGAAACCACCAGAAAACGCAGCGAATCGCAGAAATTAGGAACTCGTGATTTCTGGAAAATCTACAATAGTGTACTGAATTAGCACTTCCCCCATTTTCCAACAATCCTGAGGTTGTTTGCACGGCAACCGGGAAAGCTAATATACTTGCCCGTCAGTTTTCTCTAACTCTACTTTGGACCTAGCAAACCACTCCATCCCTGATTTTCCTTTGCGGACAGAAACCACACTAGATGACCTGAAATCATCTCTTCTCAAGTACTTGATATAATAAAAATAACTTGGACACCTCAAAAGCATGTGGACCTGATCTTATCCCGGTTGTACTATTACAAAAAGGACGTTTGCTGGGGTAACTCCATTTCTCTCAAAACTCTACAACAAATGCCTTAACAAATCATGCTTTCCTTACTGTTGGAAAACAATTCTTGTGGTGCAAGTTTACAAGAATTCTGGCGAAAGAACTGGCCCATTCAATTACTGCTTAATGAGACTCCTCTCTCCTTGCGCCAAAATACTTGAGTCCATAATTAATCACGCTCTGGTCCACCACCTTACAGTTGCTAAACTTCTCTCCGACCATCAATATGGACTTAGGCAAGCCTGTTCTACTGCAGATATTCGTACTGTAATCTCTGAACGTATATACCATGCACTGGATAAGGCAGTGGAAGGGTAGATATATCTAAGGCTTTTGACAGTGTATGGAACGATTGAACTTCTCAGGAAAATCATCTGCTATGCTATTACTGGACAAATATTTAACATAATTAAATCTTTCTTAAGTAAGAGAAAAACACAGGTTGTCCTCGATGGCCATACGTCTAAACAATATGATAAATACTGTCATACCTCAGAGGTCGATCTTTCGGTCTTTATTATTCCTGATATTCATAAATAACCTCCCTGATAAAACAGACTCTGAGATGGGTATATTTGCTGACAACACCACGCTCTATAAATCAGGAAGGAAAACAAATGAACATATACCCAAGGAAATGGCGGAAACCCTAGAGGAATGCCTGCTGATCAGAACATGGTCGTTTTCAAGTCCAATGTAAACAAGTTCTTCTTGAGCCGTATTTTTAAATAAAGTTTACCACCATTACAGACCGTCCCTAACCACCTGGCACGGATTAAACCTCATCACCGAGCGGCATTTGGTTCTTGATAATTAGTAACTCTCTAAGAATATATATATATATATATATATATATATATATATATATATATATTATTAGAGGGCTACTAATTTTTAAAGTGCCGCTCGATGATGAGGTTTAATCTGTGCCAGGTGGCCAGGGATGGTCTGTAATGACTGAATTGGTAAACGTTATTTAAAAAGACGGATTAACAATAACTTGTTTACATTGGACTTCAAAACGGCTATGTTATATATATATATATATATATATATATATATATATACATATATACATATATATATAATATATATATATATATATATATATATATATATATATATATATATATATATATATATATATATATATATATATATATATATAGGATGGACAGTCTCGTCGATTTACACGTATGAGCTCCGCCACAACAACTAAGTTGCTCGGAAATCCACACCGATAATATGATTCTAGTAATGAAGGCTTGGTGTGGAGCTAACCACATATTTTGGTACAACTGTTAATCTCTGATCATGCAATAGCTGCCATAAGACAGAACAGGCAGAACGCCTCAGTTATCAGTTATCTTACATCAAAGTGTACATGAATGTCTTAACGAAGACGTAAGAGTATATATATATATAAATATATATAAAGAGAGAGAGAGAGAGAGAGAAAGAGAGAGAGATGGGAGGACTTGAAGACTGGTTTCTACAGTAGAAGTAACAAATTATTAAGTCGCCTGGCGAAGACTTCTGGTTTTATCTGATCGTTTGTTCGTTTTATATCTTGGTTTTCTTCGATTGACTCCTCTTAGTAACTTCAATAAATTCATTAGTTTTCAATCTTGATAATTCTAATCTGGTATATATATATATATATATATATATATATATATATATATATATATATATATATATATATATATATCTGTAATATAAAGCTGAATGTCTGTGTGTGTGTGTGTGTGTGTGTGTGTGTGTGGTCACGAATAGGCTCCTATATGGTTGACTATTTTAAAAAACTGATTTTGAAGAAATATTGTATAATAAAATTATGGGTGTTCGTTCGCGCCTGACCTCCATAGAATGGAAATATGTCACAAAGTTTAACAAGGTTTTTTAATATAGATCCACAGAATATTGTGATAAGTGTTTCAGTATGAACAGGTATGGTATAATAAATTATGGGGTTTATCTATTTTATTTTTACTTTCATCATATTTTGCATTGGTTTTGATACCCCCAAATTCAAACCAAATTTACAACCCTTTCTTTTCATAACCTCTCATACTTTCATAAATCAGAGTGGGGGGGGGCTGTGTGTGTATTTAATTTTTGAATTATGTTCTTGCTGACGGTGAGCCATCTAATAATATGCAAGGTATTAACCTAATATCTCATACATTCCAACCGAGAGATCTTTTTATGAGTCTAACTGTCCGTGTATATGCAAGTCTATATACATGTGTTCGTATTTGTATCTATCAGACAAGATTTGTTCCTAACTTTTAGATGTTCGTTTCCGTAGTATTTTTGAACGCTTCCATCGAAATCAGCATAAATCTACCATGATTCATAACAGATGTAAGTGGAAACGTGTTTTCCTCTCAAACGTAATAATAAACAGGGCGCGGTTGTTCGATGAAATTTGGTTTACCTTAATTCTGTTAGTAATTTGTCTTATCAGTACGATCGCTGAGTTCCGGTTCTACTTCCTACGCTAGCACTCTGGTATTTTGTATAAACGGTTTCGTTTCTAATCAACATCACGTTTTTATTACCCGAAAATGTTTTTATCTTTCTGATTACTTGCCTTTCTGGTTTTTGTTTTTAATTTTCTCTCTTTGAATATTGTAACGCTGGGTATGGGGCAGCCAAACCAGCTGCCAACATTGTTCTGCTTTTTATTGAAACCAACCGAGAGCTCTTTTTAGTATCCTCCTTATTCCCTTAATGGCAATTGTCTGGATCTCTTTTGCACTTGGTTCACCAGGAATATTAGTTAGGTAGGACTTTAGGTTCTCCTTCCTAAGCCCTCCTGCACCTATAATAACTGGTATGATTGACATCTCTCTAAGATTGCAGTTTCTTTTCATATCATACATGAGACCTTGATATTTGGTATGTTTCTCCCTTTCAGCTCTGTTCACACCTCAATCATTAGGGACACTCACTTTAACCAAAGTTACAACTTTCTCTGACTTATTCAATATAGCTGTGAAGTTTCACAGCAGCATTTTCAAGGTAGATGTCTGTAGGGATTACATGATCCTAATGTATGATATATAAGTCATTTCCAACTGTTCTTTCAGGTTGATGTTCCCAGGATTTGCTGATACATTGAATTTTTCCAGATGGTCCAGTGGATGTACTTACATAATCCATCATTTCTCGTTTTGTACTAGCCATCCCCTAAAAGAACCTTCCAACTTGATACTAGATGACTCACACTTTCCAATTTCGTGTGACAGAATCTGTGTGTGTGTTTGTGTTTCAGAAGATAAAAATAACATTGCTAAGGAGGGTTTCAAATCCTAAATTAAGGCGACTTATTATTGGTATTCTTCATCGTTTTCTCTTCAGAGTGAGTTTTTAAGGATAATCTGATACGCAGCTTTAGTTGTTTGCTAAATGACTACTCATACACATATATACATGTGTGTCTGTGTATGCGATTAGAACAGTATGATCTTAATCTATATCTGATGGTGAGGCCCCAGCTTGCGGGTTTTCGGGAGCGTACAGCCACTCTATAATTGCCATCGCTCCCAGGCCCACTCTGACCCGGAGTGGTAGAACCTGTTATGGTCCCAACTATGGGCTAAATAGAACCCGACTTGAAAAAAAAGAAATATCTTCTATTAAAAAAATCGTCAAAATCGTTGGATTCAGCATTAAATAACCTGTAAAGGGTTGATATGCCGTAAAAAAAAAACACCCAACCTGAATGGTCAAGGAAACAATGCAACTTATCAATTATTATATTAAATTTTTTCGAATGATATGACATATCTTCTCGTATATAATTTAACTTCAGTTTTAGTATAAGAAAATGTTATATGTTTCAAAGTATTTCCTATTGTATTTCGTATTTTAATAGGATTTCTTTCTTTCTTTCTTTTTTATCTGCATACGTTTTTTTTGGGGGGGGGGGTTCATTATATTATTTTATCTTTCATACATTTTTGGTATGTTAATTTTGTTTTTGTTTTTGTGAAAAAAAAACATTGTGATCGCTTTGAATGTAGAATGTTCTAATCAAATTACTGATTAGATCCCTTATTCTGAAAACGCTTAGTGCTCTGAGAAAAATACGAAACAATAGCATCTCCCTACAAAATGGATTCGTCATTCTAACAGAATTAAACTTTCTGTAGACTTGTTTTGTCCATTTGTCATTATAAAATTTATTTTGACGTTTCTGAATTTTTGAGATAAGAATTGGTTATTTGTATTGTTATTCATCGGAGAACTGTTCTCATCTTGAGTGTAATTTTCACAACGTTTCGGTCGGGCAAGGATCCGTGGCGCAATGGTTAGAGTACCGGGAAAAATCAATTGTAAAAGTGATATTTTATTGAAGGTTGACGGTTCAATCCTAAACCGTGTGGGCGACCGAAAAATACATTTGCGAATTACTTAGGACCTCGATCCAGTCATGGCTGACGGAACAAGAGCACGCTATCCCCTAAATAAAGGGTTTCGCTCGAAATTCGTCCAAATTCCTGAGTTCAACGAAAACATTCCCGAGTTCGACAAGATACACCTGAAGAAGGTCAGAGGTTATATCGACCGAAACGTTGTGAAAATCAAACTCAAGATGGGAATCTGATCAATAATAATACAAACTGGGAGTCTGATGAATAATAATACAAACTTCATTTTGTTAAGTATTTTGTTTTTTACGTTAATTTTTAATATACTTATAATAATTATTTTTACCATGCTCTTTTTAGTTTGACTCTACAAATATTCTAGGGTCCTGGATATGACCTTAAACTATACCCAGTTGTGAGGCTCTAGCTTGCGGGCTTTGGGGAGTGTCGAGCCACCCTTTAATTACCATTGGTCCCAGGTCCACTCTGACACAGAGTGGTAGTACCTGTTAGGGTCCCAACTATGGGTTAAATAGAAACTGATTTGAAAACAAAAAATATATTCTATTAAAAAATTTTCTTCAAAATCTTTGGGTTCGGCATTAAATAACCCGAAAAGGGTTGATATGCCGTAAAACAAAAACAACAAACCAACCAACAAATATTCTGATACACAGCTTTATTTTTATGTGAAATATCTATATTTAAGTATATGTCTACGATTTAAACAGTAGTGTGTTTTTTATGCCACTTATTGTTATGGATAGCAAGTAGCCATAAAGAAGAACAAAACAACGGAGAACATTTTAAACGTGTATCACATGAAAAACGGAAAGGTTACAAAGGAAGGTTTACAAACGAACAGTGTAAGTACTTCACCTGGCATGCGTGAGTCGCTCTGGAATTAGATCCCCACCTGGGATCGTCAGGCGTAAAGTTTATATGGACGATAGATTAGTCCATTTGGAGGGTTGTTTCTCACAATACTTATCAATTATTATCTAAAATATTTTGAAAGACATGTTATTGCTGTTCTATTTCTGGTCCTTTATAATTTAGCTACAATTTTAAAATAAGAAAGTTCTATCTTTGATGCGATCATTCTTTACGGCATACGTTTTTTATTACTATATTTTGTCTTCCATGCATTATTATGTTAATTGTGTTTTGAATTTATTTTGGTAAACAAATTTATAATCGCATCGAATGTTGAATGTTCTGATCAAATATATGTTTAGTTTTTTTTTTCTGAGAACGCCTGAAACTTTGAGAACAGTATGAAATTATGGAATTTTACTACACCTGCTTCAGTCATTCTAATAAAATTAAACTTTCCTTAAACTTTTTTTATTCCATTTTTCATTATAAAATTCATTTTGTTTATTATTTTATTTATAACGCTAATTTTGTTGTAGCGCCATATACGTTTCATAATCATTTCGAATGTTAGTGATATTTCACAGTTGTAGTCAAAGTAAGATCTTTTTTATGTTCATCTGATTATTTTTTTTAATTAATCATAAAAAGAGATAATTTAATAAACAGAAATACCTTCTTTTTTTTTCGTTGAAGTTTCTGAAAAAATATTAAGGCAAAAAATTATTTTTATTTAACTTGAATTCCTTTCATATTCTGATTTAATTTAATTTATATGCGCGGGTCACGAGGTTACTTAGTAGTTCTAGCTTCCTGTGTGAATATCGCGAAAGTGAATCAGTGTAATTAGAGAGGTAGGTGTTGTAATTGGTAGAATTTTGGGGATTAATGTACTTTCGCATGGTGTATTTTCTGGCAGTCACATATGTGTTGTGCAAAGTAGTCTGATCTGTTGAGTTATGTTCATATCGTACGCACTGTCCATACACTCAGAGAAGTAAACAGAACATTTTCTTGAAAATCTTTGATAAGCAA
>NC_136499.1:39754475-39876975 GCF_053919585.1 Euprymna scolopes
AGTATGATAGGTTATGAAAAGGAAGGGTTGTAAAGAGAAAGCTTCGAATTTGGGGGTATCAATAAGCACAGCAAAATATGATGAAAGTAAAAATAAAATAGATGAACCCCATAATTTATTATACCATACCTGTTCACGCTGAAACACTTATCACAATATTCTGTGGATCTATATTAAAAAAAATCTTGTTAAACTTTGACATATTTCCATTCTATGGATGTCAGGTGTTAACGAACACCTCATAATTTTATCATTCAACCACGGTAGTGGTTGAATATATGCTTAAGTCCGAAATTGAATGAATCGAGACACATTCAAACCCCCACCACTAATTCCATTCGCAACCAAATTTCAAACAGGTTATACATTTTGATAGAACACCTCATTAGCTACATTTTGAAACAAAAATTTCGAAAATTGGTTCAGTAGAAAAAAAGTTACAACAAAATATGTGGGTTCACAAACAGGAGAGTAAGTACATAAGTGACTAACGCTTTTTTTTATTTTGCATAACTTTTTTTGTATATAAATATTTTTTTACTGCAATTTTGCCAATATGACATGTTAGCGTAACGGTTAGAGTACCGGGTGTTGGTGGAAAGATTTTAGGTTCAATCCCGTGTATCGTTTTTTTTTTTATTATAATTAAAAAAACGAACTTTTTTTTAATAACTAATTTTTTTTAACTCTCCTTATGATTTTATAGCAAAAAATGGTGAATTTATCGATTAAAAATATTAGTGAATTTTATGATATACATATTCTTTGAATGAACTCAAATTTTTCGTTATCACATTTGATGAAAAATGTAGTCCAATTTTGCCAATGCGTCTGACCAATGATGCTTTTGAACCCGCGACCAGCACTGCGATGTCATCAGCATCAGCCTGGGCATAAATATTCCTATTTTTAAACTCCTTTAAAAGAGGATTCAGCATACAGTTCCATAGTAAAGGTGATAAAATCCCACTTTGGGGGTTTCATTTAACTACTTCCCTTTTAACAGTTGCCCTCAGTAGTTCTACTTGAACTGTTCTGTGTCTCACCATATACTCAATCCATCGGATGAGTACTGGTGGCACATTGAGTTCTCGTGGCGACTTGAACATACTACTGAAGGGTATGTTGTCAAAAGCTCCAACGATATCTAAAAAGACACCGAGTGCCATCTTCTTTTTTATTAGTTTACGCTCTATACAGATCACAAATTCATGAACCGCAGTCTTGGTAGAGACCCTGGCTCGGAACTACTGTGATTGAATGATAAATATTGCATAAATGTGTGTTTGAGAGCTAAATTTTTTGACAATCATTAAAAAATATTATAAATTTATATATTAATACAATAGCAATGCCTGGAAATATCATGGATTATATGGAAAAATGCGCGCATGAAAAGTAATATTCTTAAAATTTTATTAACCTGGAAAAGTAAAGAACAAGAAATTCAACCTGGAAAAGTAAAGAACAAGATATTCTAGTAAAGTAAAAAATAAGAATTTTTTAGACTTAAAATATTGCAGCTAAAAATAAAATTTGAATATTGATAAATATTTTATTTATTATTTGCATATGTTGTTGTTTATTGTTGAGTTAGAAAGAATTAAATGATCCTAATTATGATATAATAAAATTATTAATTTTTATGTAAATTATAAAATTATTAATTCCATCTACTAACTAACTAACTAATGAATTAATTTTATTCAAACAATTTTCACTACATAAATATATGCAAATAATAGGGGGGAAATAAGTTCAATCCAGCGACTAACTCAACAATAAACAACAACATATGCAAATAATAAATAAAATATTTATCAATATTCAAATTTTATTTTTAGCTCCAATATTTTAAGTCTAACAAATTCTTATTTTTTACTTTACTAGAATATCTTGTTCTTTACTTTTCCAGGTTGAATTTCTTGTCCTTTACTTTTCCAGGTTTAATAAAATCTTAAGAATATTACTTTTCATGCGCGCATTTTTCCATATAATTATACCATATTTCCTCAAACTGAAACATAATTATCAAAGTATACTTATGCAGATAGATATGAAAAGTGTTTATTCAGGTTTGTGCCTATTTCCATTCTATGGAGGCCAGGCGCGAACGCAGACCCCACACTTTTATTATACCATACCTATTTAAATTAAAACATACTTATCAAAGTATTCTTATGTATATCTATATCAAAAACACTTGTAAACGTTTTTTTTTAATTTTTTAATTTTTTTATTTCCATGCTTTGTGGACCAGGCGCAAACGCAGACCCCACAATTTTAATGAACCACCGTTCTGCCAGATCAAACATACCCATTCCTGTGTCTCGATACATCTTCTATCATTATATGTAATCAGATTTTTAAAATGGTCAACCATATAGGAGTCTGTTCGTGACCAGACGCACACACACACACATACATTCAGTTTTATATTGTATATATATATATATATATATATATATATATATTTATATATATATATATATATAGATATAGATATAGATATAGATAGGTAGATAGATAGATAGATAGATAGATAGATAGATAGATTGTGATGTAAAATCATTTTGTTTTTACTTGGTGTATTTGTATTCAAATTGTATATTTTCAATTTATATCGAAAAGAATAATATCTTAGTTGCAATGTTGACAACTTCTATAATATTCATCAAGATAACATGCGCTTTACATTATTTCTGTCATGTTTTGGACAGAACACGTTGTTTACGGATTATTGTTACGTTGCCAGTTTCGGCATCGACATCTTGGAGTTTACGGATTTTTTCCTATTTCTGTCTATAACAAATTTACGGATTAGAATAGGACATTTTTATTTGCCAGATGTGTTAAACCAAGACCGTCTTAAAAGACAAGATGGCCGGTGGCCCAAAATAATTTAATCTGCTGACGTCATCACGGGTAGTCCCTTTACCGGTGTCAAGCATTGCTTGACTCAAGCAACCAACTGTTGTCACCGGTAGATATCGTAACGTATTGTAATATTTCTTTTTTTATTAAAATGCCTTCACGGTGCATCGTTCCGAATTGCAGAGGAAATTATCGTAAAGGACCGAAAGTTACAGTATTTTCATTTCCGAAAAATAAAGAATTATCTTGTCTATGGATTAATGCAGTAAAAAGAAAAGATTTTACACCATCTCCATTCAGCAAAGTAAGTTTTAACGTGCTCCCCCCCCCCTTTATTTAACACGATGTAACTATAATTTAATTCAAGATTATCATCCTAAGTTTTTTACCATTCAAAAGAAGAAGCTTCAAATAAAATTGCTAATATTAAAAAAAAAATTTTTACAGCATACAAAACTAAGGAAAATGCGAGACATACCACGTTCTTTTGAAGAGACGATTTTTTTAAGCTGTTGACACACGTTTTAAAATTCTAGCAAAAATTAATTTTCCTGAAATTTTTCAATATTTAAAAATAAATTATGCCGGCTGATAAAATTTTACAACTTTTTTTAAAGCTAGAAAGATAAAATTTAAAAAATACTTATATATATATATATATATATATATATATATATATATATATATATATATATAATATGAAACTAAACTAAAAAAAAAACGCGTTCACTCGTGGTGTTACAATTTATATTATTAACGTATTTTAACAAACTGAAAATATGGATATAAAAAAATGATTTTGCATGTTACTTTTGTTATGTGGTGAAATAATCTTAAATAAGAAACATGATTTTTTCTTTAGGTTAATTATTTTTTTACTGAGCAATACTTCATGAATTTATTAATGTTTTTAAAAAATGGTTAAATATGAAGAATTACTCCACCTTCGAGAATTCCTTTAAAATTACCACTTTTATAAGTTTTCGGGTGCGCTGAAAACGCAAATAACATTTAAAATTAAGGCAAACGAGTATTTTCTAATATATTTTTAAAAAGAAAAAAACTACTTGTTTCCTGGAATTTTAAAGGATTTTCCGAGGGTAAATAGTGGCCACAAAGTGGATGGTCAGTTTACGTTAAATTATTATAGAAAAGTGATCCCCCACTTTTTTTAACTAACATTTCTTGGAAACTACTCGTTTGCCTTAATTTTAAATGTTATTTTCGTTTACAGCGACCTCAAAAATCTATAAAATTAGGAATTATAAAGGAATTTTCCAAGGTGAAGTAATTCTTCATATTTACCAAAAACTGTTAATGACTATTTTAGTCAACAACAACAAAAAAAAGTTCATTAATAATTATTTTTCTATCTTATCGTTTTTTTGGCATGTAATTTTGGGTTTGTATTACTGTACACATAGATTCGAAAAAGTTGTCAAAAAACAAATATATAACAAATAAATGTTATCGAAGGCAAGATAAGTTACTTTTCTACCAAACTGGATATATTTTTTGTGTTTTTATTCAATGTAACATGTTTATTCAGCTCGAAAAACATGCAGTGTTTACCGATGTATTGGACAATTCAAAATGGCGGCCGACTCTCTCTTAAACACGGTAAGTTCGAGAAAAGGTGTTATAAATAATAAACTAGACAAAATACTATTAAAAAAACACCGAATATATGTCAACCTATGTCACGGTAATATATATTGAGCGAATTTCTAACAGTATTTTGTCTAGTTTATTATTTATAACACCTTTTCCCGAACTTGCCGTGCTTAAGAGTCGGCCGCCATTTTTAATTTTCCAATACATCGGTAAACACTGCATGTTTTTCGAGCTGAATAAACATGTTACACTGAATAAAAACACCAAAATTATATCCAGTTTGGTAGAAAAGTAACTTATCTTGCCTTTGATAACATTTATTTGTTATATATTTGTTTTTTGACAACTTTTTCGAATCTATGTGTACAATAATACAAACCCGTAATTTTTGTAAAAGTCAAACATATGGTACGGTTTTCTTTTAAATTATTTCTTTAGGTATGTGAACTTCATTTTCGACCTGAAGACATACGGCGAGAGACTACAGCATTTGATGAAAAAACCGGAAAGTCAATCACTGCTAAATTAAAAAAATCCATGTTTTAGAGATGGTGCTATTCCTAGAATACTACCAAACTGTCCCTCCTATTTATCATCATCAACCACTTTTAGAGAGTCCCCTAACGCAAAGAAAATGCGTTTAGAAAACTCTGCCCTTAAGCGTGCCTTATGTGAAAGTGTTGCTGACGAGTTAGTTACAAAAACCTAACACTTTCCATAGCATCGATGATTTGGAAACAAAATTGAACTTCCTAAATAAAAATTATTGGACTTTTATTAGGCAAGAAAATACTAAAATCATATATACAGATGCCCATGCCCAAAGATAAAAATGTCCCTTGTAATTGAATCGGACTTGGCCGTTGCAGTATTCTGCAATGATGTTAAAATGAGTTCTATAGGGGAGTATAAGGTTCCTAAACATGTAACCGATAAAAATACTCTACAGATTTTGATGGAAAACATGAAAAAAATGGACATCGAAGAACAGCAAACCAAAACGTCAAATACAATTTCTTTATTAAAATTAATCTTGTCATATTTGTTATTAGTACAAGATGAGTCATTCAAATATGTCAATTCAATTAAATTCATTTATGAACAAATAAATATAATGACAATGAATAAGGTTAATTATTCAAGTGAAATGATGATATTCTCTTCTTTATTATATAACTGCTCCCCTAGAGGTTACAGACTGTTAAGAGACACTAAAAATGTGATTTTACCATGTTATTCAACTATCAGGAGATTAACCTTATCAATGTCTATGAATCCTGTAATTGAACAACATAACAATTTCCTCATGTATATTAAAAATAAATTCAAGTTACTAATGCCGAAAGACACCACAGTATCTTTACTTATTGATGAAATACATCTCAAACCTTATCTTGATTATAAAGGTGGTAATATTGTTGGTTTAGCTAACAACAGCAATGAACCTGCCACAAGTGCATTTGCTTTTATGCTTAGCAGTGTATTCTCACAATATAAGGATGTTGTGCATGTTATGCCAACTAAATGTCTTCGAGCTGAGAACTTATTTGACATAATCAAATGTTTAATAATTGGCTTAGAGGAGATAGGCTTTAGAGTATTATGTGTTATAACAGATAATAATGCAATAAATAAAAAAAGCCATGGCTTTCTTTTGTAGCCCAGCAAAGCTTTCAATTGTCTATCCACATCCATTTATAACGTCTAGACCTCTTTTTTTCTTATTCGACTCAGTACATATACTAAAATGCATTAGAAACAATTGGCTTGGCCAAAAAGATGAAAGTAAATGCATGATGTTCCCAAAGTTTTGTTATAATGGAAATCATGAATTGGATAACATCCAAAATGCTCCATTTTCTAGTTTGCATAAACTTTATGCGATAGAATCTCAATCGCTTTTAAAATATTGTTATAAGTTGACTGCAAAGGCCCTTTCTCCCACTACTTTTGAAAGGCAAAATGTTAATTTGGTTTTGCAAATTTTCAATGAATATACTATTCAAGGTTTGCTAACCTTAGGCAAACAGGAATGCTTGCCAAATTATGCAGAAATCGCAGAATACATACAAATATTTTATATTTGGTGGACAATACTGAATGTGAAAACACCAAATAAAGGTTTTCAGCTTCGTAATAAATATGCAAATCCACTTACATTAAATGGTGATAATTACAGATTTCTCTCTATGTTCTGTGACTGATTAGAAACTTGGAATAGCATACCTGGAAGAACTGGTAAGTTAACAAAGGAAACATATACTGCTTTGCACCATACAACTTACGCAATTTTAGAATTAACTAAATATTGCATTAGAGAACTGAACATGGTGTATATATTACCAGGAAAGTTTCAGACAGATAACCTTGAGGCAAGGTTTGGCCAGTATCGGCAACTTAGCGGGGATCAATATAATATATCGATACGTCAAGTGTATGAATGTGAAAAAAAACTTAGAATGTTATCAGTTTTAAAATTGAGTTTACCACTTAATAACCAAACTATTGATTTGAAGAATTTACACGAAACTAACTGGGATGAAATGACAACAGAACAACAGTTAGATGTTTATAAATTTAACATAGATGTAACAGAAGATGATATTAATCGGTGCAAAGCAGTACTTCCTGCTATATTATACTTAGCAGGTTATTGCTGTCATGCAGTTTTTAAAAAATTGAAATGCAATAGTTGCAAAAACTTAATATCTGGGAGAGATACTATTGAAGAAATAGCTGAAATAAACAGCTACTTTCAGGGTATTAACAGAGGTTCTCTGTTATACCCAAATGATACAACTAATAATTTTGTGTTATATAATTATATAGTCATAAATAAACTTACCAAATGCGATTCTTTCTTTCATTCTATTCATCAAAGAAAATTAGCCATGTATATAACCTTAAATATTTTGGCTGATCAACATCTTTTATTTAATGTTGACTCGTGTGATGAGGGTCACCCTATACAACAAATTGAAAAAATGCTCATATGGAGTTCTTCGAATTCCCTCATAAATAATTTTTGTCGCAAGGAGAATGACAACATTAATAAAAAAAAATTTCAGAAAAATTCAAACTTTTAATTAAATTCCACAACGGATTTTTATAATGTCTGATGTATTTAATATTTGAAATATTTCTGCATTAGTAACTTTGTTTATACTAACATTATTTGTTTGATTTTAATTTTAACTTATCGTTTGTTCTTCAGTTAAACTAATTTATTGTTCGTTTTTCAGTTAAACTAATTCATCGTTCGTTTTTCAGTTAAACTAATTCATCGTTCGTTTTTCAGTTAAACTAATTCGTCGTTCGTTTTTCAGTTAAACTAATTCATCGTTCGTTTTTCAGTTAAACTAATTCATCGTTCGTTTTTCAGTTAAACTAATTCATCGTTCGTTTTTCAGTTAAACTAATTCATCGTTCGTTTTTCAGTTAAACTAATTCATCGTTCGTTTTTCAATTAAACTAATTCATCGTTCGTTTTTCAGTTAAACTAATTCATCGTTCGTTTTTCAGTTAAACTAATTCATCGTTCGTTTTTCAGTTAAACTAATTCATCGTTCGTTTTTCAGTTAAACTAATTCATCGTTCGTTGTTCAGTTTTGATTTAAAAAAATATTGTTCAAATGATTTTAAAAATATTCATTTCGATTTTTAAAAAAATTCATTTCGATTTTTAAAAATATTGTTTTTTTGATTGTGGTTCATTTTGATTAAAAAAAAAATTCATTTTGATTAAAAAAAATTCATTTTGATTTAAAAAATAGTTTAATTCTAATATTTGTTTATTGTCTTAACTCATATCAAATATTTTGCTTGTGTTCTGCTTCAAATATTCATAATCTTACATGCATAATTTTCATTTAATTATATCAAATAAACTTCAAGTTTACTACAAATCAAATCGTGTTCCTTCATTTTTTTAAAATGTAATTTATAAGTAGTTAAAGAACGCATTCTAATCTTTAAAATCTATAATACAACGAAATATTCAATTGCTTATAATACTTAAACAAACAACTTGTTTTTTTTATTATTTTTTTATTATTAATATTAGATGAGTTTCAGTATAACTCATAATGTTCTTTCTTTATTTCTTTATTTTAATCCAATTTTGAAGTTTTGTAACGCTGTCTGTAAAAATTACTGTCCATTATTGACAGTCAAGAGTTCCACATATCTTGCTTGTTGGGCCTCGGCGATGACGTCATTTTTTCAGCTGGCCGGCCATCTTTATAACGAAGGCCACGGTTAAACTCAATGCCGCTTTCTAATATGCTGTAAACCTTACTATTGCAAAAGGGGCACTCCACATTTGGACAAAAATAAATAAAAACGTTCTCCACATACCGGAGACAGAAACCATACTACCCTTTGATTACATCCCAAATACAAAGATTTTTTTGGCTGATTTGAAGGGGCTACTTAAAACATGTATTATTAAGAGTAGTTTTGACTAAACTAAGCAATTTTTTTTAAATATTTTACTTCGTTGCAAATAACACCATACTGCTAAGTTTCTTCATCAGCTGAAAAGGAGTCAACTTTTAAGACACGTCACTAAAACGTTTTATGTATGTGTGTATGTGTGTGCGCGCGTGTGTGTGTGTGGGGGGGTGCCTGTGTCTGTGTGTGACGATCGTTGTGCTAGGGTAAAGTTTTCCAATAGCATTTCCATCGTTAAACGCGCAGATTAAATGAACGCATCATCGGAATGGATCTGGTCATGTTCCGTGTCGAATGAACGCGTCCATTGTAATAGCGCCTGCTCAATTGGTCGCTTGTTGGGCGGAAGTAGCTTTATCGGATTATCACTGGGACGAGGGACGCTGATTTCGACACCTGATAACACGTCTCACAGCTGGTCGACATTTAACCTATAGAACACTTTGCGTTTCACACAGGAACACACGAACAAACAAACGGTAAATGACAAAATATATTCAGTATTTTTATGATCGCTTTGGTGGCGAACGCACTCGAATTGACAAACACATTCACAGCTTGCATAATGTTGATAAATTTCAGTCACCAGTGTCATCGTGATAATACCCAGATACTTCCGAGTAGGAGGGGGTCGCAATCGCTTTATGTTACACATATACAAGGCTGATTGATTTTTTTTTTTTTTTTTTTGCTTAGGGTTTTCTTTTGCTCGGTTGTCTCCCCTGTGGCCTTACCAGGCAACTAATATATAATTTTAATCCTAATTTTTCACAAATATTCCTATTATGCAGAACAATTCTATCAAATCCATTATTGCTGTATTTATAGGTATCTGAAACTTTATTTATTATACCTACTTTTATCGTTCACATCGTTTACATATAAACGCTATATTATTTACTGCTTTATCAATGGGAATTATTACAAATTTATTTTAAAGAACTTGAAGTTCCTCAAGTATTTGTGATTTTCTAAGCAGAAGATTAGTCTTTTTTAGAAGGTTTCACTTTTTTAAACGTCCAAGTACATGATTCTTCCATGCGCCAAATTTATAATAATTAGGGCTAGGACAACAGCATATTCTTTTCATTGTTTTTACTCTCGAGTGTGTATCCGTTGATATCTTATATGCTTTTATATTGAGTGATGTGGTTCCCGGTTGATTAACTGTGTCTTACTGTGTCGGATATTTACTCAAGAGTCAAAACAATGATTCTGTTGTCAAAGCCCTAGTAACAATTTATGTTATTTTGCGATGGATATAATAAAACTATCGAGTGATTTATTTAATAACACGGTAAGAATAATTTGGGTATTTAATGTATTTATTTGCTTCCCCACCAAAGCAAATTAGGCACAAGGCCGTTTTTAATGTGGGGTAAAAACCAGCTTCCCTAAAAGTAGGCAAAAAGGGGGCACTCTGATTACCAAAAGTAATAATTGTCCCAGTATAGAGAGTTTCTCCTTCATTGACTGGTACAAATTATATAAGTGCGGAATCTGCAGAACAGATACTACACTTTGATCCCGGCCCGAATATAGTGTTCATCTTTACTAAGGAGTTTTCGTAATTTATAATTTTTAGCTATCGTTAAATCTAATATATTAACGGGTATATGCCCGTCTGTCTGTCGCTATGTTGTCGGCCTGTCGGTATGTCGACTGTCTCCATATTATCAAACTCTATCTCCACCGATACTAAAAGTTGCAGAGCGGCGCAAGGAGCCTTAAATGATTGGATTTTTTACGGGCCGTACTTTTATAAGTCTTTAGTCGGTATAAATTGTTTTTAAGGGGTAAAAAATAGGTTTATATACGTGTCACGTTAATACAGTGATGGCGTCACCAGGTTTGAATGCTACATTCTAGCTAGTGGCACCTAAATACATTTTTTTTTTTTTTACTTTTAAAATCACGACTCTATAATAATATATGCTAAATGTGGATGAATAGAAATATAATATTAAAGCATATTTTACGCCCGGGCAAAGCCGGGCGCCCCCACCCCACCTCGCTAATAACCTGTAATTATATGTCGTACCTCATTATTACATATGCGGAGGGAATTACATTGATATTCCTGAATAGTTACAGTATAATTATTATTTGTATATATTCTCTATAATTTTTTTAAGATTAAAAATACTTTTTCGCGTGGTATATAGTTTATATATAATATTGGCTATTTAAATAATAGTGACCTCGTCGGTGTCGTGTGCGAAAGTATTTTCTAAACTCCTCTCAGAATATTTAGTCCATAAATTAATTTCAAAGAATCGGATTAAACTGGTACTTATCAACATATTGGGTACTAGCAGTTCAGCCCGATTTTGATCAGGCCCTATTTACTGTTCATAACTTTATGTGCATTTATATATATATATATATATATATATATATATATATATATATATATATATATATATATATATATATATTATCTACATCTCAGATTTCAAGTGTTTAGACGCAAAATTGGCGCAGGAGTTTGGTAGAGTTTGCAAAGGTTAACTCTTTCAACTTTGACCTCTCGGCAGCCAAATGTTCGCCCGAAAACTTATTAAAAAGCTTGCTGCACGTCTGAATACGATTTATGTAAAACTTAAAATGTGTAGACCCAAAATTGGTTCAGTAGTTTACTAGAGACCGCAAAGGTAAAATCTTTTGAACTTTGGCGCCTTGGCAGCCAAATTTTCGGTCAAAAACCGAATAAAGAGCTTGCACTCTACACTTTATATAAATTTTCAAATGTTTAGACCCAAAATTGGGTAAGCGGTCAATTTTTTCAAAAATTTTTAACCCTTAACAATTATTTTTTTTGGGATCAAATCTAATTAAAACGTTTGATCCATATCCATCTAACCTACAGGTAAAATTTAAAGTGTTGAGACCCAAAATTAGCGGAGGGTCTTGTAGAGTTTTCAAAGGTTAAATTGTTGAACTTTGGCCCCTTAACAGCCAAATTTCTGTCCGAAAACCGATTAAAAAGATTTTCCCGAATCTCAAAACTCCTTTATGTCAAATCTCGAGTCTGTAAAATGAACATTCACGGAGTAATTTGGTAGGTAAATATACACACAGACGCACACACACACACACACTCAGACAAGTTCATTTGTATAGGTATATAGATTTGAACCTGTTGATTTAGTTTTTAGCCGGTAAAATTTCTGTTAAGGAGTCAAATTTAAAAAAAAAATAGAGAGAGAGCTTGTCCTGGTCTACGACGACCTGTTTTATGACGCATGTGCTAATTAAAAGATATTCGTTAACAACGCTATTGTTTGCAGTTCTTGTATTCGAATGGATTTAGTTTATGCGTTGACGGATAAGGCCAGGCGCTATATGTTTTGGTTTCGATTCTAGCTGATGGCACGCAGTCATTTCTTTTTCAAATCGCTACTATAGAGTAGGTACAATGTAATAATCGATAGAAAATCGCCTCTATAATAATAAATACGATACCTGCATGAATTAGAAAATATATTTCAGCGTACTCCCCGACTGGGTACCGCTGGTCTACCTGCTAGTGTATATATATATATATATATATATATATATATATATATATATATATATATATATATTGGGTCCCGATTTCGAATCTCGCTAGATACAGCCACTCTGATGAGTCGTAGACGACGAAACACGTTTCAGTGGATAATTACATTTTAAAAATAATATATATACCTATATATATATGGGAGTACCAAATTGGTTAAAAGGGAAAATTATTCCCAACTCGCATTTAGGTAAAAATGCACTTTCGTAAATAATTGAATTCATTCAAAACATATCGCTAAAACCAAAACAAAACAACATCTAAGTAAATCGAGATATATCCAGACAGTTGGCGAGATGGTCCAGGGGTAAGGGTTTAGGCTCATTACCGTTGGGTCCCGATTTCGAATCTCGCTAGATACAGCCACTCTGATGAGTCGTAGACGACGAAACACGTGTCAGTGGATAATTACATTTTAAAAATAATATATATATATGTGTATATATATATATATTTATTATATTATATTATATTATATATATATATATATATATATATATATATATATATATATATATAAAATATGATATAAATATATATGTGTGTGTATTTATATACAGGGTGTCCCAAAAAGATGTACACACACTCCTAAATTGGCTTTGCCCTTCAACAGCATTTTCATGATTCCAGTAGCATTTTTAGAATGAATCTTTTTTCTTCAAGGGTTAGCCTGGCTGCAATCATTAAGATCGATGGGTTTAATCTGCAAAGACATAAAAAAACATCTGGTTTAAAATTATTTAAAGTGTGTATACATCTTTTGGGGGCACCCTATATATATTAATTATTTTAACTCTTTCTGTTCTTTAACTGAATAATAAATCACATTCATACATCCAAACATTTATTGGTAATATAAAAGTAACACGTGTTTTCTTCATTTAAAGGTTGAGACGTTACACGAGTGACAAAAGAAACAGACCTCATTGATTAAATACAGTTCCCGGTAAGTTAAGATATTTTTTATCAGTATATCTAATCATTTTTAAAAATTCACCTACTTTTTCTTTATTCGTCTATTTGCTTTTATTTATCAATATCCTTTACTAGCTATGCTATATCTAGCTAGCTATACATATGTACTAGAAGAAAATTCGTCCCAGGACGAAAAAATACCAAACAGAAAATGTTTCCAAACTTTTTTTTATTTCAGTAGGTTGATTAAAATCGTGATATAATAATGTCAAAAGTTTCATTCGAATTTACATAAAAATCGATTACATATTTTGGATGCTTAAAAAGGCTTAGAATTTAAGACGTAAGCATTAAAAACACATTCCATTAAATAAATCAGATTTAATTGGTTTTTATTTACTCTGTAAATAAAACTTTAACACAAATCTGAAATATCTGAATTTTGAAATGATTCGGTGTGAGGCGTTCAAAACACTCCAAAACTAAAATAAAAAATTAAGAATTATTTATTATTTGAGGTTTAACGGCTTCATGAACGTGTCGCAAAAATCAAACTGATGAATTTGTTCAACAGGCTTCAACCTCCATTCGCACGCTTTGCATAAAACTAGATTTAACCAAATACAGATTACATTACGAGCCTTTACGCATATCAACCTTTGTTCCAATATTCCTTATAATCTGTTTGGAAAGAAATGTGTACATACAAATGTATGAACACACACACACAGACACACACACACACACACACACACACATATATATATATATATATATATATATATATATATATATATATATATATATATATATAGCCGTCGACTGGCAAATATTTTATCAACGGGCTATAACATGTGTCCTTTTCTAACGTGTTAAAAGATCTTATATATATATATACATATATACACATATATATATATATATATACACACACATATATATATATATATATATATATATATATATATATATATATATATATATATATTAGGGAAGATCGGACACCTTCTATTTCGTATTCAATTCAAAACAAGTTCAATATCAAAAAAACCTAAGCACCAAGTGAATGGCGTTATTCTCATCATATCTGCCCCTCCCTCTTATTTTCTCCTCACCATTCGACTAAAGATTGAAATACTTTTAATACTTGCTGTCCGATTTTCTTTTATTCATAATGGTTATCCAAGAGAGTCAGAATAGCAAAATAGAAAAGTTACAAAACAAAGAGGCAGAGATCAACAATAAAACGAGAAGAGAAAAAGTGTGTAATAAAGAGAAAAAGTGCAATGAATGAATTTATTATAGTTAGAACAATTAAATGGACACGATTAAACGCAAGAATTTTTCAGCATGTGCTAATGTGCATTAACGTACATGAGAAAAACTATGAGGTAATAAACGTTATATCAACTTTAGTATAATAAAATATATGTTAGATTTAGTATATTTTTAGATAGAACAATATATAGTATAAAGAGTATTTGATAGATTTAATGGTTATTTTGCTTATATATATATATATATATAAGTGAACGTGTCTGTCTGTCTGTCTGTGTGTCTGTCTGTCTGTCTGTCTGTGTACATTTCCCTACGCAATAACTCTGTCAATTTTTAGTCTATAGACTCGAAATTTGAAATACCGGGTACTGAGATTTGGGAAAATCGATGTAACGGGTGTCAGCCACAAATTTGGCTGTTAAGGGGTCAAATTTCAACGATTAAACCTTTAAGAACTCTATCAAACTCCTCCGACAATTTTTGGTCTACACCCTTGAAATTTTAGATATAGGTTTCGTGGACATGGATCTAACGTAATAACTTGATTTGAGGCCAAAACAATAAATTTTCAGGGGACATAATAGGGGTCAAAGTTTAAAAAATTACCCCCTTTTTTTTTTGGTCAGCATACACCTCTAAACACCCGGACAACGCCGGGCACCCATGCTAGCATATATATATATATATATATATATATATATATATATATATATATATATATATGTATATTTATATATATGTATGCATGTATGGGAATATCTATACTCCTATGAAGTTGGGTTTTTTGTGTATTGACATTCATATTGAAAACGTTTTGTTTTTCTGTTTATTAAAAAAAAAAACTTTCTCATATATAGGTCGTGGAATTGCATCTATCTGCAAAAGATCAAGCTAATTAGCATATTCTTTTAAACATTTATTTTAATTAATTCCCTGTTAGTTTTTCTGGTTTTCTTATGAGATGATCACCTTTACGTGTAATTAAATTAATGCAATTATTCTACATGATTTAGAGTTGTGTAATATTTGTGTAAAACGGTTCTTGTAAACATAAACTTCTTTCTATATATAATTGTTTTAAAAAAGTTGCCTACACAAACCTCTTTGCCAATTTTTCGTCTACAGACAAGAAACATACTATGCAGGTTATTCTAACCCATGCTATACTTTATATTTTGGAGTTTAAACGGAAAAATTCGGTGCAAATATGTGAAAATTAAAAAAAAAAAAAGGTAGAATTTGCTAAGTGAATGTCGAACGACGGAATTATGAATATGCATGGGTTACGTAATAGCTATTAGTTTATGTTTTAGGTTTTAGACTTACAGCAAACATGTCTTCATAGGTCAGGCATTAACGTCAAAGGAAAAAGTAAATTGTAAGGTAGACGTTTTAGTTTCGATTGTCGATGGTGGCACATGAGTTATTTTTATAAACTTTTTTAATCATTACTAAATATTGGGTCCAATACAATGTAAGATTAAATAAGAACTCTGCATTAATCAAAATATCATATGTAAGCGTATTTTACAACCGGTCAATGCCGAGATGTTTGCTAGTATATATATATATATATATATATATATATATATATATATATATATATATATATATATATATAAATGTATGTGTATATTTTTATGTGTATGTATATATGTATGTATATGTATTTTATGTATAAGTCTATATATATAAATGTATGGTGGATGGTTTTTGGCCTGATAAGGTGATTTTTCCCTGCTAAGGGGTCATTGAAACACGTTTGCTAATGTGTAGCCAATAGCTCTCCAACAATCAATATATTGCTCTGTTTCATGCATTGAGCACTCTTTGGAATGACATATTGTGTTGTTGTTATGAGTTACTGAAAAATTCTACCAACAGTATAATATATATATATATATATATATATATATATATAAATGTATATGTATATATATATACGTATATACATGTATATGTATGTGCATGAATATATATATATATATTTATGTCTATATACATGTATATATATGTATATATATGTTTATGTATGTATATATAGGTTTATGTATATATATATATGTTTATGTATATACATTTATGTATGTGTATATATATGTATATGTATGTATATACTTATGTATATATGTATGTATATGTATGTATATATATATGTGTGTGTGTGTACAGGTATATATATATATGTATATGCGTCCATGTATATATATGTATATATGTATATATACATATATGTATATATTTGTATATAAATATACGTATATATCTGTGTGTATATATATGTATATGCATGTAAAGTGTATATATGTAGGCCTGTTTATGTGTATATATGTATATATAGTATATATATATGTGTTTAAATACGTATATATATATATATGTTATGTTTGTATCTAATCTTTTTATCATACAAACATTGGTTACATAGGTGCATACATGTTTCAGTTGAGTTCTTCGTTCTATCTTTGCTGATCCTTCTGATTGGAGAGAATTAATTTGGTTTCTAAGGGTATACTTGAGCTGACAGATTATGTTTTTTCCTTTAATCAGGGAAACTCATCGCGGAAATTTTCAGAAAAGAACTATTATTTCACACTGAAAAATACCGAAACTGTCCGTTGTTTATGGCTTGTCTACTGTTTTGCATGGGCTTTGTTCAGTAGTGAAAGCAAACACCGAGGGGGTTGATTTCATTACTATTATTTGGTCACCAGTGAAGCCGTCTCTCGAAAACTTTTAGGAGACATAAACAATTAACTGATCATAAAGACTGCAAGATGGTGTAGCATAATAAATAGGTGGGAAACCTTTCTGACTTACAATCAGGTAAACTGGCTGAGCTAGAGCAGACATACTGGAGGGCAGTTTTATTTCGCCTGATTAATATATTTCAGTTTGGGCTGAGAGAAATTTGGCCTTATGTGGCACAATTGAAAATCTCGGTGACGCTAGAAATAGAATTTTTTTTGCAGTGAAGTTGAGCTAACAGCCAAAATTCACTCCCATTTTGTCTGAAAATGTCATACGCCTAAGGAGCCATAAACTGAGTGATCATTATCTCAGCAACCGCGTTCAGACCTAACTTATAGACTTGTTTGCTAATTCATTAGGAAACAAACTCTTTTTCAAAGTTCCTGCATCAAAGTATTATAGTATACTACTAGATTGCACACCTGATGTCGGTCCGACAGCTGAACTAATTATTGTCTTACAGGTTATTGATATTGCAGAAAGATGTGGAGCAGAAAATTTGGAACACTTTTTTCAGTATCTTGGTCTGTTAGATACAACAATAAAAGTTATTTTCGACAGCATGATCAAATTTATGCCAATATCTGGCATTGTCATAAAGGATGTTTCGATCTGCGGTAGGATAGCGGATTTGATATGCATGAAAAGTTAATGTGGCAGGCGATTTTATTGAAAGTCAATTTTAAAAAATCATTAGTTTTATCTGGCAATTCTTGATGCTGCAAACTTGTCAGTTACTCCCATTTTTTCTTTTACTATCTGCAACGTATGTACAATTCCTTTGTCAACAAAGCGACGAGCTATTCCAAGGAAGCACGTGACTCATCTTACATTTATAAGCCTTCCAGACAGAAACAGGGAAGCAAAATTGAAGCTGTTTAGTCGTTGCGTTTTTAGACAACAGTAATTTTGGAAGCGATCTCGAATTAGGACGAGTGTCTTTGGATAGTCGATGTGAATATATCAGCGAGGGTTGTCGAGTTTTAGCTACGGAAATTAGGAATTGGCTTTTCCTTGTTAGATTGCTTCCTTGATATGACATGCTCTTTCGAATTAACTTTTTTTGTAAAACACTACAAAGTCCTTCAATATGTATTGATGACCAAATGTCTAACATTGACGCTTGCATGTCATTCATTTCACAATATAGACCGGAAGGGCTTGCAGTAGTCTAACTTGAAGTGAGAGAATTAGATGATGAGCTTAAGTTGCTCGTGCCTATCCAGAACAAAGGAAAAGAAAGAAATCATATTTGTTTTAATACGAATCGGTTGATGGGTCAGATCATCAGAGTGGGGAAGAAGCATTTCACTGAGAATTTTTCTGTCACTCATGACTACAATTCTACATATTATTCAAGAACAAATTCAAAACATGAATGATTTTAAATCAAAGTACGGGTTTTTGTGTGGCGCAATTAATATGAAAGCTGCAATATCAAATGTGTAATTAATTGATTAATGAAACACACACTTGTCGATTTATACCCAAGCATGTATTGCACTTTGAAGTATAAACAATTACGGTGGCACCATGCGAATGCAATTCATCTAAATTTAAACTAATTAAAAACATTTTTCCGGAAACCCGTGTCTTAGGAAAGACAGGCACTGAACATGGACTAAATTGGCACGGAAAATTTACAACAGCAGTTTGCCGCAGAAAAAAAGTCATAAAAGTGAACTTGTAATTATAAGGTTGGCAAAGACACAAGTTTTCCCTAATTCCGTTTAATATTTAGTAAAATATGTGTATTTCCTCGACTCTGACTACTGCTTTCTTCCAATTGCATTTGTTGCTTCAGCGATACAAACTTTTAGTGGAATTGAAAACCTGTTTTATTACCATTTGGAGGAGATTTTTATCAAAGGGTTTATTTACATTTGCACATTTTTGTAAATATTTTAACGGACTTTTTTTATATTTTGTGAACCGCTGATTTAAGTACTCTCACGCACGTTCGTACTCATCAAACATACAAATTATTATTTGGTATACATAAACGTATTTTTATTCGAAATAAATACGCATCCAGTGCGCTTGAAAGCCAAATCACAACGCAATATTACGAAAATAAACAAATAATTTACTTGCTTGAAATTTATAATTTAAATATATTTCAAAGTCAAACTACATCCTCGGTATGTTTTTTGTTTCTTTTTTTTATTTTTTCTTGTCATGTTGTAAAGTTGTAGAAGAAAAAGTCTGTTTGTAAAGGTCCACGATTTGTCTCTCTGCGGTTGTATTTTGAAATGCTGGAACATTGCGTTGGCTACACAATATAAACGTTAAGAGTGTGAGTTCCATTATTGAAGCGCTGATTTAGTTTAAATAAAATAAAATACGCATGAAGTGCGCTTGGAAATCAAATCACAACACAATATTAGGAAAACATTCCTAATATCACGTTATGATTTGGCTTTTAAGCGCACTTGATGCGTATTTTATTTTATTCAAATTAAAACAACGTTTCTTTAATGGAACTCATACTCTTGCCATATTTTCATTTGTTTTTATTTACCATCCAATCGAATACAAATTAGCACGCACCTAAAAAGACATTTGTGTCTTATCATTATTCAACACACGAGTTATGAAGGACGAAATTGTCTTTATTTGCATCGACAAATATATCTGGTAATTTTTATTTCTGTTTCTTTTCTGCTTTTCAATCGCTTATAAATTAGATCATGACATGTGTTTGCTTTTTTTTCTTTTGTTATCATCAACGGATTTGTGAAATCATTACTTTATTTAATGAAAATGTTACAGAAGGTAGCACTATTTAAATTATATTTGGAGTATAATATTTTAATTAAATAATCAGGGGTGCATATATGTTATAAAAGTTTAAGATTTTTTTCTTATTTTTTTTTTTTATTGTCTTTTGGTTTGGGGTAACTTCACACCAATGGATGTATCGATCGACAAAAACTTCATGTATTTACTTTATAAGTTATACCTTTTGAATTTTTCGCATTTTAGTATCGGTGTAGTGGTCTTTTAGCACTTGATGACTTTCTCCTACATCGTGATATTTTAAAATAACTGGGCTACTTTTAGCAATATTCCGTTACTTCTACGAATGTTTTTTTTTTAAATTTAATTCGTTTTTTCTTCTTTCCAGCATGTATACAAACACTTTCTGATTTTCTATTTATATTTTTCCAATTAACGCGTTAAGTATAATAATTGACATTCTATGAGCATTTCCTTCGGAACATACTTTTGAAATTTAGGTTTATTTTACTTTTTATTTATTTATTTATTTTGGAAAATTTATTTTAAATAACATGTAGAAGATTGAGAACCGAAACGCGCCGACCTGCCTACAAAAATAACTCGAAAATACAGAAATAGCTAAAAGTTGTTAAAATGTTCGTAATGTATATCTTTAAAACAAACAATTCCGCGATTTCTTCTGTTTTTTTTCGTCATCATGGAATATCGGCGTTCCGAGAGCGTTATTTTGTTTAAAACACAATTTACTGTTGGTTCATTTTGTTATTAGGGGATGTAAGCTGAATCCTGTGGGTAGAGGAGCCGAAAAGCGCATTCCGCGGGTGGGGTGTGTGGTTGCAAAACACTGCTTATATATATATATATATATATATATATATATATATATATATATATATATATATATGTATACATATATATATATACATATATATGCATATATATATATATATGTACATATATACATATATATATGTATATATATACATATATATACAAACATATATATATGTATATATACAAACATATATATACATATATATGTATATATACATATATATATACACATATATATGCATATATATAATATATATGCATATATATATGTATATATACATACATATACAAACATATATATATATATGTTTGTATATATATACATATATATGTATATATACATATATATGTATATATATACATATATATGTATATACATATAAATACACATATATATACATATATATACATATATATGCATATATATACATATATATACATATATATATGTACATATATATACACATACATATACATATATATACACATATATATACATATATATATATATATATATATATATATATATATATATATATATATATATATCTGTAGCTTACATTCCGAAGCCATTAAAATATATGTTTATGTTTATTTTTTCATATTTTATTTTGTCTTACACATGTTCCCTTTGATGGCGTACGAGTGACAAAAAAATTATCAGAGACAGTTACTATTTTCCTTAAACTAAACAGTTACACTTTCTCCTGGAATAAAGAGGTTTGAAGCTGGTGAAAATAAATGGAAACTGATAGGAACCAAATGATTCTTAAAATACTTACTTATTCAAGATGTAACTGAAGAGAAACGATTGAAGTATTTCCTCGTCGACGAGGTGCTTAAGTGTTTATGGTACCATGTTTAATCTTCTATAATTATAGCCATGCTTTTAGATTTTAGTTTAAAAGACAATCTATTTAGTTGTGGTTTTACGACGTTTCGGCCAACCATTCCTCTGGCCTTCATCAGGTGGTAACTGCGGCGTGATAGGAACTCAGAATCTCCAAACTGCGTCCTCAGCAATTACTTTCTTCAATCTTTGTTGTTGGCCAAGTAAACCTCTGGCCGGCTTTGGGTAGGATCAAAACCGCAATCTTCACAAAATGATCACCTGAAACCGTAGAGATTCAACGTCTCCATCCACTGCGCCAGGAGAGCATTGTGTGAAGATAGCGGTTTCAATCCTAACCAAAGCCGGCCAGGGGTTTACTTGGCAAAAAAACGTCGTGAGACGACAACAACTGCGAAAGAAGTAATGCTGAGGATGCAGTTAGGAGATTCTGAGTTCCTATCCCGTCGCGGTTACCATCTGATGAAGGCCAGAAGAATAATTGGCCGAAACGTCGTGAAACAATAAATAAACAGATGAGGATAATAGTCCACAATTAAATAAATTAATAAATTATACTTATCTCCATAATGAATTCCAATTAATTAAATAATAAAGGCAGAAAAATTAAGCGAATATATATATATATATATATATATATATATATATATATACATACATTTATATATATATACTAGTATGGGTGCCCGGCGTTGTGGTAGTAGGAAGGCAGGCTCGAACCCGTACCGCAAAGGAGGAAAAGAACGGACAAAACGTGACGTCTTTGCTGTTACGACCACCACCAAACCATAGTGGCGTAGGTTTAAATTAAGGCTAGACAATCGAAAAAAGGAAACGAGTTTCGAAAAAAAAGCGACCCCTCCTTGTAGAAAAGTGCGCAGTTTAAGGTGAAGATATTTATGTTTTTAGCCAATTTTTCGGTATTTGTCGTCTGAAGGTATCTGCTTGAAAATGATACTGATTTTGTGAAAATCCGTCACCTCTGTCGAAAGTTTTAACCAGACATACAAACATACATACATACATACATTTAGATTTTGGTAGCTGAAATTTTAGACACAACCCGATTAAAAAGCTTGCTCTATCTCTGAATACCCTTTATGTAAAATTTCAAATATTTAGACAAGGGATTGTCTGAGTAATTTCGTAGAGATCGCAGAGGTCAAATCTTTTAAACTTTGACCCCTATTATGACCCATTAACATTTATTGTTTTGGGTTCAAATCAAATTATTAAGTTAGATCCATGTCCAAGGAAGCTATATCGAAAATTTCAAGTGTTTATACCCAAAATTGTCAGAGGAGTTTGGTAGAGTTGTCAAAAGTCAAATCGTTGAGTTTCCACCCGTTAACCGCGAACTTTTTAGCCGAAAACGGATTACAAAGATTTTTCCAAATCTCGGTACCCTGCGTATCAAATTTCGATTCTGTAGACTGAAAATTGACAGAGTTCTTGTGTAGGGAAATGTACACAGACAGACAAACACAAACACAGACAGACACTTTCACTTTTATATATATACTAGTATTTCAGCCCGGCGTTTCCCGGGTGTTTGGAGGTGTATGCTGAGTAAAAAACAAAAAAAAAGTTCAATTCTTTTAACTTTGTACCCCTATAATGACCCTTTAACATTTATTGTTTTGGGCCCAAATCAAGTTATTAAGATAGTTCCATGTCCAAGGCACCTATATCTAAAATTTCAAGTGTTTAGACCCAAAATTGTCGGAGGAGTTGGGTAGAGTTCTCAAAGTTACAATCGTTGAACTTTGCCCCCTTAACAGCCAAATATATGGCCGAAAACCGATCACATAGATTTCCCAAATCTCAGTACCCTGTATATCAAATTTTGAGTCTGTAGACTAAAAATTGACAGAATTATTGCGTAGGGAAATGTACACAGACACACAGACACGTTCACTTATATATATATATATATATATATATATATATATATATATATATAGAGAGAGAGAGAGAGAGAGAGAGAGAGAGAGAGAGAGAGTGAGTGAGTGAGTGAGGGGGAGAGAGAGAGATGGATAGATATAGATATAAACTTGTAAGTTGAACCGATCTTGGAGCTGACATTTATATGCTTCACTAACAAAAAGCCAAACTTAGTCGCCATCTTTTTTTTTTTCTTATTTTGGTCCATATTCTTTTTCCTGCTATGATAACGAACAGTTTTCAATCGACAAGCACTTGTTCTTAATCAACACATTTCCTTTTTTTTTTTATTGACAACTTTTTTGGCATCTTGATTAATCTTTGCAAGTTGAAATATTTTCTCCTTTTTTCTTTTGTTGCATTTCTTCCCCATAAATTCATCCGGAATAAATTACTTTAAAAATAGAACTTTTCGTTTACTTGGAAAATTAGAAATAAATAAATTAATAAATATAAAAAAAAACTAAATAAAATTCATTAAATGAAATGGATTTAATGGTTATGAATCTTGAGTGCGAAGTACTGGAACTTTCGGTTGACCTCTTAAATGCAAAGAGAAGTGGCAGGAGTTTGATGTTTGCCGAACCGGTTTGGTTCATCGATATGCGGTGTTCAAGTCACATCAAGGTTTTACAGGTGAGTTATTTTGCATACGTCCAAGTATTTCTTAAATAGGCTCCGCGGGGGTCAGTCGGTGCGTCACGCTTATTTCATCTAGCGTGTTTATAAGACTAATTATTTTTATGTTTTAAGTAGAATTTTTTGACATTCATTTAGTTGAAGTTTGAAATAACATTATCAGATTTCCATACCCATATCTATAATAGGACTTGTTCATCCTTTTTGATATTGATGAATCGGTAATTATTTAAATTACAGCCAAATCATTGGACATACTGCTTCGGTATATCCCGGTAGGTTACGTAAGCAGCTGAAAAAAACAAAGCGAAAATTCCCAAACAATTAATTCAAAAAGCAAATTTTATTTAGAATATCATCCTGAACAGTGGAAAGTGTAAGGTATTCCATGTTGACATTGCGTTTTAAGCCATTTCTGGTATACATTTTTCTTGATCTTTGAATTTCACGCTTTTCTTGAAACTTGTCGTCTTGTGACAGCAGGTTGACTAATGTTGCAACTACTAATATAATCGGGTTGTGAACTAGATATGTATTATTAAATCATCCAGTATTCTACCCAAACCTACATGGTAAGGGTTAATTCGGTATATAGATAATTTCTTTAAAAAGTCGCATAAATGCATGCAAATGACCAAGCCGGCTGCGCGAATGACATCAAAGCAGAGATAAAAGGGCGCATGTGGATAGAGAAGCGGTGTTCCGAGAAGCACTTGTTTGAGACGTGTTCGGAGAAGTAACGTTATTCGAAACGTGTTCAGAAAAAGAGGGGCGTTTTATTTACGTTATAAAGATATTGAGAAAAATGTTGTCAAAAAAATAAGTATTAGTTGTAATATTTATGTTAAATACTTAACGGGGGAATTTTAGATCAAGGAAAATGTGACGAAGAAAGCACATGTATAGCTAGTTTGGAATTTGGTTTAGTAAACAAAGATGTAGCTTGCGTAATAAACAAGACTGTCCGCTCTGGCTGACGTAAGAGACACGGAAGCAAAGAGAAATCAGAATTAGGAGTGTCTATAATGGAAAGTCGAGGAGATGAGTCGTAGTTAGTTAGCCATTGGGTTTGAACGGACAGGAGTTTTTCTCTGTGGTTTGATAGAAACATCTACAGACAAACCAAGGAAAATGTGAGGGAGACCAGAGGCCGAATACTCAAGGCGTGAAACATTTAAAAAAAAATAAAAATATGGAAATGATAATATTTTATTCGGCAGCAATTTTAGTGACATTCAAACTATTATGTGGTAAGAGATAGTAAACAGGTTCCAGAAGGAGTTCATTATGAAGCAAGGATTGCGCAATAATTAACCGCATTTTCTTGGATAGAATCTTTCTTATTGGAGCTCTATTATTGTAATTAATGGACCGATACGAATACAAGTAACGTAAGGATTTATACTAATAAGAATGAACTGCTAACAACTAGATAACCGGCCTATATTTTGCGTCATATAGTACAAAAATCTTTCGCTGACATTTTATCATCCATTCACTTTGTGGTATGTGTGTGCGCGTGTGCGTGTGTGTGTGTTTATAATGGAAAGCAATGTTTTCATAAGCTAATAAGAAATATTGAAAATATTTCTATATAGTTTTACTTAGCAAGGCTGGGGTATCTACTCAACGTTGAAGAGAGAACATATATATATATATATATATATATATATATATATATATATATATATATATATATATATATATATATTAATTTCAAATGATTTAAAAGAAAATAACTTCTTGGCAACCATGTCAAAACCGACGGCTTTCTAAACGATCAGAAATGTAAGACCTGTCAGAGCTAAATTCGTTCCGTTACTTTTTTCTTCATGTATCTGATTAGATCCGACGTTTTCTTGTGAAAAAATAAAAATTGTAATCAATCAATTTCAAACTACAGGAGAATCACAAAAGATCCTAGATAGAAAAGCGAGAGCATATTTAAATCAGTATTACTGAATTACCCAGCATTTAAAAATAGCAACGCCGCCAATTTAAGCGAACATTGCTTTGCGTATACATATTTGTAAACATAGCCCAAATCTCTGATTTATTTGGAGTTTTCTGTACTCTATGTACTATAGGATTCTGAAAGATGTGTTTGAATTATTACTTTCTATTTCAATATATATATATATATATATATACATATATATATATATATATATATATATATATATATATATATAAGTTTAAATAACATACAGAATGACAACTCGATATTCGCACAAGGAACTCAATTAATATCCGCCTTTTCTTCATTTCATCAACAACAACAAAAAAGTTCATTCTCAGTATTAACAGTAATAGCAATGTTTTGTCTTTACATCAACGGATACGTTCGTTCTTGCTATTAACATAGCAGTAGTACAAAAGAGACTGTATTAAAAGTTGTATCCAAGGTATAATTAATGACGTTTAACATTCTGTTTAATAAAGCTCGTTACAGAGATACTGGGAATATAATTGAGCGATCATATATATAATAGGTTATCACAATGTATAAGGGTACCAAAATTGGATTAAAATATTGGTCCTGCCGGTACTTTTCTCAATAACTAGAATTTTTGGAAATTTAGCAAACACATTAAACATGATATGAGTAAAAAACTTACAGAACTGATTTTCCAGGTGCCTTTCGGGTTAAAAGTGCCTTTCTGGTTAAAATGACTAAAACTGACACTTTTGCGCTTATTAAAAAAATGATGCCTTGGATTTTTATAAAACTTTCTGAAAAGTTGTAACTAACTGATGTCTATATAATTTTGTTTATCTATACTTCGCGATAGCTCTTGGGTGTGACCTAGGGGCTATTTTAGGACTAATAAAAACACTCCATTTTGGGGACTATTTTACCATATTTGTCCAAAACTTTTCTGTGTATGTCGATTTAGCAGTTTTGCATGGTGCTGAACTCAAATGTAAATGTTAAGGCCTTGGGGACTTTTTGGGCTAAATAGGGGTAGGGGCAATTTTTTTTTTTTTTTTTTTTTTTTTTTTGCATGGTGCAGAACTCAAATGTACATATGTTAAGGCCCAACACTGCACCCTTCCTTCATTTTCACCAGGATTTGACGTCCCCTGGGGATCTTTGGGGCTAAATGGAGGGGTGAGGCAAATGCTGAACTTAGTATTTTTTTTTGTTGTATCTCGTTCACTGTGCAGTCACGGGGGGCATGCATACTTCACTTGTTTCTTCAATTCCCTCAAATCAGAATTACTTGACAAATACATTGGCTAGATAGTAGAAAATTGATTTCGCAATCTAGTAAGGATTTTCTCTTCACTTACAATCCATTGGCTAACGAAAAGATTTTGTTACTCTTTATGTAAACCATCGTTATTTTCATGGGAAATACTCGACTCATATCTGATCTCTGCATTCTTTTTGTATGACATTCACCGCAAGAACTCGCTTTACTATGACCGCCGTAAAAACAAACTCTTTTTCGTTGTGTGCGTAACAAAGAACGTTCTATCATAGAATCCATCGTATATGAAACATATTACAACGCCATTGCTACCCTTCAGGTTGCCACATGGTCGTCTTCAAATCCAATTGTAACAAATACGTGCTATAAACCGTTCATATCAGTAATAAGATTTTATTGATTCCATTCATTATTTACAATAATGCCATAATATTCTTCATCTCTCGCCTCAGAACTCTTGTATCCCATCGTTATACTCAGGTAGCTTTTAGCCATAAAAATTGGTGATTCATACGCAAACATGTATTCGATTCGGCAAACAATAATACCCAGTTAGTGCTCTTTGCGTCTGACGTTCTGTTTAGCAGCTCTTTATCTATAAAATATTTAGGATATGCGCATGCGTATAGCACGACGTACCCACCCGGTGTTTAATTAATGACCATTGGAACATTATTCCTTACACGTGTTCATTTTTTACAGCAGAGCTCAAGCTACATATCAGTATCTTTGTCTATCAAAAACATACCTACCCAGTCTTCCGCTGGCAATCACAATCTTCTGGGATCAAAATGGAGTATTGATGACACATATCTGACAAAAAACACACTCGTCTAGCTGAAACCACTATCAATAATTTCACCCATACTTTATCTGTGCCTAAACCTAAACGTAGATTCTACGAACAAGGCTTTTTTTTCTTAGAACTGCACTCCTGGTGAGCACTGTTCCGTTTTCCTGCTTTCCAACTAACTACAATATAGTCGTCTTCAAATTCAATGTGAACAAGTTCTTGATGGGCCGTCCCCTTAAGTAATCAAATTTACCAAATTACATTAATGTTGTCCCATTGACTACTCTATACTCATTGACATTTATCCTCGAGTAGTCTCCGGGACTTGATAAATGGTGTCTCCTTTGTAAAAACGCAGGAGTGCACGACAATTACAGTAGCCTATTATGCTTCATTTTGAGGAAAACCTATCAAAATAAAGAAGCGACGTTATGCTCCGATCTACAACGCGCATATAGCTGATCAAAAGCCAGGGTGTGTGCCTATGAAATCACCCCATCTCTTTTACTCTCCTGATTTTTAAACCTCTGATTTTTATTTTCACCATCTTTCAAGTTGATTTTGTAAAGGAAAATGTTTTCGCATATGATGCAGACTTGATTTTTTTTAAATACAGATCGTTGTTGGAGGATTCTACCTCGGGTATTGTAAACGGTCTCCACAGCTACAAAAAAACGATGGGGGGAATATATAACTCTGGGTGGTTCCTATGTAGAGAAAGACAAATAAAGTTAATTGGAAAGTTACGGTGCTCTACTATTATGACAAGTGGCTCAGAGGGGTTACTTATTGAACGTCATTTGCATGTCGTTAAGGGAACACGAGTTTATTTCAACCAGTCACCAGTTTTTAATATTAACATTTTATCATTTATAAACTTTGTATCGAGACTGGATAATTTGTAGATTACATGGATAATTTGTAGATTACATGGATAATTTGTAGATTACATGGATAATTTTTAGATTACATGGATAATTTGTAGATTATATGGATAATTTGTAGATTATATGGATAATTTGTAGATTTTGTTTTCATCTTGTATGTTATTCTCAAAACGTTTTCGTCAAAGTAAATTATGATGTGTTTGCATGCCATGCCCGCTGCATTCGCGTGTTGAACCGGCTTCTCTCGAAGGAAGAAGTATCAAAAGAAAATTAATTTCACAATCGGTCACCAGTTGCATTATATCCCGGTAAGAGGAGATAACGACGTTAGGTTTCTGTTGTTAGTGCAGAGAGGTATCGACGTCGTCATGCATACAGCGGGTGGTATTCCCACATGGTCACCCGTCTAGTACTAACAAGGCTAAACATTGCTTAACTTTGATAATCTAACGAGAACCTGTGTGTTAATGTAATTATGAGGTGCTTCACCTCGAACTTGGGAATATTAATGAGTTTCACGTAAACATGGTCGAAATTGTCAGAACGTACCTGAAGATGTCTTACATAAAAGGGGCTCTACTTCACTAAGGATTAAGTTAGCTAGTGTGCATTTTACAGGAGTAAAATTGAGTAGAAGATAATAACTCAGATCTGTCAAACAGTATCGTTGCTAGAGTTGAGTGAAAGATTAGTAAGACGTCACGTTTTCGAGCTGAAAGAAAAAGGTATTAAAATCAATCTATTTGTGGAAGCGTTTCGAAAAAGACACCGCCATTAATGCAGAAAGATTCCACCCGAATGTTACTTCGATACCTCTGTTTGTGCGCGTCACTTATTTAAGTAAGCAAAAAAGTTCAAGAAATACATGACTAGCTAAGACATTATTAGTCCCCCTCTCAATCATAAGTTCATTTTCTCCTAATAAAACCTTGAAGAAGGCTCAGCGAACGTTGCATTTACGTCAGTGTTTACTTATAATAAAGAAGCGACAATCATAAGAATAACAAAAGTACACACGCATAAACATCGTATTTGGACTATTGATTACTCAACAATGAAAATATTACATATGATTATCGACCGAAACTTTGTGAAATAAAGATCTAAGATGAAAACAATATTCAGATTCATTGAAATAATACGAATTAAATTTTATTTTCAGATTGTTTTAATAATTTTATTATTTGTTTAGACGCTCAATTGATGTGAGATAATTACGTTTCTTATAATTACAGAATTTTCCCTCGTCTTGTTTTCAAAATTGAATTTTCAAATATGTGACGTTTACTCGTTTTTGTTGTTTTTCCCCCTTTTTCGTTTTCGTATAAATTATTTAGATTAATCACGTTCATGATCCAAGTCTAATTAAATACAATCGATTTGTTTCCAGAATTCTAAATCGAATCATAATTACCAAGTAAGCACTCTAAATGTATATAGCTATTTATATAAAGTAAGGATGCGTATATCTATAAGCATATAAAGTTACGTAAGCAATATGGTTATCTATTTGTATCTATTTATATGTACAGGATCAACTCCAAAACTAATAAAGCAATCATTATAAATGTAGAAGCTCATCTGCTAAGTGTGAATGATCGTAATATAGTCTATATTCATTTAAATTTAGTTCATTAAAATGGAAGTAATCCTCATCATATTGTTTGAATCCGAAAATGTTGTTGTCGGCATTGGGCACAATTATTTCTAGAACAACACAAAATACATATAAGGTACATATATAGCAGTGACTGTGTGAACGTTGCCAATATCATGAGTGAAAGTGACTTTGTATGGAACAAACTGGATTCGAATTTTAGGAACTAAAGTAGTTAGTTCGTGTCGTTAACCACTGAACCATCATCGCCTCCCTTAATCAAAGTAAAAACAGGTTATAAATCCCTAAATAAAAATGGATATATATAAGGATATATATAGAGTCATCCACATACAGTACTTGTCAGTGCGGATAGACAGACAAATACCTCAAGCCAAGTTCGAAACTCCACCGCTCATACGACAGTCAAAGCTTCTAACAATTATGCTACACAGCTGCTGTTGTACAGGTAGTGAATTAACGATGTCTTTACATCGTCCAACCGCCTATGCTCGATTCATTTACACAAAGAGCATCGCTTAATATGATAATAGCAGTTTCTATATCACTTCCCAATATGTTCAACCAAAGATAGGGAGCATTATAGTCATCCACATACAGTACTGTATATGTATATATATATATATATATATATATATATATATATATATATATATATATATATATATATACAGAGAAAGAGAGAGAGAAAGAAAGAGAGAGAAATATATATATATATATATATAAATATATAATATATATATAGGAAATATTTTACTTTCCACGAGCAAGTTGGATAATAAAATTTCAACAATCATTTCTCCTTAAAAAACAGATTCATTATAATCCTTAGATGTAGCTTAGTGCCAAAGCATTCAACTACAGTGTGAATAATTCCCTGTTCAAGTCCGAGTGTACCTCACAATTTTATCTTGATTTTTTTATATTTATGAGTGCAATTTAAGATAAAAGAAGAGATATCATTTATAAACGCTGCAAATTATTTTTTAATTTGCATATTTTAAAACTAAACATTAATTAGAACTGATTTTTCAAGGGCATTCATCGTCAAGCCCAAATATCAGTTTACGTTATATTGTAAAAGAAAAAAAAGACAGATTTGATTAACGACATCATCATTATTATTATTATTTTTTTTTTTTTTTTCATCATCATCATCATCATTATTATTATTATTATTTTTATTATTATTCTCATCACTATTATTATTATTATTATTATTATTATTATTATTATTATTATTATTATTGTTGTTGTTGTTGTTGTTGTTGTTGTTGTTGTTGTTGTTGCGGATTCGTCCACCGACAAAAATTTTCCTCGTAATATATAAATAGAGATTTTATTCTATAATAATACGTACACAACCTGTATAAATAAAAATAATGTTTAAGCTTATTGCATGACCGCGAACGCCGGTCTGACAGCTAGTTTATATATATATATATATATATATATATATATATATATATATATATATATATATATATATATATATATATATATATATTACAACTCCGGACATAAAATTATGACAAATTGATTATTAAGTATATATGTTTCAAAAACTTTACATCAACAAACTTTACGTGGACATATGTTTCTGAAATGACTTAATTAATTCTCTTCATAAATGTAAGAAGGAGAATCATCAAGATTCTTCTATTAAATATTGAAATTCAACGAACACGTTAAGACAGAGTTTTAAACATTATTGAACTTCCTAAAATAGTTTTCAATAATTTGCTGAGCTCGCGGAAATAGTTCCCAGGACAGAAATCAGCAGTTTTTAAATACATCTATTATATTAAAACATTGACATTATATATATATATATATATATATATATATATATATATATATATATATATATATATATATATATATATATACATATTTATATATATATATATATATATATTTATATATACACACACACACAAACACACACACACACACACACATATATATATAATGAACCCCCCTCTTTGGGTTGAGCATTTTTAAAATATTTTTTCACACACACACACACACACACACACACACCAGTACACACACCAGTACATACACACACACATATAACTTTTGAATGGTATAAAAACTATATAGAATTTACAAAATAGTATACAAAAACGTTAGGGAGACCTTTCACCAACAAGCTGAGTAGGAGTTACAAACAAAAGATGCAAAACAACGAATTTAATGGCTACACAAGAGCAAATACTCGGAGATATACGAAAATAAGAAGGGAAGAAAAGGCGAATGGAAATTCGTGTGAAATATATATACAATGATATAAAATATGTTCTATATAAATTGAGGGTGCATGAGAACGACTAAGATATATTTCCGGGCAAATCTGAAGATTGAACGAATTCTTTATGTCGGCAAAGCAACGGTTTAGAATTGAGACTGGCTCCAAAACCTTCCAATATTCTTAAACAATCTATTTTATATGCATTGGAACAAGCTGGATGTTCACATTATTTTACGCCAATGGCAGATCCCAAGCAGAGGAAGAGCGAAAACGACGTGGCTTGCCTGATCTGATTTCTGCCGGTATATGTTGGTTGATACGTGTCTACAAGTTCCAAGAGATTCGACTCACATAGCCAGCAGCGCACTACCAATTAAATTTATAAATAACATTACTTTGTGTGATGTGGGACAATCGTCTTTCTTGATTAGCGCGAATGCACATATTACGCTAAAAACCAACCATAGCACGACAGATCGGAAAAAATTTTTTACAGTCTTAATAATAATAAACAATGGCCAGCAATTATTGCGGTTTGTTTTCGGTGTAATATCTGCATTTCGTTCTAGTCACGAAGGGCGGTTTGCCCCACATAAGGCAAACTGTTATTTATGAATTTAAATGCTAGTGCGCTGCTGGCTATGTGGTTCGATCATCATTGAACTTGTAGACATACATCAACCATCATATACGGACAGAAATTAGGTAAGCACCGTCGTTTTCGCTCTTCTACTGTTTTGAAATCTGCAATTGTTCAGCATCTAATTGAAAATTCAGCTTGTGCCAATGATTATAAAATAGTTTTTTTGTTCAGAATATTGGACGGGTCTGGTTCTCGAAAGCACTTTAAAATTTTGGAGACAGTCTCAATTCTTTCACGCAAGCCATCGCTTTGCTGACAGAAAGAATTCGTTAAATCTTCAAACTTGCTCAAAGATATATCTCAGTCGTTCTCGTACCCCTCCATTTTAATTTACATTTTATTATATATATATATATATATATATATATATATATATATATATTTCACATGAATTTCAATTCGCCCTTTCTTCCCAATTTTTTCGTATATCTCCAAGTGTCTGTTCTTTCATGACCATTTAATTCGTCTTTTTGCATCTGTTTTGTATCTAAGGATTAATTTTTGATGTGTTTGTTGGTGACAGGTTTCGTATATGATTTTGTATATATATATATATATATATATATATATATATATATATATATATATATATATATATTAATAAGTTTCTGAATTTTATATACAGGTATTTAAAATTGTGTTAGACTCTTAAAAATTACGTATGTTATTGCTATTCATTTTATGGGGTAAGTGACTAATTTTTTGATATCAGATTCAAAGTAACAGCTACAACAGGAATTGGAATACATTCTACTAAACCCTGATTGTCACAGCTAGTGAATTTTCAAATTGCAATCTAAACATGAGGAAAGTAAATAGAATTCTTTTAAACTTGGGAAATATCACGAAAACGTATGGAATTCTTCAGACTGCATTTGGACGATCTTGCATGAATCGAGCATCAGATTCTAGGAACGTATGGGATTTGTGAGGGATTATGATAGGTGTAGAGGTAGTGAGGACGTTTTAATTACAGATTTATTTAGCCAAGTAAAGAATTTCATCGATAAGGACAACCATTTGATTACGGAAACAAGAAGTTTGATGTCAGTGTATGAATTATACCCACAATTATTTGCGAGGAACTGAAAATGCAAAGGACTTGCGCGAAGTTTGTTCTAATGGTGCTCAAAGAAGATCAAAGAGAAAGACATTGTCAAGAGAGAAAGGGGATGATCGAGCTAATAAATACAAATCCCGCAAGTCATGATACTCTGGTGACCTGCTGGATGTACTGCTATGACTCAGAGGCTAAGAGACAGAGTTCCCATTGGAAGCATGCTGGCTCTCTCAGACCCAAGATAGCTAAACAGAGCAAACCCACCCAGAAAACTATGACGATCCCTTTTGTTGGCAGCACGGGCATGATCTACATGCATCGGGTTACTACTGAAAAGGCAGTAAGAAATACTAAGTTTAGGATTTAACAGAATCCAAGAAAAAATTCCATCGAAAGAGACCAGCACTCTTAAAGTCGAGTCAGTGGTATTTCAACCAGGACATGCACTAGTCCTGAAACTATATCCTTATCACAAACTATTTAACCTCCCTATAGTCTAGAACTTGCTTCCTGTGACTTTTGGTTATTCCGAGATGAAAGAGCCTGTAACGAGTGTCATTGACACGCTTATACAGGAGGACTCTCAGACGGCCATCCAGAAGCTGTTGGAATGATACAAGTGCATTGCAGCCGGAGGAGATTACTTCGAATGGGGATCAGAGTTTCGTGTGTGTAATGTAAATAAAAGTGGCCATACGAAAAAGTTTGGAAACTAATTTTAAATATATATATATATATATATATATATATTATATATATATATATATATTAAATAGTAATTCAATGAATTTTAAAAAACTCTCATTGAAATGAAATGAAGTGGTTGAGTCTCATATCAAAGAATTTTTATTATTCTAAGCAAGACAAAGAATGCTTTAGAAAATTAATCTCATTAACCTATAGAGTTTCGATGTCTACCATCTCATCAGAGGAGAGAAAATATTAGCAAATACTTATAAAGGTATGCGCCCTGACTTTTGCAAATAGGGCGCATACCTTTATAAGTATTTGCTAATATTTTCTCTCCTCTGATGAGATGGTAGACATCGAAACCCTATAGGTTAATGAGATTAATTTTCTAAAACATTCTTTGTCTTGCTTAGAATAATAAACATTCTTTGATATAAAACTCAACCACTTCATTTCATTTCAATGAGAGTTTTTTGAAATTCATTGAATTACAATTTAATTTATTTGCTCTATCTTGCATATCGAGCAATTCTTGTTTAGATGGGATAACTTATAGAATATTACTGCCAGTAATATTTTGTAAACCTACTATCTCACGTTTCCATAACAACTGATTGTTAAATAAAAACTATTCTGAAGAATATATATATATAGTGAAATCAAAGGAGATGCAATGTTAACCTGATATAAGCAATGGTAAACTTTCATCTAATATGAATACAAAGTATTTATATATAGATATTTTAATCTCAACCAACCAGTTTAAATTTCTTTTCTCTCTCTAATATATATATATATATATATATATATATATATATATATATATGTATTAGAGAGATATTTACATTTATTTATTAACATATATATATATAGAGAGAGAAAGAAAGAGAGAAAAAAGTGAGAGAGAACAATATATAGAAAAAAATCGTGTCTGTTTCGATAGCATGCTTAAATAAGTGTATATTTAAAGTTATATATATATATATATATATATATATATATATATATATATATATATATATATATATATATATATATATATATATATATATATATGTACATAACTTTTAATTCAATATGGCGTAATGGAAAAATAAAAAAGGTATTTGCGGCTTATCTTCCAATTTTCGGATTTTAATCATGTCAAATCACACTTCAATTCCTTCTGACGGATTGATTGTTGCTATTTCTTCTGATGATTTAAGGCCATAATAGATTCACTGATTGATATAATAATTAAGTGATTAATTTTGCGCTACGAAACAGAGACTGTCAAGAATTTGTATAAGTCAACTGAATTAAAGGAATAAGTTATAAGATGGTCAACATCATGAATGTTGAAATATAACTTTTTTCATGGATTATCTATATTGCTCCGTAATTACATTGAGCTTCTTAAGTAAATATTGATATACATTGTATTTATATATATTTCTACAGAAATATATATAAATACAAATATATATATGTGTGTCTGTGTGTGTGTGTGTGAGAGCTGTGTGTGGGGGTGTATTGAAGCATATATCATTTAATAGTGTAAACATGGTGTATTTTTATCCGTTTTTCCGTATTTTATAGGACGGCATTGATGTTTACAATTCGTCTTTGAGCTAAATAAAATTAATCGAAAACATTGTCTAGACGGTAGAAGTATAGACATTTCAATAGGACAATCCGTTTTTTATGAAATGCAATTCAACACGTTTGAATGAACGAATGTTGCATCCTTACGCAATCTGCTAATGATATTTCTGTGGTATTTATGAAACAGTAATTACAACAGTAATTCGACGATATTTTATTAAAAAAACAAATTAGTTTATATCTCTCTTCTCACCCTCTCTTTCTTTCCATCTCTCGAAAAAAAAAATATATATATGTGTGTGTGTGTGTGTGTGTGTGTGTTTGTATGTGTGGGTGTGTGTCTTTGTGTGTACATTCCCTAGTAAACTGCTCTGTCAATTTTCAGTCTACAGACTCGAGATTTGACATAAGAGGAAAATCATGTTAATCGATTTATGGCCAGAAACCTTGGTGTAAAGGGGGCATAATTCAACGATTTGACCTTTGAAAACACTACCAAACTCCTCCCCCATTTTCAGGTCTAAACACTTGAAATTTCAGATGTAGTTTACTTGGACATGGGTGTAACTTTACAATTTATTCAGGCCGAAAGCAATAAATATTAAGGAGTGAAAATTGGGTTCACAATAAAAAAAATGATCTTTACGGTCTCTACCAAACTACTCAGCCAATTTTTGGGTCTAAACATTTGGAATTTGACATATAGGCAAGCTTTTCAATCGGTTTTTAAGTAAAAATAACAAAAAAATAAAAAATAATAAATAAATTAAAAATAACTAATAAATAAAAAAATACTCATATGTACATCCATGCATTAAAAAGTTGAACTTAAAAAGATGGAAATTGATTTGGCGTCAACTGCGTTTGTTCCCAATAACGGCCGATTATAGTGCAAAAATATAAGAACAAATATATCTTTTTCTAAGGTCATCCTTGACAATTTGATTTTAATTCCGAAAATTCGGATGCCACGCTAATAAAACACTGTACACCCAACAGATAATAAAGAAAAATGTTGCAAAAATAAATACTCAATAGTTTCAAATACTTGTAAAAGTGTGCAAGTGGCGCAGAAGAAAAAATTACATTGCATCGCCTTAACAAAAATCCTTTACACTGCACACAATGTTTGAAGCAAACTACAACACCCCCTACACTTAATCTGAGCCAGACAACAGTGTGCAACGTTGAAAATGATATCCCATCTCTCAAAGAAACGAAGCTAAATTGGTTGCCAAATCAATTTCCTAAAACGATGCAATAAAAAGACATATTTCTAAACATCATTGAAAACCTAAAACTACCAGGAAGCTTCCGCTAAAGCTAAAATCACAACGGGATTTTATGAAAGAATTCTGCATCAAACAAATTATCCAACACTTACATGACCCTCTCCACCAGTGCATTAAAGAATTAAACAACATCTTAACAGATACAACACCAATACGACAATCAACCAATGCTACATCATGTAAACTCAAGGAAAGATAAAGTAAGACGTAAATACACTTGGCTACTCCACAAAAACAATCCCAACTCAACCAACAACAAGCTTATCAATAATAATAACAAACAACCTACTATTTTTAACAGCAATAATGACACACAATCTAATACTCATCCCCTCATTGTAGACCTAACGAATACCCTGACACCAAACGAAATAGACTTCTTCAGCTTAAGCTCCAAATTCATTACAACACGGAAACTTGACAGTCGGGCATAATTCTGCAGGGCAGCATACCACTTGGTTACATGTATTCAATGAAAACTCACAGAACACGAACAACATTAGCAACACTACTGAGAACAGCACATGCCCTATGTACTAATTCTAATTCCGTTTCTATGCCTCCTAAAGATTACATCGATCCACTAACAAATTATCTAGACAAACACGGAACAGAACATCTATCCTACTGCGAGTAGAATCGAACAAATCAATCTTAATAACCTACAAAACAAGGATCTAATATTCCTACTCTTCGACAAAAGTAAGGAATTCTGCGTCATATCTCCAAATACATGTGGCACATTAGCACTTAGACATCTTAACAATGAAGCACATCCACCACAAACATTTTCCCATCAAAATAGAAGTTCAAATACCTGGAACCAAATTTGTAAATAAAGGAACCTCCTCAATACTCACTAGCGAAAACCCATTACCAGAAACAGTAGGCTATCCACATACTATCATTTGATTATAACACATAAGAACGCCCCAAGAACACAAATGACACATTGTATCAAATATCGAAAGAACCATCGTGTTTCCTATCCCAATGACTCAAACTTATACTTAGCACATACTAAGGACACGTTAGAAACTCTTACGAGGTCATCAACAGACTGCACAGACTTCAACCTCAACTACTCCAAAACAATAAATATGCATTTATCCTAGGTTTCGTCTCCCTCTACATTTCGGTCCTAGCACATCCAGCCATAAACCTCATCGCAGAACAATGACAATTAATTCTACTGGTTTGGATCACTACCTCTGATATACACCAATTCTTATGTATAATTGTTGATTACACACATTTCAAATGTAAATAATCACATCTAGCAACAAATATCAGGATTATCCATGTGATTCAGCCTCACCCGGAATATTTGCTATAACATATATGAACAGATTAGAACACATGACTTTAGAAACTGCCACTACAGCATCTTTTTTCACGAGGTATGTAGACGATATTCTCATCTTCACATCATCTCATGATGAAGCTAACAAAATCAACATCACGTTTCTAAACACAGACCCAAACGTACAATTCACCATAAAGTACCTTAGCATATCTGGATCCTTCTCACTATAAAACTTCACCCTAAACATTACTGAAACAGGACACATACACACTAAATTCTACAGAAAAGACACCTGCGGATAGATCTTTAAAAATTATAAATCAGCCCTTTCCACCAAATCTAAATTAGGATATGCTATAAACGGAACAAACCGCATCCGCAAGACATGCACTAACGAAATAGACAAAATCACTACCACTAAAAATTTCGAAGAAATGTTAAGACATTTCGGATGGCCTACTAATGCTATACACAACGCTTGGAAACACATAAAATAATAATCAGGAAGACATTCCAACACTCGTTTCTTAAAACTACCACAACTACCACACCGTAAAATAACATCAGCCATCCGCAGAGAAAAATTAAACATCCAGCCCACACATTCCAGACCCACACGGAGAAAACAAGAAATAACTCTACCGAATTGCCCCATCTGTCATCAAACTGTGCACTACTTGTCTCTATAGACATACGACGATCTTTATCCATTTGGGGGGGGTCAATCAACTCTGGTGGTCTAACTTCCTTACTTTTTCTTACACGTCTCATTATCTCTCACAGACTCTCTGCCTTCCTTGAATCTCTTATGCAAGATTGTCAAAGAGCAGTCTGAAGCATTCTTTTTATTTCTCTGGATTTTTCCCCCAATTTTTTAAAATTATTTTTCAATTTTTTTCCACGGATTACATCCCTATTATATAATGGATTTTTTAATTTAATCTTAGTGCAATGCTGTTAAGACTGTTATTACCCAATGTATTCTGCAATTTTTTGTTGGTCGCCATCTTTGTTTTCGTGCGCGCGGGCATAAATGTTTTGTGCGTATTGTTTTCAATGGTCGCCACGTTTCTTTTCGCGCGTGCGTGCATTCAATTATTGCACGTTTATACATTCATTCTGTATATTCACTATTTCATAGCTAGCTACACCATATACTGACCCAACGGGTCACGGCTAGTCTAGAATATGGTACACATATGGACAGAGAAAAAGAGAAAAATAATGTAACGTTATCTGTTACATATAATTGGCACTAATGCTGCATTCATGATTTCAGCGCATTTTCATTGTACAACATTTTGATGACATACATTGACAAATTATATCGTTATTTTCATGACAGGTTCTCGCCTGCCCATCAGTGTATAGTCCAATTATAAAACAATTACAATAAAACTCGTCTAGGTACAACCATTGTCTATTCCTGTGCTTAAACTAAACGTAGTTTAAATGAGCAAAGTTTGTTTCCTCGAACTATCCATCTATTGAGCACAATATCGAGGCTTAGTATAACAGTCGTTTCTAAGTACAGTATAAACAAGTTCTTGTTAAACCATCTGCGTAAATAATCATATTTGGTTCAATGTTTTTTTAAATCACATTCACCCCTAACAATGCATATTACAAGTTATACGTAAGGGACTACTATTTGGGATCAGGCATAGGAAAGATTTACAAGGTGTTGGTTTACCTTACATTTAAACTTCTGCATATCTGTACAGTCAGGGAAGCAGTTAGCAAGAAGGCAATTCAAAGTGTAGCTGTTTGAAAGAAGAAACTGTGGAGTGGAGAGCTTTTTGGCATTTAGGGACATCATAGTGTCGGGTATGATTTTGTTGCTGAGCCGGTTTGTCGGAATATGCACGTCGAGGGGGGCACAAGTGAAATGAATTCATCAGAGCACATTCCATTAAAATATTTGGAAAACAGACTCAGAGATGCAACATTGCGGCGATGGGACAGGGGTTGAGCTCAGTTGACAAAGTGGGACCTAGACCCTATCAAATAGAGTGAGCAGCTACTAGTAGATGCAGATTCCAGATGTGGCAACAATACTCGATGCATCGGCGAATGGTGGCCTTGTAGATTTGGGTAGGTTGATTTTCAACTTTTCTTTGGAAAATGTAAAAGGTTGAAGCAGAGAAAGTGGCACAAACATATGGGGAGTACAAATATAAAAAATATACTAGGTTACTAACATCAGGCATCGGATGCTAATTTGATTTTAAAGATCGTCTACTTTGAGACACGGAAAAATCCTTATCTGTGAAAGATTTGTATTATATTATTCAGTATTTTGCAATTTCAATCATAACAAGTTGCTTTATATATTTAAATAAACTATATAATGGTTGATATGCTAAATATTAAACAAAATTATAATTGTCCCCCTCCCCCGCTGAGGTAGCGGCAATTACAAAATTCTATAAATGCTACATTTTACTCTGTTTTATAACTGCAAAATTCAATTCTTTTTGCTATCAATGAAAAAAAGAAGTTTTTATTCTGTTTGGAAAAAAGTCTTAAGAAAATTTTGAACAAATTATTTACCTACCTCTAGGCAATTATCTATGCTTGTACAAAAAACATAAAAAATTGGCAAGTAAAAAAGCCATTTTCTTACCATATCAAAATTATCCCTATAGGATCCCTTTGAAGCAAAAAATGGACTCATTTCATGGCATAAAATAATATGTCTATGTCTTGCTTCAGGTCCATACACTGATTGCCAGGCTTCTGATGTCAATTTTACAACCCTTTCCATACTTTGTGAATGTGCAGGCAAATCAGGTAACTCTGGATTTCTGCCGCTCATCAATAATTCCTAAAGGTCATCATCTGATAATTCTTCAGTTAGTGCTGGCTCTGAAATTCCACTTTGAGAAAGTCCATCAAATTTGACGAACGAAAAGCGTCAAAATTATTGTTGATATTTTTAACACTTTTTCACTGGTTCCTCACTCCTGAAAAAGAAAAGAGAAGTCAAATATTATTATTGCCTTGAACAAATGAACACAACTTTTTGTTTTAATTAATTTTTTTTTAATTTAATAATTGAAAATGAATGTATAAATCGAAATAAAGAATTTGATCAGTTTTATATGAATGTTTACATACCTAATGGTTAAAATTCTTCCTATAGCTTTTCTCCTCACTTCCATTTCATCTGATTTTAACATAGAGAACAGAATATTCTCTGGCAAAAGGGCAAAAGCATTAAAAAGAAGATTGCTTAAAACAATTTTCTGAATTTCTGGAGGCTGCTTTTTTATTTGCCCAATCATTTTTAAAAAATATATTTGCTGGTTATGAAATTTATTATCCAGTTTAATTTCAAACCAGCTAACTGCATAAACTTCTACAATAAAACTAATCAGCTGGTGCATTTTTCTGGTCAATTCAATTTTACGGTTCCACAAACACATTAATCGGATTGCCAGAGTAAGCCATCTTGCCTGATTTAAATATCCGATCCTCCATGCTGCATACTGAGAGTCTACTTTACCCCTTGAAATACCAACAGCATACTCTATAAGTAGTCTTTGGTCACCAGTGAGATCATTTTCTGTTAGTTCAGAATACCTGCCCTCTAGAGGACTACTCACTGGTAAAAAGTTAACTTGGGGTAAATGATGGTAATTTTGGCACATAATTTTCCGAATTGACCCGTAAATGATGTTGGGATCCGTGCACTTCCATCAAGGGATTTAAATAATTCCCTAACATTCTGGTGTAGAGAACAGCCAATGGTGTGTATTTTTCTATGCAGCTTGTTTTCTAGTGAGGAAACCAGTCCTGATTTGCATCCAGTATTAGTGATTGTGTTGTCTAAAAGGACGGCCTTTAAGTATTGACACTCTCATACTGTTCTATAACTTTGTGAAATTCATCTGCTATAACAGCACCATTTGCTCCAACAGTAGGGATCACTCTATGTGTAAGATGTATTTACCTTTGGGTGAGAATTCTCCATGTAATAACCATATTTAATAACCTGGCGGAAAGTAAGGGGCTCTATTGTATTTAATGGAGAAGGTGGGCCCGCAAATTTTGTAGAAGTACTGCGTGTAGAAATAGTTCGTTTCCGACCCATGGTTAGAAAAATATCTGCAAAATACATATTTTATGATAATGTAAGAAATTAAATAAAGGAAATTATGAATTAAAAATAAAATTTGGAAAAATTGGTAAATAGCAAGAAAGAAATAATAATGGTTTTACTTACCGGACAGTATGATAACAAAAGTCAAATCACACCGAAATAGCCTTGCGAAGAGAAATGTTTTTTTAATAAAGAAATATTAAATTAAATAACACAAAGGTTTAAAATAAACCTTTCTTCTTCTTAATAATTAAGGTTTACTAAGATATAAAATAATAATAACGGTTTGCTAAGATATAAAATAATAATTAAGGTTTGCTAAGATATAAAATAATAATTAAGGTTTGCTAAGATATAAAATAATAATTAAGGTTTGCTAAGTTATAAAATGCAAAATGTAATAATTTCTATATTTGAATGAAGCTCCGGTTAACAATGTAAACACACGTGTGAACACCAAAATGAAACCGATTACTTGGCGGTGTAGACGGAAATATTAACCGGATAAAATAAAGGCCTGGTTTATTAGTTGTTTAATTCATTTTAAATGAAATATTTTGCAGGGTGTCTTTTTATATCGACACTCAATTAGTTTTCTAAAAATAAAATTGATATTACAAACAAAAGAAAAACGTATTGTTTATAGTACCTTCATATTTTTTCTTCAAAACCGGCATTAATATGACAAGCTTATTCTTTGATTTAACACCGACACCCGGCAACTTAAACGCAGCATATTGAGTTTTTCAATGTTTAAATTCATTTTAGCAAAAAACGATGGAGTTTTAGAAAAAATATGTTATGTTGTTATTCTCCATGTTATTTAACAACTTTCTCTGCATAGATCTAGTCATAATGCCATAATCGACCGTCTCTATTATAGATGTGCAGGCTACTCTCATGTGTGAGTAGTCTTCTAGCTGGTTAGAGGGAACCCACTTTCTTTGCAGCAGCATTCGCAATGTTCTCAATGTATTTGTTCCAGTTCATGTTTCCCGCGAATGTCAAGCCGACGAGTTTGAAGGAAGAATTCTCATGTAGTTATTTGTCACGGATATAGGTGGGTTAAGAGGCGTATTCAGTTTTCACCATTATCAGTTATTTTGGTTTTGTGTCACTGTTTACTTCGGACTCAGCTCTTATTTCTAAGTGGTTTTTGGACTTTGATAAATGTTAACATCTTTTTACAATAATACATGATATTCTAGCAATTATCAAAGTGCAACAAGCCGAACTCGAAATCAGACCTGACTGATTCAAAATGGGTTGGTAACTAGCGCCCATTGGCCGAGCTGCTTAAATTTAACTTCTTATTTCTTTTAAGATTGTATCACATCTTAATTGTTCGCGAAAGTTTCAGCTCAAATAAACCGACATGCGAAGATTAATAAATTAAAATGATGTCAAAAAAGAGACGGTTTCTTGCAAAAATGGCAGGGGAGAGCATTTGAATGAAGTTTATCCATGCTCGATGCTCGTCAGCAAATCTTATCTATTTTCGACTTCCATTTCCTTCCAATTAACTGGTTCGGTGTTTTTTTTTTATTAGAATTTTATGTGTTATTTTCATCACGCTTACACTTTTATTGTTTCTGTAATTTAATTAAAGTTGAGATGCATTTAACTCCAACAAATGCCACGCTCACAATTTATGTAGACTTCTCACCCTTTCACGCACTTTCATCCATATATACATGTACACACACACACACACACACACACACACACACACACACACACACATATATATATATACGGAATTTGAACAGAAGACATACAATGATATATTTATATATATATATATATATATATATATATATACTATATGTTCATGCCACGTTAAAATTTATGTACACTACTTTCCCTTTTTTCACATTATACATATATATATATGGCATCCGAACATGAGGCATACAAACTTATATAAAAATACATATATAACATTCATGTTCATGTGTTAATATAAAGCAGTATATATATAGATTTAAAGAGAATAGGATAAGACGGTAGAGTATGATGGAGTGATTATAAGGTAAAGTAGAAATACGAGCGATCATAAATAGTTTGCGTGGCATATGTGAAAGCTAAAGTATATTTAAATGCATCTCAAATTTAATTAAACTGTAGAAGCAAGAAAAGATAGAGGTTAATGAATATATATATATATATATATATATATATATATATATATATATATATATATATATATCGAACGTTCATTTGGAACAACGAAGACAATCAAATTATCTCACGGATGATGGATGACACCCACTGGGATTTTCTGAGTGAAGATCGTATTCACAGAGACAGCCGTACATTCTCGTCCCAACCAGCCTGATGCATCGGGAGTAGAGGACTGAGACAGCTGGAGGGAAATGGGATGCAATAGCTGCTTAAAGTTTCGAAGTCGTCCTACATACAGCGGTTGATATTCCCAAATTCTCATTCATCTTGTACTGACCAGATTCAACGACGCAAACAACGCTGTCAGTTTTCAGTCTACTGATACGAGATTTGATATAAGGAGTGTTGAGATTTAGGAAAATCTTTTTAATCGCTTTTCGGTCAGAAATTGTGCTGTCAAAGGAATAAAAGTTCAACGATTTGACCTTTGAAATCTCTATCAAACTCCCCCGCTAATTTGGGGGTTGCACACTTAAAATTTTAAATGTAGGTTACTTGGACATGGATCAAACTCTTTTAATTTAAATTGAGCTCAAAACAATTAATGTTAAGTACTCAAAGTTGGGGTCAAAGTTTAAAAAATTTGACCTCTGCGGTCACTACCAAATTACTCAGCCAATTTTCGGTTTAAACATATGAAATTTTGCATAAAGTCTATTAAGACATAGAGCAAGCTTTTTAGTTGGTTTTTGGTCACCATTTGGCTGCTAAGGGGTCAAATTTTAAAGGATTTTATCTTTGCGGTCTCTAGCAAGCTATTCAGCCAATTTGTCTTCTAAACATTTGAAATCTTACATAAAGGGTATGTAGACATGCAGCAAACATTTTAATCAGTTTTTGAGCGATGATTTGGCTGTCAAGAAGTAAAAGTTGAAAAAGTTGACTTTTGCAGACTCTATCAAACTCCTCAGCCAATTTTAGGTCTAAACAATTTAAATTTTTGATGTAGATTACCTGGACATGAATCAAACTTTTTAATGCATATATATATATATATATATATATATATATATATATATATATATATATATATATGACAACCAAATATATGTATATATATATATATATATATATATATATATATATATATATATATATATATATGCATATGCACATAAAGTTATGAACAGTATATAGGGCAAGAAGAAAGCCGGGCTAAATTGCTATAAAGAATATGAATGAATATGTTTAGAAGACTAAAAACAAAGCATTTTTAATATAAACAAATTTGCTTGCTTGAATCAAATCAGATATATTTCGATGCTATACATACTTGTTAATGAAGAGTATTTCTTTTTTTTTTCGTTTTTTTTTTCTGGTTTGTAATTCTACAAGCGTCAATATTATTCTGCGGGTCTAACACTGCTGCTTGCAGAATTACACAATGCAGAGCAGGGGAAAAAACTAAGATTAATGTACAAAATGGAAAACATTTTTTTTTTCAATTTTTACCCATTTTAGACCACTTAAAAACAACTTTAACCGACTAAAGACACATAAAAGAACAATTCCTAAAAAAACAATCCTTTGAGGCCTCTTGCGCCGCTCTGGACCTTTTCGTTCCGGGAGGGATAGAGTTTGAAAATGTGAAGGCAGACAGACAGACAGACAGACGTATAGCCTTTTGTATACTAGTTATACGCGTGTGTTCTGAGATAAATATATAATATATTTTTTAAATAAAATGTATCAAATGCAATGTTGCATATTATATATAAATTATTTTACATATGTTTTTTTTATTTCACAATATATTATCAATAATTTAAAAAATGGGTTTAATATATTCCTTCTCACGCCGGTAAGATTTGGCACAAAGTCGATACATTTCGGGAAATAAACATAGCACAAAATCGATACAATTTGTTTTAGAGGGTGTTTTCTTCTTATCTGTATAACCTCGTTCTCATATGAGAGTCTTTACTGGTCTATATTTACTCTATCGGTATGCTCATAGTAGGTTCTCGACTGAGTTGTAATTATTAGTTCCACGCTGTATAATAGTTGCAGTAAAAAAAAAACTTGTTAGCTGCAATCACTGTAAAGGTTTCAATTCTCCCTTTCTGTACCAAAAACTAAGCGAAACTTCTATGAAAAATTATTGTTTCCGAGGACTTCTCATTTGTATAAGAAAGTCAAACGCGGCTGTTTCGCTGCCCACTTCAACAAGATCGTTTTAAGCCGAATGCTAAACCTTTCCTCTCGCTCGTTATCTTTAATAATCAAATCTTAAATATTTCATCCATCATGTTCCAACCATATCTGGCTGATGTTAGTTTTCTAACCGGTAAACACATTATGTTTATCCTCAAGTCGTTATTTGGCCTTAATAACTAGCGACTAATAAATATGAGAATAACTTTAGCACTTTACGCACAAGGCTCTTCATTACATCATCGCTAAAAGAGTTTGATTCGCGGGACATTTTTTTGCGATTATAAAATAAATAGAAATTGGGCGTGGCCGTATTGCAACAAATGTTTTTTTCCTAACGCAAATGACTAATAACTTTGACTGTGGTTTGTCGCAATGTTAAACCTTGTAACCGCGTGTGGATTGTCAACAGGAACCACCATCATACTTGTTTCTCTCGTACCTCATTGGTGATGTGTCATTTCATGTCCCAACGATCTCCAGCTTCTCTTTGTCATACTGACTAACCTTTATATCTACCTGGCCTTTGTTTTTCAAGTTAAAAAAAAAGAAAAATATTAATCAAAACCCCTGTTCATTCTTTTCGCGTATACTTGCATTAAATTAACATGCTTAAAATATCACAGTCATCTAATATTTCATGGCAGTTTTCGTTTCAGTATCAGAGTATTGTGTTCGATTTGTAGACAAGTAATCCATCGGCGCTAAAGCCCCCACAAACTAGAGCGTAGAATACGTAAACCAGATACTGGTTGATATAAGCTTATTATAAACAATATATATTTATAGAAAAAAGTTGTATATATTTGAATTTTGCTGTTGCCATATCTAGGTAGGTGCCGGCCAAAGTAGTCTTTTTTTTATCATGAGTCTACGAAATCGACATCTAAATCCCGTAAGACGGAGAATATTTTTTTCTCTACAGTTATTTTTCTCACACAAAAAAGACCTTATTATTCATTTTATACTTGATCGTTATATATGATCACCAATATATGGACCCTTTTAGTTGAGTATTTACAGCAAGAAATCATTGTACTACCAAAACTGAAAAAAAAACTTAGATTTCTTTCTCCCTATGCATAGCTTATTGCAGATTTTCGCTGTACAAAGCTTCTTTTTTTACAGTGGAACTAATTTCACGAGACTTATTTATTAACTACAACATAGTTTCCTTCAAATCTATGTCAACAGAGACTGTCATCATAAATGATCAAAGCTGTTAATGTAAGTGATCATTTTCAATCCTCTCGTGATATTCAACATCATTTAACAGAAAAAATATCAAAACCAATTAAGTCAAGTAGCTCACATGAATTGCTGAATCATTAAATTATCTCCGCAGACTAGAAAGTAAAAGACCATGAATGAAAAGAAAAATATTAATACATAATTAATAAGTTTTACTTTAATAAACGTAAAAAAGAAGTTATAGTTAAATGTAGACATATTAACAAATAGTTCCGTATCTATTTAAGGCGAGATTGAGTAAAAGAAGAATAACATTAGCAATTAATATAAAATATTAATATATTATTATTATTATTATTATTATTATTATTATTATTATTATTATTATTATTAATAATAATAATAATAATAAAGTAAGTGCGTGTTTACTTTTTTAATATCCCGTTTTGCTGTTTCGGATTAGTTTAATAAAGTACGTAAAGCTTCATTATTTTTCAAAACTGTTTTTGTTTCTTTGTTTTTCGATATTTCGTCGATATTATTTAGTAAGAGTGTTTAGCAGAAACGCCAACAAACGACTACCTGAAAAAATAAATATGGAAGAAATAAATATTACCATAGTCAATAAAAATTCAGTTCATGTTTTTTGTTGTTTTGAAATAGTTTTTAATGCTCTTTACTTGAAATAATTTCAGCGAACCGAAATTAAAAACGAAATTTGAGGTGATAACTACCTAAATGAATTTTTATATAAACTACACATGCCATAATCGAATATTCCTCAAGCACAAAATAACGGAAAACATTAAATATGTTTATAAATGTTCCTTACGTTGACGGAACTCTCTTAAATTGTTCACACAGAATGCTCAAGTGCCCCTCCTTCAAATTGAAAACGGGGCTCTCCATTTCAAAGTCGCTGCCATTTTGATTTTTTTACACGGTTCGTGAATTAAAAAAACATTTTTTTACAAACTACTTAAAAATACAAACGAATGAACTTTTCTACCATAAAAGTAACTTTTATTGACTATGGTAACATTTATTTCTTGTATATTTATATTATTATATATATAACATTTTCTCTTTGTAAGGAAGCATCATTTTGTTGGTCACTCTTGGCTACGAATGGAAACAAAGTTGATATAAAGAATATATTTTCGCGAAAACTTTCTTTACTTTCATAATATTTTGCTTAGGGTAAAATTTTTGAGTATCAAAACCTATCTCTTTACAGCCCTCTCCTTTTCATAACCTATCACAGTCCATTTCCTGTAGGCTGTTTTTGAACCCAGTTAACGCCGGGTATTCTGCTAGTATATATATATATATATATATATATATATATATATATATATATATATATATATATATATATATGTATTGGTTTGTACTCGTGATGATTCTGATTTTCAGTCTCATCTACTAGAAATTAATGGTCTTCGTTTAATTAATTTATTTTCTTCGTTTCTTAACGACGCCAAATAAGTGTCATTGAATTCAGAATATAAAAAGACAGGATTTAAAAGAAATATATATATACATATATATGTGTGTGTGTGTGTGTGTGTGTGTGTGTGTGTGTTAAGGTTTGTAAATATCTATGAATAACGCATTATTTTTAAGTCCTCCGCATAACTAATCGATCAAAAACATTTAGAAAATAATTTGACTTTATTTATCAACATAGTCTTCCCTTCTACTGATAGGGTGATTTTCGCAATTATTTAACAATTAATTAAATATCACATATGGACCGATTTAATTTTAACTTCAAAATACGCTGTTTCTGATACCATCTCGTCATTAGATCGAAATCTCTTATTAAAGTCGCCAGGAGAAACATTTAGAAAATAATATAGTTGCGGAAGCAATTAGCAGCGCAGTTAACATATTTTTCAATTATTCTGATCGATATTGTCATTGTAAAAAAAGAAGTGTTCTCTTCATATTTATGGCTGCTTCATCCTATAAATTAACTAATAATATTCGCTATTGATGCTTCTTCATTTATCAACGCGATCGATTGACAATATATTTTGCCTCTCCAAAATCTTGACTGTTTATTCTTAAATGTTTAGTCACTTTAGATAGCTTTCACGTGCTGCTTTCCACTCAGATCATAATTGATATGACCCCTGAATGGAATTGTGGCGCCATATTTAATTTATTGTAATATATTGGCGCAAAAATAGTTTTTTCTTTGTAAAAACTGTTTAAAACAACGATAGAGGAGGTCAAATGTGACACATGCGCATACAACTTTCTCATTCAAAATGGTTAATATTTCTGATGTCTTTAACCCCTTTGCTATCTTAATTAACTTCAGTTATATATTCCTCGACAACTGTTGAATGTGAACCACTTTAGCTTTTAGCAAAATTTGTATCTGGTCAGCCGCATTTGAAGTCAGAATACCACTTCTTAATCGTTCTTTCTGGAGCAGTTTTAATAACACTTATGACGAAATTAGTTTACTTGAATAGACGTTTCCGTATCAGAAAGCAATTCTTCATTAACGCACGAAATTCCTGTTTCAATTCTATGGACCTCCGACAGGACGGACACCCCGCGAAAGTTTCAGAATGTACACTTTTATTCTAGTTTGAAAAAAGAAGTCTCGCACCAGAAGTATCCTAAAGATTTAAAGAGAGAGTATCCTATATGTTTAAAGAGAGAGTATCCTATATGTTTAAAGAGAGAGTATCCTATATATTTAAAACCACACAAAACTGGTATGCATGAAGTATTGGTGCCATATCTGGGCTGGTGCGCCTATCACTAGTCTCTCATTCTTAAAAAAGTGTCAAAAAATAATCCTTAGTCTAATAGGGTAAACGCGATCGGTCAGTAATTTAATAGAATCTGTTTTGATAAACTCGTAGTACGTGTATCTCCTTTACGTAAATACGTCTTTTTAAACCAACAAGAGCAACATTCAACCTCAAAACTATTGAACTCGCTAGATGCCGGAAAGGATCCAAACAAAGAGTTATTTTCCTCGGGCTGCTAGACTTTTGAATTCTTACCCTGTGTCTTGCTTCCCTGTTTGTACTAAACTGCAGACGTTGAAATGCGTGGTGATCAGACATTTCGCTGTTCAACCAGTCATAGTCCCCTTTAAGACGTGATAGCAAATAGAAACCTCAAGTAGCAATATGTCTTGTTTAGGATGAAAGAGAGAAAAAAATGAAACTTTATATATTTTATTTTAGTATTGCATCTTCCAGGACCGGAAGATTTCAACTTACAAAATGTGTGAAAAAGGGATATCGTATTGCATTGGCGAATGATTAAATGAAAGAAGAACAGAAAAAGAAAAAGAAAAGAAGAAGAAGAAGAAGAAGAAGAAACGGAAAGAAAAAAATACAACCAAAAACAAATAAAAGCCGAAACGAGATAGGACATTGAAGACATCGCTAAAAGAAAAAGTTATTTGAAAGCAGAGAACATATATAATGATAAATTTTTGCGATAAAAGCACAATGTTGTATTTTTTGTTTGACATGTGTTTTTTATTAAATATATTTACCCATTCATTGTCTGCTGACGTTTTCATTCAGCTGCATTAAAAAAATGGGAATTAATTATTACCTGCCTATACCGTTTAATTAGATCCGTTTTATTTAAGCAACATCTAGAGCGATATATATATATATATATATATATATATATATATATATATATATATATATATATATATAGAGAGAGAGAGAGAGACAGAGACAAAGAGAGAGAGAGAGAGATGCATTCATGTGTGTGCGCACTCGTGGCTTTGTGCGTGTCTGTCTATAACTGAGACTCTAAATTGTACACATCTGGCTTTTCGGTAATTGTATAAAATTCTTAATCTGAAGGCTTCACAGAGAATATTAGATTAAAGTAGATTCCTTTCGTGCAAAATATCGTTTTCGGAAAGCATATGAAGATTCAGATTCAAGCGCAGACTTCTAATTAGTCATATATGTATTAGTGGCCTAATAAGACCACAGGGGAGGCAATCCAGCAAAAAAAAAATCATATGCAAAACTCATCCCAAAGTAGCAAAACTAAAGCTGCCTTGCCAGGACACTATATATACATATGTAAATAAAGCTGTTCATATTTTATTAGTTTAAAAATATAGATTCTTTTTTATCAACTGCCATAAAATTTTTATCATAGAAGTGTTACACTCTTTAAAAAAGCCTGCAATTTCTCATGTAGTTTTGTCCCATATAACCGAAGATATGAGCATTTCAATATTCAATTTGACTGAGTATAGATAGTTTAATATATATAGAGAGATAGATAGATAGATAGATAGATAGAGAGAGAGAGAGAGAGAGAGAGAGAGAGAGATGGGGAGATAGACAAGCAGATATAAATATACCATCTTTTACCAATTTTATAAGTCCCAAATCTCAGCGGTTATTAATCAGAATTAAACAAATTAAGGTTTGTTGAAAGAAATTGACCTGAACTGTGCTGAGGGATATGTGATATTTGGCTTAATTTGCCGCACATTAAGGGGATCGTCGATCACTCATAGCATATTTTTGGAACATTTTATACCCATAAAATTTTCAATCATAGGCATTTATTTTCCTAATTTTCCATATCAATTACAAAATATCTGAAAATCCCCCATAAGCTTCGAAGTTGATAGGGTAAAATGAGACTAAAACTTGCTGCTATGATTTCAAATAATCTGAAATAAACAGCAAGTGGAGACTCGATTCCAAATGTCTCATGTGTTATATCTCCCTTTTTGGTTTTTATGCATGAAGTAAATTCCTCAAGAAGCCTGACGAATTCTAACGAGAATGAAACCTGGAATATTCCGTGAGGCTTAATTGTAATATATACTGTTTCATAAATTTATATATATATATATATATATACATATATATATACATATATATATACACATATATATATACACATATATATATACACATATATATACACATATATATATACACATATATATACATATTGCTTATTGACCTTACGGTGTGACGTCATCTAGGCTTCTTTCATTTAGGTTGTTGTAAAAATTATGTCGTTTATATCCATAATATAAAGTTGTGTGTGTATGTGTGTGTGTGTGTGTGTGGTCACGAATAGGCACCTATGTGGTTGACTATTTTAAAAAGCTGATTTCATGTAATGATAGAAGATGTATCGAGACACAGGAATGGGTATTTTTATCTGGCAGAACGGTGGTTCAGTAAAATTGTGGGGTCTGCATACGCACTTGGTACACAAAGTATGGAAATAAAAAATTTAAAAATTACAAAAAAACGTTTACAAGTGTTTTTGCTATAGATGTACATAAGAATACTTTGATAAGTATGTTTTAACTTTAAATAGGGATGGTATAATAAAATTGTGGGGTCTGCGTTCGCGCCTTTCCTTCATAGAATAGAAATAGGCACAAACTATAATAAAGACTTTTCATATCTATCTGCGTAAGTATACTTTGATAATTATGTTTCAGTTTGAGGAAATATGGTATAATAAAATTATGGGGTGTTCGTTCGCACCTGACCTCCATAAAACGGAAATATGTCACAAAGTTTAACAAGGTTTTTTTAATATAGATCCACAGAATATTGTGATAAGTATTTCAGTGTGAACAGGTACGGTGTAATAAATTATGGGGTTTATCTATTTTATTTTTACTTTCATCATATGTTGCTTTGGTTTTGATACCCCTAAATTCGAAGCTATCTCTTTACAACCCTTGCTGCTCATAACCTATCATACTTTCATAAATCAGAGTCCTTTTTCTGTAGGCTGTTTTTGAACCCAGTAAACGACGGGTACTTTTTCTAATATATATATATATATATATATATATATATATATATATATATATATATTTATAGATATTATGATTACATAAAAATAATATAAATAGTATATAATATGAATAATATATATATATATAGCTAAATTGACCGACTTTTAATTCAACTGAAAGTGCTCAACGATAAGAAATGAATTTCTTAAAGGGGCTGTCATAATTATTTTTTTTTTACTATAATAATTAAATACTTATATATATATATATATATATATATATATATATATATATATGTGTGTGTGTGTGTGTATATGTGTGTGTGTGAATGGAAACCCTGAATTAAATTATACAAGAATTGCAACAAAATCTATTTTTGATGAACGAGTACAAATAAATATTAAGCTTTCTTTATCTGCTTAGTATCGTCTTGTGATGATCGTACTGATTTTTATTATACAATATGTAATCTTGCGGTATTTCAGTGTTTCATTTAATTATATATGTATATATATACATATATATATATTATTATATATATAATAAATATATATGCATACATCATATATACATAATAAATATATATATATATATATATATATATATAAAGTTTTCGTCTAGATTAAAAATATCAAAAAGTAAAAATCATTTAATTACACAGTTATCGTTGATAGTGCGTAACAAAAAAGCAAGATATTGTTTTATTCAATTTAGGTAAACAAAATTACCATTAGTCGCGACAATAAATTCACTGTTTTAGACTAAAATACTTAATCAGGCTTCAAAAACTGTCTCTGGCTGTAGTTAATGCTTGACCTTTTATGAAAATGAAAACAAAATCTAAAACAAGGGAGAAAGCAACAAAAATATTTACAAAAACAATGCAAATTGTAAAGCTTATTTTCAAAATGTGCAATAAATGCCTTGTGAATATATATATATATATATATATATATATATATATATATATATATATATATATATATATAGCTTAAAGTAAAAAGAAAAGAGAAAGTTCAATTCCACAAAGGAGACATGCTACCATAACCGCTACCATTATATCATTTTTCACTGTTATTAACATTAATTTTGAATTTACTTCTATCACAACTATTGTTAATATTACATTTAATGTTTATTTTTAATGCTTACCTTTAGGTTTGTCTTTATTTCATCTTTATTTTTATCTTTAATTTTACTTCTATTTTATTTTCAGCTTTATTATTTATACTAGTATTATAATGTAGATTAATATTATCTTTCGTGCTATTATAATTACCCTACTATTATTTGGTATATTTTTACCACTCTCATAAGTAGTAATGGTTTCCTTACTCCTCCTCTTTGACATCAATATGTATACTTAACATTTTGCATCAAGTTAAACTCACTCATAGTCATTTCTTCTTAAAAAAATAATTTATTAAAATGTGGGGATATAGTTTTGTAGTAGAGCATTCGACTAGAAATCAAATTATATCTTTTCGGGCCCGGGTGTATCCCACCATTTTAATTTAATTTTTTCTCATTAATGAGTCCAATTTACCTTAAAAGAATAGGTACCATTTAAAAACACCACAAATCATATCTCCGTTTGCATATGCAAAACCTAAACATTAATCAGAACTGACTTTTCCAGGGCATTCATCTTCAAACCTAAATATAAGCTGACGTAATATTGCAACCAAACACAGACGGGATGTAATAAACGACATTATCATTCATGTATTTATTTTTTTTTAATTTTTGTGCGAATTAGTCCACCGAATAAGTAATTCTTCGGAATATATAATAGTCAATAGAGGATTGATTCAATAAATAACCCATACGAAATCTGCGTCAACGACCGGGCAACGCCAAAATGCAAACTAGTTTATATATATATATATATATATATATATATATATATATATATATATATATATATATATATATATATATATATATATATATAGGCTTTAAAAATAAAGGTACACAATTCAATTTGAAATTTATTTATCTCCAAAGTGCTCTTTTATAAATTTTACAAAGTAAGGTATAAAAATTTAATTTTAATTGAATCAAAAAATTAACTTGGATTTAGTTTATGTAATGTACATTCTGTTTCAATTTAAATATATCATTGAAAATTTTATATCTATATCATTAATTGCTAGATGAAAGATAATGTTATTAAATTGCAACAAATTCTATATTACATGAAATAAATCCAAGGTGATTTTTTGATTCAATTTAAATTAAATTTTTATACGTTACTTTGTAAAATTTATAAAAGTGCACTTTGAAGATAAATAAATTTCAAATTGAATCTTGTACCTTTATTTTTAAAGCCTATAGAAAAATATTTTGTTTAACAATTTTCATGCCTTAGATGAAATGCTTTTCTAACTTGTATCGTATCTTTTTAAGATTATATTTTAAAACTCTCCTATCTATTTCAGGTTGTATTTCTCCTCACACCGCAACTCATTTTTTCTACTCCCTCTTTGTATTATTACAGGTCTAGATATTTTCTCTGTTTCATTTTGTATTTATCCTCAAGCCGCAACTCTTTTTTTTTGTAACTCCCTCTTTGTAATACAGGTCTGAATAATGAGAAAATCTGAATTTTTTTTAACAAAAACTTTAAAATAACTTTTTTAGATTAAATTTATTTAAACATCTTTCACAATACAAAATCTTTAAAATTTAATAAGGAACATATTTCATATAGGTTGCATTAACAAATATTCAGTACATAACGAGAAAAATAGAGATGGAAATTTAAAAGGATTGTATAACTGGTTACGGTCAAAGTAGTCCTCGCCAGCGAAAGTCTTTGTTTTGTTATTTTATTATTATTATATTATTTAAAACATTTTGTGCACTGCTCTTTCGGCGAGGACATATATATATATATATATATATATATATATATATATATGTGTGTGTGTGTGTGTGTGTGTGTGTGTGTGTGTGTGTGTGCATATATATATATATATGTGTGTGTATGTTTGTGTGATGTTTGTGTGTATATATATATGTGTGTGTGTGTTTGGGTGTATATATATATGTATGTGTGGTTGCGTGTATATATATACACACACATTTGGACGATGTAAAAACATCATTTATTCATTACCCACACAGCAGTAACCGTATAGCGTAATCGTGAGCAGCTTTGACTGTCATTTGGGCGGTCTGGTTTCGAACCTGGCTTGAAGCAGTTGCCTGTGTAGTGAAACAGCGAGCAGTACTGTATATTGATGACTATATATGTGTGTGTGTGTGTGTGTGTGTGTGGGTGTGTGTGTGTGCGCGTGTATATATATATATATATATATATATATATATATATATATATATATATATATATATATATACACACACACGGACGATATCAAAACATCGTTAAACTCACTACTCGTTCAAGCAGCCGCCAATAGCGTAATGGTTAGAAGCCTTGACTGCCGTATAAACGGTCGGGTTTCAATCCTGGCTTGAGGTAGTTGCCTGTCTAGCCGCACTGATGAGCTGTGAAATAGCGAAACAGTACTGTATGTGGATATATATATATATATATATATATATATTTCAAAAGAGCCATCACTTATTAAGGCTCGGAGGCCATTCGAGGATAAGGGTTAATAAGTATAAATTAATCAATAGGATGATAGTGTAGTAATCATAAGTAGTGGCAATTTTATAAATTGGATTACTTAGGGGTGGGCGGTTCATTAAGAACTTGTTTACGTTAGACTTGAAGACAATCAAATTGTAGTCAGCTGGAAAGCAGGCAAATGGAAGAAATTGCCACAGGCGTGCGGTTCTAAGACAGATGTTTCTTCATGGAATCTACGTTGTACATACTCCTTATTCGTTTTTACACAAGCAGTACACAGTCATGAGCATGTATAGCGACATGTTACTTAACATATGAAGAGTAAACCCTGATGTACTCAGGTATTGAAAACTCTTGTACTAACCTCGTTAAACTTTATTGATTACTTAACTTCTGGAAATCAATAACGTCAGATTATATATATATATATTTATACCTCTACGTATATATATATATATATATATATATATATATATATATATATATATATATATACGTAGAGGTATCAGTAGTAAAATGTAGACTAAGATATGCTCAAAACGTTAGTAGAGCTGAGTATCCTATTCTGAAAATCTTAAGATATTAACTTAGTCTATTACAGTTCACCATCCGACAGAACTGTGGAAATAACTGCCTGTGGAAATAACTGTAAAGGACTTAAGTTAATATCTTGAGATTGTAAAATAAAACACATACACACACACACGCAAACACACGCACACACACGTACACAAACACACACACATATATATGTATATGTATTTTCATTTTTTTTATTTTATTACCGTTTTATTATCGTTTTATCTGTTTGGTTACGATAATAAAAAATGAAACACATATTTGCTCTGCAATAGTATTGAGCACTCTATTCAAGTTTTTACTAATTAGCAGTTTTCCCATAATATATATATATATATATATATATATATATATATATATAGAGAGAGAGAGAGAGGGGGAGAGAGAGAGGAAGAGATATGTTGTCATTTTCATGTGCGGTCGTCTCGACGTTTCTCTGGGCGTGCTTTCGTTACTGTTCCGCTATATTTCGTTCACGTCTGTCTCTTAATAATTGAAAAAAAAATAATTACCTCGTCTGGCTACTTTTGAGAATCTTTTACAGTGAATAGGACATTTTAAATTAAACTACTCTAATACAACTGTATTTCTCCTTCTCTTCTTATATATACAACAACAAATATGTGTGTGTTTTTTGTGCCTGTGTGTGTGTATGTGTGTGTGTGCGTGTGTGTGTCTTTTTGTGTTGGTGTGTGTGAGTTTTTTTACTATTGCTTCCGAAACGGCTGGTCCGATTTTTTTTTTTTTTTAATTTTGCACAAACGTACTTTAAATGTTTGGGAGTTTCTCTGATAAATTTTTATCGGAATGCATCGAAAAATATGATCAAAAATCACGGTCCACAAGTGTCCTCGAGAGGTTTTATCACGGTACAAGTATGAGGGGCCGCTATATAAGATAAATAGTAGATTTTTTGAACAGCGTACTCGAAATGTATGTTTCTGTTTAGAGCATGATTGAGCTATGATTTTTGCATTTTAAGCTTTAATTCAAGCCATAAAAAATTAACAGTAGATTCTCTACAGTGAAATGTAGATTCAAATGTATTCTAAACTAAGTCACTAAGTCACTGTGAGAATGCACGTGAACCTTGCTTACGGTGCACCTCGGTGGATCCATTACTAGAGAAGACAATCTACTGGATTGACACTCGGGTGATTTCACCGATTTCGATTAGAATAAATGTATTGGAAGTGTTCAATATTTCTTGATCCTCATTCAATCCCAGGTTTCTTTCTCGTGAACAGATAAATCAAAGGACACACACTCATCTTATTATCATATATTCGCATCAATGTCTCTCAGTTTCAATGTAGCATTAATTCTCAGTTTCAACATTAACATTAATTCTCCGTCGATAAAAAGCAGTTGCTTTCACCAGAGTATTAGCGAGAATGTATCTGCTCTGCATGCAACATCCTTTCCGTTTATTATCAAACCTGAATGAAGATGTATTTACCAAGCAAAGTATACATAAATGTACCATTTAAAAAATCTAAATTAAATTATACAGTCGTTACGATGTGTAATTCATAAAAACAATGAGTTGTTGTGTTAACATAGGAAACGGCACTTCTTTTAAATGACAGAGGATGCATCCATATCGTTCAACGTCCTATCACAAATCATTCATCAGCAAAACACAGGAGAACCTGTGATTAATACATAGAGAGATAAGTGTTATACAAGTTGTTGGAGAGTTAATTTCTGCGTTACAAAATCACGAATGTAAGTATATACAAAGATGTTTTTGGAATCCTTTGAATTCGAGCAAATTACACATTACAAATTGGCAAATTACACATTAGTGTACTATCTTCCTTTTTGACAGGGTTAAAAAAAAAGGTGCTCAAATCTGATAGGTTAAGCACTATCACCTAAGAACCAACTCCTGTTCCATCACTGAGATGTCGCATCATTATGTTTGTTTTACAAGAATTTTACTGGAATGTGTTCTGATGAACTCATTTCATTTGTTCCTCTTCAACGTACATACCACCAACAAAGCCATTTAGCAACAAAATCCCACCACCTGACTGTAGATATCCTTAGATACCGGAAAATATTCTACTATAATATTTTTCCCTTCCGACAGCTATATTTGGAATTCCCTCCTAGCTTCCTGCTTGTTATTTGTATTAAACACAAGTAACAAGTAACAAAATAAACTGCTTTTTATTGTCCGTCTTTTTGGACTGTCGCAGAAACAAAAACACACCCAAAGAAAATAGATTAAAAGATCCGACTCGGCATTTTTTTTTTTTTCAAGTGTAAACGAAATGCGTTTATTTGTAATTCTTCCAAAAACAACGCGTTTTATTATATTTCCAAAGTTTTCTTTGCGCATACACATGCATTTTAAAAGTCTCTGTCTCCTCGTCACTTCGCGCGACCCCAGCTACTGCTTTCTCGCCCTCGACTCTCAAAATATCTATCTTGGCCGGTGGCAACTTGCTTTTCTCTACGATCACGTGAAGAATTTTAAAATTCTTCTTTTGACGCAACGTATTTTTATATGTGCTTTAAGGGCAGCTACTGCTAATATTTTCACTAGCCAGATATCCTTCGTCTGCTGCTGATTTTCTCACATACGCGCTCTGTTACATATTTTTACTTCTTTTTATCTGATAAGCTGTGTTTCATCCGTCTTTTCCATCGTTTTTTTTTTAATTTCTTCCTTTACCTCAATGTCGTATCATCTATCTTTTTTTAATTCTTGTCATACGTCTTCTCTGTCGTCAAAACGTTTGTTTTTCTTATTCATTATCCTCACCTTTAATGTTCGCATAAATATTTTTCTTTTATTTCTAAATTCATTTTTATTTAGTCGTGTTCTGTTTTATTTTTTGGTGCAAAAATAATGTCGCTTTTTTTTATGTGAAGTTGGACGTCAACAAACAACATTATCTTTGCACCAACCTAATATTTTCTTCCAAATTTTTTTGCTCCTCATCTTCAATTTTTTTTCTCCGTCCAATCCTTTATCCTCGTCCCCTCCTTTTCTCTTTCAATCTCTAATTCGTCTCGAATACAATTCTCTAAATCTATTTATCTCTCAACGCCTCAAACCTCTTGAGATTTCCAAATTTTTTTTTCAAACTGACTCTTCGGGAACTTTTTTTTTCGCCAAATCATGCGAATAAATATAGAAGACAATAACAGCATCCACTCATCGAAGTATTCGTGCTCGAATAACTTAAATATTTCCAAAGAAGAAAACACAGACGCATCGAACCACTTACACAATAGCAAAAATCATATAACGTAACAAAAGATCTTAGAAATTTAATATGTTTCTGCGTCAATATCCTCAACCCCGTCACTGATTATTTTCCCTGAATAAACGTGAGATTATAAAAGCAAATCTGCGGAGTTTATTTGTTGTGACCTCTTCCAAAACTATCCTCGTCTTATGACAAACAAGGAAATACCTATAAAGAGGCTTACGATTAGAGAAAACTGGATAAAATCAGAAAACAATATCACTTGATGTAAAGCAAATTTTTGATTGCAAGAGTCGGCACTAGCGTACTGTTTGTGTTTTCGTATATGGGTGTTATGCTAATCTAAACTTTAGAATAACCCTTTGAATTATGGTGATAACAGAGACAGTGTTAATGCTGTTAAATAGGGTTTGGGGTGATATGTGGAAAATAAGGCATTAAAATGTGTATAATCTTCAACATTATTACATGAGCAGTCATTGTGTGTATAAAGGTTATTTATTCTACCCATTGGAACTCGGGAAAAGCAGGATTAAAGTGTTTACACATTCAATGAATAAAAAATCAACATGGCTGCCAGTTGCCATTTTGTAGACTAAGTAGCAGACTTGACCTAGCGATCAAAATTCAGGATTGAGTCGAACGAAACGAATCGACGGGACTTCGATGAATCTGTTTAGTTTGTATCCCCATGAATTTATGCGGAGAGAGCGGGTGGCAGAAGTAGATTCGGCGAAATCCATTGCAGAATAACGTGCTACATGAATTATTTTTCATTTTAAATTAAAACTTAACTTTATTTACAAATAAAGTTGTTTTAAAGTTGCTTGAATTATTTGCCATTCTAAAGTATAGAAGATAGAAATAATTTGAAATAAAAGTGTTAAAAAGTTGTTTAAATTATTTTTCATTTTACATTAAAACTTAACTTTATTTTTAAAAAAAATTGGTGTTATAAAGTTGCTTGAATTATTTGCCATTCTAAAGTATAGAAGATAGAAATAATTTGAAATAAAAGTGTTAAAAAGTTGTTTAAATTATTTTTCATTTTAAATTAAAACTTAACTTTATTTAAAAATAAAGTTGTTATAAAGTTGCTTGAATTATTTGCCATTCTAAAGTATAGAAGATAGAAATAATTTGAAATAAAAGTGTTAAAAAGTTGTTTAAATTATTTTTCATTTTACATTAAAACTTAACTTTATTTAAAAATAAAGTTGTTTTAAAGTTGCTTGAATTATTTGCCATTCTAAAGTATATAAGATAGAAATAATTTGAAATAAAAGTGTTAAAAAGTTGTTTAAATTATGTTTCATTTTAAATTAAAACTTAACTTTATTTAAAAAAAAATTGGTGTTATAAAGTTGCTTGAATTATTTGCCATTCTAAAGTATAGAAGATAGAAATAATTTGAAATAAAAGTGCTAAAAAGTTGTTTAAATTATTTTTCATTTTAAATTAAAACTTAACTTTATTTTTAAAAAAATTGGTGTTATAAAGTTGCTTGAATTATTTGCCATTCTAAAGTATAGAAGATAGAAATAATTTGAAATAAAAGTGTTAAAAAGTTGTTTAAATTATGTTTCATTTTAAATTAAAACTTAACTTTATTTAAAAATAAAGTTATTTTAAAGTTGCTTGAATTATTTGCCATTCTAAAGTATAGAAGATAGAAATAATTTGAAATAAAAGTGTTAAAAAGTTGTTTAAATTATGTTTCATTTTAAATTAAAACTTAACTTTATTTAAAAAAAATGGTGTTATAAAGTTGCTTGAATTATTTGCCATTCTAAAGTATAGAAGATAGAAATAATTTGAAATAAAAGTGTTAAAAAGTTGTTTAAATTATTTTTCATTTTAAATTAAAACTTAACTTTATTTTTAAAAAAGTTGGTGTTATAAAGTTGCTTGAATTATTTGCCATTCTAAAGTATAGAAGATAGAAATAATTTGAAATAAAAGTGTTAAAAAGTTGTTTAAATTATTTTTCATTTTAAATTAAAACTTAACTTTATTTTTAAAAAAATTGGTGTTATAAAGTTGCTTGAATTATTTGCCATTCTAAAGTATAGAAGATAGAAATAATTTGAAATAAAAGTGTTAAAAAGTTGTTTAAATTATTTTTCATTTTAAATTAAAACTTAACTTTATTTAAAAATAAAGTTATTTTAAAGTTGCTTGAATTATTTGCCATTCTAAAGTATAGAAGATAGAAATAATTTGAAATAAAAGTGTTAAAAAGTTGTTTAAATTATGTTTCATTTTAAATTAAAACTTAACTTTATTTTTAAAAAAATTGGTGTTATAAAGTTGCTTGAATTATTTGCCATTCTAAAGTATAGAAGATAGAAATAATTTGAAATAAAAGTGTTAAAAAGTTGTTTAAATTATTTTTCATTTTAAATTAAAACTTAACTTTATTTAAAAAAGAAATTGGTGTTATAAAGTTGCTTGAATTATTTGCCATTCTAAAGTATAGAAGATAGAAATAATTTGAAATAAAAGTGTTAAAAAGTTGTTTAAATTATGTTTCATTTTAAATTAAAACTTAACTTTATTTTTAAAAAAATGGTGTTATAAAGTTGCTTGAATTATTTGCCATTCTAAAGTATAGAAGATAGAAATAATTTGAAATAAAAGTGTTAAAAAGTTGGTTAAATTATTTTTCATTTTAAATTAAAACTTAACTTTATTTAAAAAAAAAATGGTGTTATAAAGTTGCTTGAATTATTTGCCATTCTAAAGTATAGAAGATAGAAATAATTTGAAATAAAAGTGTTAAAAAGTTGTTTAAATTATTTTTCATTTTAAATTAAAACTTACCTTTATTTAAAAAAAAATTGGTTTTATAAAGTTGCTTGAATTATTTGCCATTCTAAAGTATAGAAGATAGAAATAATTTGAAATAAAAGTGTTAAAAAGTTGTTTAAATTATTTTTCATTTTAAATTAAAACTTAACTTTATTTAAAAATAAAGTTGTTTTAAAGTTGCTTGAATTATTTGCCATTCTAAAGTATAGAAGATAGAAATAATTTGAAATAAAAGTGTTAAAAAGTTTTTTAAATTATTTTTCATGCTTTTCCCTTGCATTTATTTCACAACAGTGAAAATAAAAGTTGTTTCATTGTCATGAAATAGCAGGGACAGTCGCTTTTAACAATCTAGATGCAGTCTCTGACAATACATTACTGCTGTCCTCTCATAAAATACCTCATTGCTGCCTTTTTTTCGTCTTTTTAAGTATATAACAATTATAGCATGACAAAGAGGTATACTTAATTAGATAGAGAGAAAAAGAGAGCGAGAGAGAGAGCGAGAGAGAGAGAAAGAGTCGCTATAACTAATCTTGAAGCAATCTCTTACAATACATTATTTTGTACTTTCTGTTAATGCATCGTATTCTTAACTCTACCTCCTTTTTGTCTCATTTCATTTTCGCTCTTTAAACGCACAACAATTTTAGTCTACTTTAAAAAAATATATAACCTTTTCATGTTCATAAATACACGTTTATAGACTACAATAGTTTACGAGCTGCATTGATAAACTCGTATCAATTACGTCATACTATTCTTAGTAAAAACATAATTCTTCTACTCATATATATGGCCCTGTCGGTGGGGCATTAAAATACACTGACTGCCCCCCTGCAGAGGGTTAAAGTCCCTCAATGGGGGTCCAGTGGTGAGGCCCCAGCTTGTGGGATTTGGGGAGTGTGGAGCCACCCTTTAATTTCCATTGCTCCCAAGTCCACTCTGACCCGGAGTGGTAGTACCTGTTAGGGTTCCAACTATGGGTTAAATAGAAACCGACTTGAAAACAACAAATATATTCTATTAAAAAAATTTTCTTCAAAATCTTTGGATTCGGCATTAAATAACCCGAAAAGCGTTGATATGCCGTAAAACAAAAACAACCAACCAAATCTACTCATATATATGTAAATAAAACAACTTTACCCCATAGATTTCTGCATTATTATCAATTTTTTTATGAATACAGCTTCTCTTATATTTTGTATTTTTCTAATTAATGTCAAACCAGCAAAATAATAGCTTGTCTGTGAGTATTATTTTGCTAATTCTTTCATCTGAGGATAATAGCCAGTCTTTGAAAATCCGTGGAATACAGAAAAATGTTAAGATGCCAAATAATCAATTGTTGTTAATTCTAATGTATAGAGTTTAAATTTTATTTCTTATATATATATATATATATATTATTACGTGCATAAATTTAAATTTTATTTCAATATTATTATGTAATAATATTTAACTAAAAACATTTAAATAATAAATTAATAATTACAAATAATACGTCCCAAAATGTGGGGTGACTAAAATGTAAACGAAGAGCAGATAACTTCTCTCTTAACGGCGGTCAGGGAGCGAGAAGAACAAAAAATACCACAGAATCGCTAATAAATAAATCAACAACATATATATATATATATGTATATATGTATATATATATATATATATATATATATATATATAGTCTAATAAACAGCTTAAGATTATATAACATTTTTAATCACATGCAATCTTTAAAAAAGTGACTTCAATAATCGGCAAACTTTTAATTGAGCCGTAATCAGATAGATGAACCAACGAGGTGTCGGAAGCTTTGTATTATCAATATGTTACTAGGATAGAGTGTTTGTTATTTATGTTGTGTGTCACATTTACATCCGAGTGACTCTCATTTAATTTCTGTGGACTTCTATATGTTTGGAAGAAATAATTTTACCAAGAATTCTACACAAGTTTTGCTTTCGGTTTCGATTATAATTGAGGGAACTCAAATCATGCATATATATATATATATATATATATATATATATATATATATGTTTTGGTTTCGGTTTCGATTCAAGCTGGTGCACCTAAGTCATTTGGGTATATTTTTATTTACGATAAACAATTTATAAGATATAAGTATCGATAGAAAATTGATTCTATAATATCATATTTGAAATCTGCAAGAATTAAAATATATTTAATCGGGGTTTTTTTACGACCGGTTTAAGCCAGGCTATTCTGCTAACTTTGATTAATACTTTTGCAATTTTAACAAAAGAGTTACAATAATATCAGGACGGCTCAATTTATATTGAACATCCATAGAATGCAAACATCAATATATTCTTTCATATGCAAGTGTTCGCTGTAGAATTTCCACACGTCCAGCTAGCTAGTATTATTTGGATAAAAATCGCAAATTGGATGTTACTCTGACAATGTTTCCACCGGGAACATGTGTGAGGTAAAATCGAATGTACATAAATCTAAGACAATGTCAGAATCTTTAGAAAATGACCCCCATCCTAGTGGAATGAGGCCGCAAATTGATGGTAACATTTAATGCTAGTAAGACTAAGCTGCTCTCCGTTAATAATTACAAAACGCCTCTCCTATGACAAATAACTCATGACGAATAACTCCCTACCTGAGAATTCTTCCTTCATACACATCGGCCTAACATTTGTGTGCAATATGAACTGTAAGAAATACATTGAGAACATTGCAAAGGCTGCTGCAAAGAAGGTGGTTCCCTCTATCGAGCTAGAAGACTACTCAAACCTGAGAGTATCCTGAAGCTCTACAAAGCCACCATTCGCCCATGTATGGAGTATTGTTGCCACATCTGGGCTGGTGCATTTATCATTAGCCTCTCCTTTTTTGACAGAGTTTTCAATCTAATAATCCCATTTTTTCAACTAAGCTTTGTAATGTCTGCTCTGATGAATTAGTTGCACTTGTGCTCCCTCAACATACCCCGACAAACTCGTCTTAAATCGAAACCTCACGCCTTTACTGTGGAGGTCCCTAAATGCTACAAAGTTTTCTACTCTAGTAGTTTCTTCTCTCAAACAGCTAGACTTTTGGTATTCCCTTCCAAATATCTGTTTCTCTGGCTGCACTGATATGCAGAAGTTTATATATAAAGTAAGCCAACATTTTGTTAAACTTTCCCAGGCATGGTCGCAAACAGTAGCCCTTTACGTCCAAATGGCGATATGCGTTGTTAACGTGAGTAGAAAAAAGATATAACATCCGTTAATTATTGATAGATCTCGAACACTATTATAACCAACAGAAAAAGGAGTCATTGATAACCCATCACTTCTGCACGTTCTGGAAATGCATACTTTCGGGCATATTGCTGATGACGCCACGTTCTATAAGGGAAAACAAATAAACACATATCTAAGGAAATTGCAAAAACACTAGAGGAAGACCTCTAATCTGTAGTGGAATGTGAACAAAAATGGATGGTCACATTCCATGCAGCCAAGACTAAGCTCGTTTGTTTTTACACAGAAATCCCCATTATCAAGTCCTGGAGGTCACTCGAGGATAAGGGTTAATGGGTATACAACAATCAATGTGATTATAGCGTTTTTTAACATAGGTAGTTGTATTTTTTAAGTTAGATGTCATAGGGGACGGTTTATCAAGAACTTGTTTACATTGGACTTGTTCCTTGAATAACTACAAGAAACCTTGACAAACAACAATAGATTTGACAAAGGTACATAACCTGAAAGTACTTCTTTCAAGCTCCTAGGTCTAACGTTCGCAAGGAACAATAGTTTGAGCAGATACATTGAGAGCATTGGCAGGGCTACTGCGAAGAAGGTGGGCTCTCTCTACTGTACTAGAAAGCTACTTACGCCTGAAAGTATCCCGTATCTCTACAAGATCACTATTTGCCCATGTATGGAGTACTATTTTTTCATTTGGGCTGGTGCATCTGCTAAGAGTCTTCCACTCCTTGACAAGGTCCAAAAGAGAGTCGCCAACATGATAGGTCCTAAACTGCCATCTACGCTTCAACCTCTGTCCCATCGGCGTAATGTTGCATCCCTCTGGCTGTTCTCAAGTATTTTACAAGCCCTTGTACCTCCTCGACGTAAATATCCCCGACAAACCCGACAAGCAGCAAAATCCCACCCCTAGAAAGTAGAGAACCCTAGATGTAAGAAAGCCTACCTAAACTCTAATAGTTTCTTCCCCAGAACTGATTGACTTTGGAACTCACTTCCGAGTTCCTGCTTTCCCAACTGTACTGACATGCAGAAATTCAATTGTGATGTGAACTGATATCTCACTACTCAACTCCCTACATAGTATCACTGCAACTTATGTCTCCGATAGTAGCCCCGTACATCAAAGTGGCACGGTGCTTTGTTCGGGGTGAAAATGGAATTAAAAAACATAAACATACTATCTCCTTGTTGTCTTAATTTTTTAAGCCATTAAGGCAACAATAGAGGGGCAGTCCATAAAAAGCAACGCGTACACCAGATAACGTCAGAATATCGTAAGTGAGATAATTAAGTTCTTGTGATGAATAATCGAAGATATCCAGTTTATGAGCTTAAACTCCTGCTTCTTCTATTTTCCTTAAAAGTTGTTTGCTTATAAAATTATTGAAGATATAAGGGAAAAAATACTCTGTAAAAATATAAACATAAAATACTTATTAATGAAAAACTTTTATCGCTGTAACAAGCCTTCTGCTTGATTTGTTTCAGCATTTACACATAGAATAACTTAGTCGACCAAGGAACGACTTATGAAATCAGAAGAGCGAGTAATATTAGCATAAGCAGCGTAAAATGAGAGTAAAGGATGATTGAAAAAAGATGCTGTTCTAGTGTTCAGGCTAATAGGCATCTAAACTCGGGCCCTGTCGGTGGGGCATTAGAATACACCGACTACCCCCCCCCCTGCAGAGGGTAAAAGTCCCTCAATGGGGGTTCTGGGTATGACCATAAACTATATTCAGTGGTGAGGCCCCAGCTTGTGGGCTTTGGGGAGTGTGGAGCCACCCATTAATTACCATTGCTCCCAGGTCCATTCTGACCCGGAGTGGTAGTAGCTGTTAGGTTTCTAACTATGCGTTAAATAGAAACCGACTTGAAAAGAACAAATATATTCTATTAAAAAAATTTTCTTCAAAATCTTTGGATTCGGCATTAAATAACCCGAAAAGGGTTGATATGCCGTAAAACAAAAACAACCAACCAACCAAGCATCTAAACTCATAGAAATATATCGGTAATTAATTTTTCTATATATCATAAATTCCGGTTCTGATGAGCAATAAAATATATACAGGAAGTCCACAAAGTCTGACTACTTTATGTGGCTAGATTTTGTGGCCACTGTACTTTTAGAGTATGCGGAGTTCTTTCTCTAGTTACTCAGACATAAAGTTAAGTTTCACCTGCTATTTGCTTTCTCATAATTCCACATAGTTTTAAATAATTGCTATGCTTTAACTCGCTAACTTTTCTATTATGGGATGTGTATATGTAAAAATTAGAAATAAATACTTATTGGTATTTACAATAGTGTGGAGGAGAAGTTCCAATCCTTGTTTATTATTGATAGATTTGGCTAGTGTTGCGACCAACTGAAAGTTATGCATTTGTAGATAATTAAGGCCATCCGTAACAGGAAAAGATAATGTTCATAAATAAATACCTATCTAACGAGAAACTAACATGAAACAACTGTTCGTATGATAACAGAACATGTAATTTTATTACCGTTAGACATATAAACTCCCATATATTTTTAGATAAATATTTAAGAGATGACTAATAGAGTAAGTGATTACATATATATATATATTAACATGGCAAAAAATTCCGATATGAGCTGGTTTTCTGCATCGAATAAAATGCCAAGATTAAAGTTTGTTCTATAGTAACATAAGGCTATGAGAAACGATAAACTTGTATTTTCTATCGTATATATACATATACATATATATATATATATATATATATAATCCAACACTATATTAGCAATGTATAAAATGTATTTATAATTACGTATAATAAATTTATATATATATATATATATATATATATAATATAAATAAAAAAAATGTAGATATGTAAAAATATTTTTAACCTTTATATATCTAATATTTAATAAATAAGAATGTAAATATACTAAATACTAATCATAGTGGGGGTGATAAGTAGTTAAATGGGTTAATCCTAATCTTATAAATACGAGGCTGATAAATTAAAAAATATATCCATTTTAAATGGATAGTACCAGTCAAGGATCCGTCACTTGACACTCAGCCCAACAGGTGAGGGGCCGGAGACCGGCCCAGCACCTGTTGGACTGAGGTACACCGTCTGGGTAATACCTAGGAGGTCCACCCTCCCAGGCCTTGCCACCGGGCTTTCCGGTGGGGCAAGTTTATTGCTTGCTGCCTGAGGCGCCCCGACCGGGGAATGCCGACGGGGTTACTCAGGCAATTTTTAAAATTGCAGGAGTGCCCCTCCTTTAGGGGAGCCTGCTGGGTTACCACTTTCCGGCCTTGTGTCACATTTTGCTGAGTGGACAGCAAATAAATATAATCCATTTTAAATGGATAGTACCAGTCAAGGATCCGTCACTTGACACTCAGCCCAACAGGTGAGGGGCCGGAGACCGGCCCAGCACCTGTTGGACTGAGGTACACCGCCTGGGTAATACCTAGGAGGTCCACCCTCCCAGGCCTTGCCACTGGGCTTTCCGGTGGGGCAAGTTTATTGCTTGCTGCCTGAGGCGCCCCGACCGGGGAATGCCGACGGGGTTACTCAGGCAATTTTTAAAATTGCAGGAGTGCCCCTCCTTTAGGGGAGCCTGCTGGGTTACCACTTTCCGGCCTTGTGCCACATTTTGCTGAGTGGACAGCAAATAAATATAATCCATTTTAAATGTGGAAATTGATGAATCGCACCGGTAAGAAATTCATTTTTATAGTATGAAAAGGTTAGTAATTGCAATTAGGAATAGGAAATTGGATCAAATGTTTGTAACGTATCTTCTTCTAAAGATTAAGGGTGGTGGTGTTTGATCAACACTGCTGGGGAGCCATGATGTAATATACTGTTTTGTTTTGAAATCCCCGAAACAGTGTTTCATGGTAAACAACTGATGATCCCTTGAAAAATTAATTATTGGTACTATAGTAAATTTGAGAGCGAGTTGATGCAATGATTGCAGGTGATTAAATGACTTACTGACTAGATGGTTTTCTAACGAATAATAAAAAATATGTTTTGTATAGTTTTAAAGGTTAAAAACTTCAAAGACTATATATATGTATATATATATATGTGTGTATACATATGTATATTTATTTACATATATACATACATATACACATGTGTATAGAATATATCTGCAAGATCAAACCTTGCAGTATAAAATCTCAAGTGTGAGAGCTCAATGTCGAGCATAACATACATAAGGGAAAATAGAACAATTCCCACACAAAATCCCAATATCATTGTAATTTATTCTGATTCGAAGATAAACAATTTGGATCTGTAGCCAATTAATGACTCCTAAGCTACATACCTGACTAGTTTATCTCATCTGAAGGGGCCGTACCTGGGCGAAAGAAATTATAATAAAATTCGTCTCAGTTTCTGTTGGTTTTTCTCTTCTTTTTATCCTAATTTATACACATATATATATATACACATATATATATATATATATATATATATTATCAGTATATATATTATCAGTATTTCTGTCAGTTCACAATGACTCCATTGCATATATAATAACATAATAATATATATTATGACGCCTTGCGTGACGTCATAACAATTGACGCCATAGCAGATGACGTCACACATTAGATCGAAGCAGACGTCATGTGTGCCGTCTCGTAGGGGTGGACCAAAATGAAAGTAGATTTCTCGGGCAACGGCGGGTGGCTTACTAACATATTTATATGTATATGTATGTATATATATATATATATATATATATATATATATATATATATATGATGAAAATAATGGAAATAGTATTCCGACAAAATAGAGAAAATAAAAAGTAACAAACCGTATTATGTGTTCATCAACGTTTCGTCTTTATTTCCAGAGGAGGTCTCGAAATAAAGACGAAACATTGATGAACACATAATACGGTTTGTTCCTTTTTATTTCTCTCTCTCTCTCTCTCTCTCACTCTATTTATATATATATATATATATATATATATATATATATGTTACATGACAAGGGTTGTCCCCTTTTCATGTAAGTATAAAAATAGGGAATTAGTTAAATGTAAAAATGAAATAGAATAGACGAAATTCGAACCTTCGAACCTCGTAATTTAGGTTCAGATATAGATTACGAGAGAGAATTAGAAAATGGAATGTAAAAACAAACCACTGTTTAGCTTAGAGATAAAGTAGTTTTAAGAAATGGAATGTGCATATGTCAATTCTGTTATGAAATTGAATTGAGGAATGCAACTATAGGATAATTTAATAAACATGTTTTTTAACATATTGGAAATATAGGTTACTGGAAATATAGTTTAAAATTCCTTTTGTAAACAAAGGAAAATGTTTTGGACACGCATTTCCAGAACACGTGAAAGAAGACACATGTTTTAACATGTGTATGGCGTCATGGAAAATGAGAAGTTCTCGATATAGTTAGAAACTTTAGAGTAAAGCAGGGAGGGTCTGAGGACGACAGGCGACGATCTGGAGTCCAGAGATGGACAGTCGAACGTCTGGAAGCGAGACGGTTACCTTTGAAACATAGAATGTAAAACTTTGAATTCCTGACTAAGAAAACCACCGACCGGTTCATGGAAATAAACGCATCATGTGTTTTTATAAACGTCGTCTTTGTGTTGTAATTCTACCAAAAGGTAAAGTGAAATTGTCATTATATGTCTTGTATATCATGTGGTTTAAAATGTCTTCACATACACAATGTCTCTACATCTCATATCTACAATGTGAACACTAAGAATGTCTCAACACTGTCTCCTCACTCTAAGAGTTTCTACTACACTTATATATGAATCTCTTCATAACACGAACACAGAAAGCAACATCTCTCTTAATAAGACTCTCTAAGACTCACTTTTAATAAGACTTCCTAACAACGAACAATAACAAGAAGAAGAAGAGTAAGAATAATAACAAAATATAACAAACACAATTTGGTGCCGTAAGCGACCATACCACCCAGTAAGGGTGGGTTTTAAAAAAAAACTTCGGTTACCACGGAAAAATAAAAAAGAAACACAACGTTTTAAAAGGGTCCAAGATAATTTAAAAAAATGAATAAATAAATAATACCACGGAAAAAACATTACACGATCACAGAAATGCGAACAAAAGGAAAAAAATTTGAACACACACGCACACAGAAAACTAAAGTTTACAAGAAAATATAAAAAAAAGCCGATATGCCGTAATGAACGATAAAAGATATACGGTCAGTTCAAAAAACAACCCACGAATATTTCATTCATAAATAAAATAAAAACAAGAGAAAATAGAATGAATTCGGATAATATTGTTTTGAAATATACGGCCGCACACAAATAGAAAATATGACAGTGTTTCATTCATAAGAATGTGTGTTAATGTCTGAATTGTTTAGAGTTAAACTGTCAATCATAATAAATAACAATTTAGTGTCAAAAGTCGAAAGTACTTTTAAAATTTTCGAGTATTAAAAAAATTAAAAAATAAATTAAAAAAATAAAATACACTATAGCAAAAAGAAGGATGCAGAAATGAAAATCAAATTTATGCTCATTGGGAATATTTTCGGCTTTTTAGTGTGTTTTAATTGTTCTGGTCTTTGAAAAAGGGACAATTTTTTGTTTTGTGTTAACGGACTTTTGAAATGTATAATGTACCGAATTTTTTTTTGTTTGTTTTGTTGCAAAATATTTAAATGTGTTAAGGTATTTTCTTTTGAAAATTTGTTGATGTTGAACAATATTGTAAATTTGTACTTAATGTAAATGTTATTGTTTTCACAGCAGGAATTCAAAGTCATTAGTAAACATACATAAGATTTAAACAGTCTAGGAGAAAATAAAACTAGTTAAGACGTATGGTTGGCTTACAGATTCAGTTAGAATTTTAGGAGGGGGACAAGAATTAAAATTACGTAAACGGGTATTTAGAGAGTTTTTACATGTGATAAGCCGTAACAAAAATGTTTTTTTTTGTATTTGGTTTTTATTTTTTGTTTTTTAGAGATCCTATAATTTCTTCCAAGAAAAGTGACTTGGTAGGGTTTGATAAGCACAAGATGTGCCCCTATTCGAAAAATTTGGGAACCTGTGTTAATTAAGTGCTTAAGATAAGCTGGTCGCACGTAACGACTCTAAGCAAGTAGTAAGACTTGGCTTAATTAATAAACAGACATTGGAAAGAATACGAAAATTCTTAAGAGGACCAGTAAACCGATAATAGGTAGTCCCGAGGCAATTACAGTGAAATTATCATTATATATCTTATATATCCTGTGTTTTAAAATGTCTTCACATACAATGTCTATATATATATATATATATAGAGAGAGAGATCTCTTCATAACACGAACACAGAACGCAACATCTCTCTTAATAAGACTCTCTAAGACTCACTTTTAATAAGACTTCCTAACAACGAACAATAACAACAAAAACAATAATAATAATAATAATAATGAAACCACTATATAACATATATATATATATATATATATATATATATATATATATATATATATATATACTATCAGTATTCCTGTCAGTTCACAATGACTCCATTGCATATACAATATATATTATGACGCCATGTGTGACATCATAACGATGCCATAGCATATAACGTCACACATTATATCGAAGCAGACGTCATGTGTGCCGTCTCGTAGGGGGGGGGGCAAAATGAAAGTAGATTTCTCAGGCAACGGCGGATGGTTTGCTAACATGTACATATATATATATACTATCAAAAGTGCCGTCGTTGTCTTGGTCCAAAAACAGTTTACAGAAAATGACTCTTATTTATGAAAGTATGATAGGTTATGAAATGGAAGGGTTGTAAAGAGATAGCTTCGAATTTGGGGGTATCAAAACCAAAGCAAAATATGATGAAAGTAAAAATAAAATAGATAAACCCCATAATTCATTATACCATACCTGTTCACACTGAAACACTTTTCACAATATTCTGTGGATCTATATTAAAAAAACCTTGTTAAACTTTGTGATATATTCCCATTCTATGGAGGTCAGGCGCGAACGAACACCCCATAATTTTATTATACCATATTTCCTAAAACTGAAACATAATTATCAAAGTATACTTCCGCAGATAGATATGAAAAGTCTTTATAAAAGTGTGTTCCTATTTTCATTTAATGGAGGCCAGGCGCGAACGCAGACTCCACAATTTTATTATACCATCCCTATTTAACTTAAAGCATACTTATCAAAGTATTATTATGTACATCTATATCAAAAACACTTGTAAGCTTTTTTGTTTTTTTTAATTTTTAAAATTTTTATTTCCATACTTTGTGGACCAGGCGCGAACGCGGACCCCACAATTTTAATGAATCATCATTATGCCAGATCAAACATACTCATTCCTGTGCCTCGATATATCTTCTATCATTATATGTAATCAGTCTTCTATAATAATCAATCATGTAGGAGCCTATTCGTGACCAGACACAGACACAGACGTTCAGCTTTATATTATAGAAGATATACAGGGTGTTCCAAACTTCTTCGGCACATTTCAAGTCCTAATATCTTCATAACTCTGAATAGTAGAAAGATGAAAGTGGTACCATTTTAAAGCTAAATGCATTAAGTTTTTTGTAAGGCTTTTGATATTTTTCATTTCTTTTAGATCTAATATCTTAATAGTTCTTAAGATATTCAATATCAAAATGTGCCCAAGACTTTTAGAACACTCTGTAAATATATATATATATATATATATATATAAAGAGAGAGAAAGAGATGTGTGTATTTCTATATATATTTATATATATTTAAGAACATATATACATATATATATATATACATTATATATATATACATTATATATATATATGTATATATAAACTGGTGGACTCTAACACCTTACACTGTAGCTCTTGAACGATCAAATAAACCCTGTGTATCGCTTTATTGCAGTTCAATATTGCTTTTAGTTTTAAATTACTATGAAACACAGAGAAGTGAAAGCTAATACACTCGAAGAACATAAGTAGGTGCCTTATTTCCCTGATTTTTGTAGAATTAAAAGATTTTTAAAATTATGCTAATTTTTCTATGTTTGGTAATTTCAAGTTTGTATCACTTTATTGCAGGCCTTCCTAATATGCCTAAAAAGGGTAATCTGACAGCTGGTGAAAAGGAACGCATTTTTGCAGGCCTTGCAGAAGGTGTATCTCTCATATATCTAGCAAATGAGCGTCGAAGTGATTGAAGAACATTGTCTGAAATTGAAAATCCAAACATCAAACAAAGGCAGGAAAAAAACACAAGAATGTTCTGTTTCTGTTCCGGATGTTAGAAAAGTTTGCCGTCAACTTATCAAGCAGCCGGGCAGTGTCAGGGCTGTTATATTCGACAAAAAGACACGCTGCAATGTCTTAAACGAAATAGCAAGAAGCATTAAGCCCATAGCAAAACAGGTTAAAAAAGACTTATCAGAAGAAACGTTCGGATTGGGCGCAGAAATACATGAAAACCAGCTTTTAAAATGTTCTTTTCGCCGATGAGGCTAGAACAACCCTTCATGGACCAGATGGGTGGGTCAAACTTTGGGGTCCTTTTGGATTCCCTACCCCTCATCGATTCCGCCGTCAAACAGAGAGGTGGAAGTGTCATGTTTTGGGCTGGAATAATCTACGATGAACTAATTGGAGCATTTCGACTGCCAGAAGGAGTCAAAATTAAAAGCAAGTCTTATATTTTATTTTTAAATGAGTATTTGTCCCCATGGCTTGATGACCTTCTATTGGAACCTGACCGCAAATTCATTTTTATGCACGACAATGCGCCATCATAGCCAAACTATAACGTCCTTCTATCAGTCATTAGGCATTAGAGGATAAAATTTGATGGCCGCATTGTTCACCAGATATAAACCTAATTGAGCAGCTCTGGTCAATAATAAAGATGAAAGTTTATGAAGGAGGTGTTCAATTTTGGTCGATAGATGAACTTTGAAGTAATGTTTTGGAAGTTTCCGATCGCATCACACCATCTGAAATCCGCCGATTGAAATCATCAGTTTACAAGAGGCTATTAAATGTGGTTTCGAAGCATGGGAGTTATGTTGATAAATAAATATTGCCTTACACAAAATAATGTGAAATTCGTTCTTATTTTTAGTTAATATTGTTACTAAATATATTCTTTAAATAGAAGTAAATAGAAATATGAGGTTAGAATATTGTTTTATTACCAAAAATACACATTTTTAGACAATTGCAATAAAGTGATACACCTAGAATTATCCCGAAATTAATAAAATTAGGATATCTTTCAAAATATTTGTTCAAATTCCACAAGAATCAGGGTAATAAGGCACCTTGTTATGTTCTTCCAGTGTACCAAATTTCAAGTCTCTGCGTTTCATAACAATTTAAATAATATTGATCTGCAATAAAGCGATACATATGATTTAGCACTTGTATTGAAATGAACATCATTCACAATGAGATACGCTGGACTAGACACTTGGTTAAAATGGATGACAAAAGATGGCAAGATAGATAGGAATAAAAGACCACAACTAAAGATCGATCACTGTGGAGAACCCCCCTTAGAGAAAGTTGAAGGTTTTTGAATAGCAGTGTGTATATCGGCCTGTCTTAATACGTGTTTTAAGAAAGCAGGACGAAAATATAATGTCAGAGAAATTACAACAGAAACTGAAGTGCAGTGTATGTGGCGGATAATTTTTGCCAGAAGCTGGTTTTGTTAATCATCTGAAATCACACAATCAAAGACAAGAACGACAGTATTTTGAGAAGGCTTTAACAGCACATCCGGCAATGCTAAGTTGTCATATTCGTGGTCTAATCTGCAAATCTAAAAGTGGTCTAACACAACATTCGATGATTCACAATATTATCATGCGATCACCTTAAAAAAAGAAGATTTTTTATCTACCATATGTGTAATTTCATGCAGGACTAAAGCTGGATTAAAAAGGCACCACCTGCACACAGACGCACAACAAAATTGGTTAATATTGTTTTAGACATCAGGTACTTATGTAGGGAATAATAAAAAATTTCTAACATCCATAAGTAAAATTATTTCAGTGAGACGAAGTGGATTAGAACTCGGTACAGCAGGTTGTCACTCTACGAGGTTTACCAGTAACCCGCCGTAAACTCGCTGCAGGTAGTGTCAAAATATTACACTTGTCTGGTTCACCGACTAGAGTTACAACAGTCGAGGATACGTCCAAAGAATAATTGTGACTGTGCCTAAAACTAAGTGAAAATTCAATTCAATTCTTTTCCTAAAACTACATGTCTGCGGAACTCAATACCGATGGGCTGCTTCAAAGCGTTGTTTGATGTACCCACATTATGTTTTTACTCACTAACTTTTCTGTTATGGGGCGTATATATCATATATGTATATATAAAAATTACAAATAAAAACTTATTGGTATTTACTATTGTGTGAAGGAGAATTTCCAATCCTTGTTTATTATTGATTTTCACGAGATCGGCTCTGTTTTTAAGCTCGATTCTTTGGACGACAAATATTGAAAGATCGGCTAAAACATTGTCTTTCATCCTTAACTGAGTATTTTTCTACAAGGAAGATCGCTTTTTTTCGCCGATATTTTCGAAATTTATTTCCTCTTTTCGATTGATTAACCTTACTTTAAACCTTCGCCACTTCCGGTTTGGCGATGGAGGTAACGGCAAAGACGTCACGTTTCTTTTATTTTCACATTCTTTTCTTTTGCAGTACGGGTTCGAGCCTGCCTATTACCACTATATTTTTTTTGCTCAACACACACCTCACCAAATCCGGGCAACGCCGGGCACCCAGGCTAGTAGTATATATTTCTTGTTGTCTTTTGGTGTTATTGGATTGCAGGACAAGAATTCATGTAGCAAGATGGCGCAATCGTCTTACTGTTTTTATTATAGGTAATATGACTTGACGAAGGTACCCCGTTCCCTATGAAAGCAATTGTTACTTCGTCATATGGAGAACATCTTGTTTGGGCGCGAAAATTATGTGAATTCTCATGTCAGGATGTTTTAATAAGATAGACACACGAGGACAGTGTCTAGTAGGATATCCTCTCCAATACGTATCCAAATTCTCTTCCGTGGGCATTCAAGTTCTCTCGAGTAGGCATTCAAGTTCTCTCTAGCAGACATTGACATTTTCTATAGTAGGCATTTAAGTTATGCGTGTATCCATATATATATATATATGTATGTGTGTGTGTGTGTGCGTGTGTGTGTGTGCGTGTGTGCGTGTTTATTCTGTAAATATTGTTAATTTCAATATATACCGTTATCATAAACAGGTTGAAACTGTTATGATAAAAACTGAATCACCGTTAATTTTGAGTAAAGCCGCATGTGCCTATTTTATAGGTGCAAACAATATATAGTACAAAATTTTGTTGAAATTCAGAGGCTTACATTTTTTCTTTTATATAACTTTTGGTTATTTTATTTTGATATCTCCGTTACAGCTGTTTCGTTAATAGGACGACAATTTTATGTTTTATGTTTTCATAATTGTACGGTACCCAAGATGGCCGACCTGTAACAACGTGGGGATGGAACATCTTTTTCCCAAACGAACACACTATGTTTATCATGTACAAAATTAACTTTTTTTTGTAATATCTAATTGAAATCACATCTGACGAGTTTATGAGAAACATTTTTTTATGAAAACACAAGAGTTATATAAAACAAAAACGGTAAGTCTTTGAATTTCAACAAAATTTTGTACTATACATACATATATATATATTTGTGTGTGTGTACGTATATGTAATATTTTTATATATAAATGTATATAAATAACATTATTTATATATATATATATATATATATATATATATATATATATATATATATATATATATATATATACGATCAGGCCGCCCGGCATTATTCTGTTGTAAAACAGGCTCAAATATGATATTTTTATTAATGCAGATTTCGTCTTTATTATTATATCATAGTGGGCCCGTGCGCCAACATCGAGAATTGAAAGCAAAGCTTATGATTTCCTTTTTCCATTGAAATTAAAACTATTAAAACTTGTTTGTTGCAAGGCTAAAAATTAAAATATGAACCAATAGCTATTACGTTACGCATGCATATTTGTAATGCCGTCGTTCGACCTCCGCCTTCCATTTCTTTTAATTCTCACACTTTTGCACCGATTTTCTCCGGCTAAAACCCAAATATAGATTAGTATTTGTTCGAATACCCTGTATATTAAGTTTCATGTCTCTAGACCAAAACTGGCGGATGATTATGATAGGCAAAAGTTTTTAACAAATATATACACATACATAATACATATACATATATATAATATTTTTACGCAAATATTACAGAAATATAAATCATGTAGAATATCTGCATGAATATAATTACACAGGTTATTTTACTAAATATGATCATCCCATAAGCATAACGAAAAACTATTAGGGAATTAATTTAAATGAATGTTTAAAAGAATATGCAAATTAGTTAAAACTTTTGCAAATGAATGCAATTCCACAACCAAAATATACTAAGTTGTATTTTCTTTTTAAATAAACAGAAAAAAAAGGTTTGCCTTTTTTCTTCTAGGCCTTCGGGCCGAGATTTTTTTCTTGTTATCAAAGTGTAGTATCTGTTCTGCAGATGTTGCAATCAAAGTAATATGTTGGGGAAACCCCACATATCAGACCATTGCTCTTGAGCAATCAGTTTTAGTCAATGGAGGGGAAACCCTTTCTACCAATTATCACTATCCAGTTCCCCCTCCCCTCACTCTCCACATTAAAAAACGGCCTTGTGTCTAATTTCCTCAGTGGGGGAAGCAAATAAATAACTAAATATATAGAAAAACGGGTTGCCTTTTTTTATTTCTTGACCTTAGGGCCGGGATTAAAGTTTAGTATCGTTGTTGATGCTTCACTAGGTGTATCAGAATTTTTGTAGGAATTTCTGGCACCCCTAACATGAAACTGCGAATAAAATATTAAAAAAAACTCGTAATTTCTCCTTTAAAAGTGGGTTGTTTATTTTCTTTATGGATCATACTTCCAAAATAAACTATTAAAGTTGTATAAAAAGTAATAGAAATATTATTTTTTTATTTTTTAAAAAACAGTATTGAAATTAATTGAATTTTACGAGTTCAGTATTTTTCAATTTTTAAACTTTAAAAATCTATCAAAATTTTTCTATTGATTCTATTTTTACGATATTATCAGGGTCAATGTGAAAATAAACCGAATATAATATTTTAGACAAACGTTTTTTCTTAATTAACGCCCCTCCATTTTGAAATGTCTATTAAAAAGTAAATAATTAATTTACTCACAAAAGTTTTATATATCACAAATTGAAGATAAAAGATCAATAAATAATATATTCAAATTTAAAAAAAGGAAGTGTTTCTTAGAAATTTATCTGTAAAGTCCGAAGTTTAAAACCTTTTTTTTTAAATCACTTTTTTGTTTGTTTGTTTGTTTTTTTGTTTTTGTTTTTTTAATGAAACCTTGATCCTTGCTCCTTTAATTGAAATAAAAAGTATGGTTTGAATTACATTTTTCGAATAGTTATAAGCTTGGAAGGACAGGGGGTCAGATTATTCAATATTTTTCACGAAGTTTCTGACACACCTAATGCTTCACTTAAGGTACTTGGTTCTTGGTCAATGTAGGGAAACCCTTCATATTGAGACGATTACTATTTTTGAAGAAACTGCCAGAGTGCGCCTTTTTGCCCTTATTGTAGGGGAGCTGGTTCTCCTCCACATTAACAACAACCTTGTGTCACAGTTGCTTTCGTGGAGAAGCAAACAAATACCTAAATAAATATGAAAATGAGTTTTAATATGAATATAATAATATGTTGGGGCAACCCCACATATCAGATCATTGCTTCTAAGCAATCAATTTTGGTCAATGTAGGGAAACCCCTTCATACCAATTGTCCCTATCTAGTTCCCTCTCGGGGGAACTCGTCCCCCTCCTCTCACTCACTACATTAAAAAAACAGCCCTGTGCCCAATTTGCTCAGTGGGGAAGCAAATAAATAACTAAATAGAAACAAGGGTCTTTAATATGAATATCAATACACAAAAACTAAAATTTATAGGAGTATAGATAATTTTCGATTTAAGGCATTTATATCCAATTACCCACTAGGCGATTGCATGCTGCATTTACCTGTAAAAACGTATTTATTTTGTGTTGAACGTTTATAATGAACGTTTATAATGAATGTAATATACACCAATAAGTAAAATAACGTGAAATGAGTTCGATCAGTAATTTTCCCAGTTGAATGGATCAAATATTTTAGATGAAGAAACCATGAAATTCGGAGCTGTCTGCAGGCAGTCGTTATACATTTAAATCTAAATTCTTTAAATATTCTAGAAAAAAATAGTTTTTATTTTTTTTCTAGAAGTCAAAACAATAACAAGTTTTCAATTTGTTATTGATAAATTTCAGTAGATATTAATCATTTCATGATGCATGAACTTATTAAATCTCCAATTTATTTTCGTAGGTAAAAGATAGAATCAATATAGACTCCATACTGCCGTGCAACGAAGCAAATATACTTTTACTTAATAGCAAAAATATATGTAAGGGAAGGGGTATCTTTTTTATTGTAGACGAGGGGCGTTCCAAATGAAATGTCTCTTATTTTTGTTTCCGCCCTAATGGATCAGAGATTGCAAACTGCATTGATATGATGACTAAAGTTATGCATTTATGACCTGAAAATTTACTCTCCCTCTTGCTGGTATTGATGGTGATAGATTCTAATAATGTCATGGACGTGCGTCGGAAGCAGTGATGTTTCCTTGAAACCACTGTGCAGCAAAATCGAACCGATAAATATTCACCAGCCCCTCTGAATGCTTTCAAAGCCGATGCAGTTGTCAGCCAGGTGAGAGATGGCTTCGTCGACTTCAGATTGGCGAAAGAGATGTAAGTGGCAAAGTTCGGCCGGGATTTTCACGATCGATGCATCAAAAGGATCTGGCAAAAATTCACTGAGAATAGTGATGAATAGAATAATAAATGCTAGAGCACAAGAGGTCAATCGTTTTAATGGCATGATACGCGCCTTCGTAGCTCTTCAGCGTGTTTGTCTTTGCGTTAAAAGATAGGAGGCCTACATTTTGGACCAACTTTTGTATATGACAAACAAAGCCTTACAAGATGGTATCATTAAGGACAAGCATATACAATATTACCCCAAATGGAAGAGGTTATGGCTAAGAAGATAGTCAGATGACAATAAAACTGACACCACTAACTCCAATACAAGATCTAATAACTAGGGGGATTGGACTCATGAATACTCAATAGATGCGACAATAACTTTGTCCAAAGATGCGATAATACACGACAAAAGATTGACGACACAGCATTCTGAATTCACGTTTTAAAGATAGTAAGAGTATATTATTGGCTCACATAGGCAGATATAAAATCTATAATATACAAGTAATAAAAGAGTGTACTTGAAATACCCAATCTTCATTTTGATAGAAATAATAGCATATTTAAAACTTCAAATGGACAGATAGAAAATATCCTTTGGAAGTAATAATACAGCTTTTACTTCACATAGATACAATATCTCCATTATTAACAAAAAATGGTATCTCGGTTATTAAGAGAGGTAATAATACATTTTTAGCTGCAGCCAGTGACATAATCTTCATGGTTAATAGAAGTTATACTTTGTTTTTATTTGTTTTTGTTTTCAAACAGACAGGTACCAAATGACTATTAGTAATAGATGTAGAGTTCAAATATTTTCTGCGGATATCGTCATAATGTTTAGCAGACAATCTTGAGATTTTTTTGATATAAGATTCATTTGAAATCAAAGTATTGTTATGGTCAAAATTGTTTGCTCTTTTTTAAATTCCATTTTCTCCTGTGCAGATGGGACGACGCTGACAAGCAAGATATCGTCTCTTCTCATTGACCTTCCTCTCAGATAACGCAAGAACTCTTCCTATTTCCACAATTAAAGAATTATATTTTTGTCCGTTTTACCATGTCTAATTATTCAGCAAAATGTAGAAGAGAAACAGGAAGTTATAAAAAGCAGACAATCTTGATTATCGCACATGTTGTATACAAATATATTAATAGGACGGCTATAATTTGGTGGCGAAACTGTGGCCCTTTTTATCGCAGCTCTTAACATCCTATTATATTTTTTTGTTTATTTTTAGTAGTGGTAGCAGTGGCCGTAGAAAAGGGTGGGGGGGATAAGAGTGACTTTCAAAGAATATATTCATCTTGTTTATTTTTGTATATATTTTTTAAAATTTTATTCTAAAAATAAAAATAAAAATTCTCGTTCAAATTTTTTGGGAAAAGAATCACCCTCGATCAAAATATAAATCTTCACTGAAAATCCTGTCGACAACGACTAATTTCGTATCGTTATCGCGCACTCGCCATATTGCGAATTATCTGGTAAAACACTCGAACTTCTTTTCTTTTTAATAACTACATTGTTTGCCCTCGTTTAATTAGTGCGCCTTGCTGATGAGCAAGCCGATAAGGTTGTTTTTGCTTGGTTCAGAAAACTCTGAAACGAGTAACAGAGAAAGACGAGGCCCTGTTCGTTGGGCGACTTACAACGACACGATTGCTTGTCGTAATGTGATAACGTTATTTTTTTATCGGCCACACATATAATGGTGTCTTTTATTTCGAACGGAATACATGTTCGACAATAAAGACGGCGTTATGGAGTTCAGTATTGGTATTAAAGTTTACTTTTTTATTTTAAAATCCAGTGCGTTGTATGACATAAAAAGCACATTATGGGAAACATATTCTTTGCCACACAGAAAGAAGTTTCTACGCGACACTTTCATTAAGTTACGACTTAGAAATTTCAATAAATTCTTAAAGAGCATTTTAGGTCATATCTTGTGAGGAGTTAATATCACAAGAAATGCTAAACGTATTGAAAGTATTATATATCATTTTATTTGGGGTGGAGGAGTATCCTTTGAGATACGGCTTCATAATTTGTGTATTGATTTTCTTTCGGAATTTAACCTCATCTTCTTAGTTGTTTCACAATGTTTCGGCTCACTATTCCTTTAATTACTGGGGATAGACTTATAAAACTCAACATTCCTATCCCGTCGCGGTTTACCCTCTGAAGAAGGCCAGAGGAATAGTTGGTCGAAACGTGGTGTAACAACAACTATAAAGATGGGGATAACAGTCTGCAAAAAAAAAAAATCAATGCATATTTAAAGTAGTATTCCAGGATTCATTTTGTTTTATTGTGCACGGCAGTTGCCTTACTGAATGGTGCCTGCACGTAAAATCTTTATGTCAAGAGTTTTGCAATCCTAAACCACACTTCTCCTGATTCGACATTATTTTAATTCCAATTGCAAGTATATAGAACTTCAGGACGACTAGAAATACTGCCGAGATAAGCGGAGAACATATATAGTGCCTAGTATTCCGAAATCTACTAAAAGTATTTTAATAGTGAATATTCCGACAAACTACAAGAGCTTGTACACATTCGATGTAAATACCCCCGGGAAACCCGGCAAGCAGCAAAATCCAACCCTACACGATGATCTAGATGTAAGAAAGCATTTTACTCTCATAGTTTCTTCCTCAGAACTTGTAGGCTTAGGAACTCCCTTCCGGATGCCTGCTTTCCCAACTCTACTGACATACAGATGTTCAAGTGTAATGTGAACAGACATCTTGCTGCTCAACTCTCTACATAGTATCACTGCAATATATGCCCCTGATAGTAGCCCCCTACATCAAAGTGGCACTGTGCCTTATTAGGGGTGAAAGTGGAATTTTAAAAAATGGTCACCCATCTGATACTGACCATGGCACATCCTTACCTGACTTCAGTGATCTGGCGAGAACCAGTGTGTCAATGTGATTATGCCGTACTTTATATACAACAATTTATATATATCAGCGCCTAGTATTCCCAAATGATCACCCATCTGATACTTGTCATGCTCATCCTAGCTTAACTTCGGTGAGCTGGCGTGAACTAGAGTGTCAATGTGATTACGCCGTACTTTATAAATATATATATGTGTGTGTGTGTGTGTGTGTGTGTGTGTGTGTGTGTGTGTGTGTGTGTGTGTGTGTGTGTGTGGGTGTGTGTGTGTGTGAACAAACGAATTACACTCTGAACGTAAAAATTGCACTTCCGCCAACCACCAGTACATACTCTTATTAATCAGCTAGAATTGAGATTTGATATTCCTATTAAGTACTTTTCACTCCTCGTTTCTCTTCTTAATAACACGCCCCCATAGACAATAAGGGCCCTAATTGGAAAAGCCGAAAGAGATAATAGAGGTAAGCGATGCGAATCGATAATTCGTCGTAACGATTTGTGTAGGAAATCTTTTTAAGGTTTGACGTACACGCACCATCTTTATTTTATTTTCTTCTGTCAATATTTGAAGAAACCTTGGTTTCGTTTCATTCCTGTTTACCGTTTAGCTTTTTAAATGTCTTCTTACTGGAAATAGATATTACTGAACTGATTAAATTATCCAAAATTCAATCGAAAGATAATAGTCGTAATAAAGGTTTATGATTCCTAAAAACTCTACATAAATTTGTTCATAAAAAATTGGATTGAATAATTAGGAATGACATTTTCCTTTTACTCACGTTCACCTTAAACAAGATATATCGCTACTTGGACGTAAGGAGCTACTATTTAGGACCATGCCTAGGAAAGATGAACAAGATATTTGTTTAAAATTATGCATATAAGTACAGTTACGTAGGCAGGTAGCAGGAAGGGAATTCCAAAGCCTAACTATTCGAGAGAAAACCTGTTATAGTAGAAAGATTTCTAGTATTTAGGGACCTCAACAGTGATGTTTATGCTAAGCAGGATTATCAGATACATCAAGGAGGCACTAGTACAACGTGATCACCAGACCACATTCCATTAAAATACTTGTAAAATAGACGCAAGGATGCAACATTGTGGCGATGGGACAGGGGTTGAAACTTAATTGACAAAGTGGGACCTATTAGAGTAAAGACTCTTTTTGGATCCTACTTATATAATAATTCGGGTTAGGGGAATTTGACCTAAGTCCGTATGTTTTTATCTCCACTGACTTTTTTAAAAGATGGGATCGCACGTTCGCAGAAGATGAATGTAAGAAAGTTCTCTTGTTTGTTTTTATTTCATCTGAATTCACCGGTATCGGAAACGTTACACTCAGAATAAAATACTATTTCTTAGCTTACATGCAATAATATCGTCGGGTTTATATTCGCGCTGGGCGTCAACAGAATAGAAATATGTCACAAACTCTTAAATAGGTCTTGCAGATAAGCCCCCATAAAACAGGTCAATTTTAAAATTATACTAATTAGCATACTTAGATAAGTATATTTCAATTTTGTCTACGTTCGAGTCGGGCGTGTATTTTTACATATAGTTAGTTATTAGTTATTTTTAAGCATTCTTGTATTTTATTGAGATCATTATGTAATATTCAACTGTATTTTGTTGTTTTTTTAACTGGGTTACTGCAGTGACTTTACAACGGTATCATTAAAAATACTACCTAAAATTTCTTTTCTTCATCTGAAATTAAAGCATATTTTCTTTTCCTCGTGACCCAATGTTGACACGTAAGGTGAAAGCATAGATTAATCACAGCACATAATCAAATCCCCTTGTTAATTCTAAAAGTATACTAATAACATACTTAGATTACTATATTTCAGTTTTATCTGCGTTCGAATCGAATTTTTTTTTACATATATATTTACTTATTAGATAATGTTTAAGCATTCTTGGATTTTATTGAGATCAATCGTTTATCATTCCTGCTACCAACTTTCCTGGTTGTGTTATATATTGGTATCATCGAGGAGCACCATTTAAATCATTGAGGGGCACTTTTTACGCTTTGGTGTATAACATAAAAGGGTTCCGTGTGCGTATGATTGTCTCTAATATAAATGGTTGTGTGTTTGATTATCATAAAGGGAATCGTGTGTGTGACATGTAATTTCTGAACCTACCTCTGCTTCTTCAAAACGGACGATCTAAAAATTTCTCATCCTGGAGGGAGACTTGATACCTGTTTGACATAGATTTATCACTCCAAGACGATGAATGGGTTTTATAGTTTTTATTTCACTTTCCCCAGAGGTCCTGCAGGAGGTGGAAGTGAAATCGGCTTGTGTGGGTTCTTCTTCACACACGTCAGCGTTCGTCTCCCCCCTCCCCAGTTAAGAGGGGGAGACAACGGAAAAAACGTCCGTCTTCTTCAAAGCCCAAATCAAATCTCACAGATCTAGCAAACCTGACCACGTCACATATACGTAATTTGGTCAGCTGACCTTCGGTTCTGGTAAACGTGTCTACCTCCACGTTTACTCACCTCTCTCTCTCTCTCACTCTCTCTCTCTGTAACAGCTGTACTTATATGCAGACTTTTAAATATAACGTAAACAAATATCTTGTTAATTTTCCTTAGGCATGATCCCAAAATAGTATCCTCTTACGTGCAAGTGGCGATATGCCTTGTTAGGTGTGAACGTGAAAAAAATGTCATTGCTAATTATGCAATCCAAATTGGTATAAACAATTTCCTGTAGAGTTTTTGGAAACCATAAACTTTTAATGTGACTATTATGTTACTACTGAACTTGGATTTGGAGCCACCCTTTAATTGCCATTGCTCCCAGGTTCACTCTGACCCGGAGTAGTAGTACCTGTTAGGGTCCCAACTATGGGTTAAGTAGAAACCGACTTGAAAACAAATATATTATATTACAAATTTTTTCTTCAAAATCACTGGATTCGGCATTAAATAACCTGAAAAGTGTTGATATGCAGTAAAACAAAAAAATAAACAACGAACCAACCGGATTGTATAAGAGAACGAGAACTGGTTAATCTATTTCGTATTCCGCCATCTTGGCGGTACCTACCACGTCGCTTGTACATTGTATAAGCTGTATTTGTTTTAATATATTTTACCTTTTCTATTTCATCTCCGTGTTCGTCTATTAGTTCGTGACTCTTCCAAGCCCAAAACAGAAATGTATGCAACTTTACTTTTATTTTTCATTTCTATATAGAAATAATTTCAAGCGTAAACGCAATAGTGAACTGATGAAAAATAGCACTAGAATTTCTGCTACGAGTCATGCTGGAATCATATTGAAATATATTTTCCTTCCTTTAACACGGGCCTAATCTGAAAATACTATAAGCGCTTAATATCAAATTGATATTTAGATAAGTGATGATAAGCAATAATTGCAGCGTTCACAATTCGGTTCGTTTGATATCACCAAGTTACGTTGAACTGGTCAGTACTGAAATGGGTGACGATTTGATAGTGGCGCTGTAAGCAAATCTCGATTTTAATGACTTTGAAAATAGAGAATAGATATCCAATCTGCAGCTATGAGGAACACAAGATACACCTTAAAGTCATTTATTGGAATCGGCCGTAATCAAACAGGAAACAGCAAAGATAGATAGTTTTCAGATTCCAAAGTACAGGCACTCATGTATGCCTAAAAATTACAATGAATATTAGCCGCGGATTGTTCCTTAGGTATGGTGGTAAAAACTAATTGCGATTAAATTTGTATTTATTTAATAACGAAAATGTTGATGGAATTCGAATACAATAATGTAATTTTAAAAATTCACCGTGCCTAGCAGACTTTTCAGGTACGAACATCAGGAATAATTGAATAATCATTAAAAAAAATAATTTGATAGAAACAGAGTGTAAAAACGTCATAGTAGATGTTGTGACTGACCAGCGTAGGCGACTTCGGCGCTGGGCTTCACTAGAAAGAAACCTCCAAGTCAGTCACGTTATATGAAAAAGAAGTTTGAGTAAAATTTGAAGCATCAGATAAAGTAAGCAATACACATTCTTTTTATGTTTTTCGGGTCTTTAAATGTAAACAAGTCCGCATCTACCACTAGACTCTCCCTTTTGGATAGAACAAAAAAAGGATCTGCAATCTAACAGGTCCCACTTTGTCAACAAGGCTCTAAACTGTTTTATTGCAGCAATGTGCCTGTTTTACAAGTATTTTATGGCCCTGTGGGTGGGGCATTAGAATACGCCGACTGACCCCCTACAGAGGGTAAAAGTCCCTCAATAGGGGTCCTGGATATGACCTTAAACTATATCCAGTGGTGAGGCCCCAGCTTGTGGGCTTTGGGGAGTGTGGAGCCACCCTTTAATTACCATTGCTCCCAGATCCACTCTGACCCGGAGTGGTAGTACCTGTTAGGGTTCCAACTATGGGTTAAATAGAAACCGACGTGAAAACAATAAATATATTCTATTAAAAAAAAGAATTCTTCAAAATCTTTGGATTCGGCATTAAATAACCCGAAAAGCGTTGATATGCCGTAAAACAAAAACAACCAACCAACCAACAAATATTTTAATGTAGTATGCTCTGATGAACTCATTGTATGTGCCCTTAGACGTATATATGACCGACAAACGTGCGTATCAACAAAATCACACCCCTTCACTGTTGAGGTCCTTAAATGTCATAAAGTTTTCTCTTCTAATAGCTTCTTCCCTAGAACTATGGAATTCTCCTACTTATACCTACTTCCCAAACTGTACTGATATTCAGAAGTTCAAATACAACGTAAAATAACATCTTAATCTGTTTAGCTATGGTCCTAATTAGTAGCCCCTTTCGTCAAAGTGGTAATATGCTTTGTTTGGGGTGAAAGTTAGTAATAAAAATATATATGCAGTAGCACCCTGGGATTAAGCACTTAAAATAGTAACAAAATACAGTACAGTGTATAATACACATGTATATAATAAAAAAAAATATTAGAAATAACACCGTAAGGCGGGGCAACTGCCGTAACAAAGGGGTGGAAACAAAAACATCGTATTCCAGGTCGTAATCTGAAAAAATCGTATCCTAGGGCCACTGTATCCTGGACTTCTACTGTATATATGCTTTCAAAATGCGTCAAGAATTCTCAACCAGAAGGGCAAGCAAATGTTCTCTTCTGTGTCTTATGTAACTTGTTCTCAGAAAATAAATCGAGTAATCATGTTGCATAGATACAAGAAATAAGGAAAGAAACGTGTTCACAACATAACGATCTAATCAGTAGGGGAACTCAATTTAGCAAGAAAGGATGTGTATAATCGAGGTATTTGATAAAGAGTTATACAGATGAGAAATATGCGATTGAAGACAAAGATGGCCTCTGGCTTAGAAAGTTAGGAAAATGTCAGCAGCAGAACGAAATGTGGTTGGAGATTTCTTCCCTGACATATTTATGATATCGTGATTTTACTATCTGTCAATACCAGCATTGCCAGAACAACCTCATAAATGTTATCTGAAAATGTAGATTTATAAAACTCTCGAATAACTTAGGTGCCCAATTGCTTAACAAACCCTAGCGCCCACGTACACACACACACACACACTATATATATATATATATATATATATATATATATATATATATATATATATATATATATATATTATATAAATATGTATATATATATACATATATATATAATTAGTTTCTATTTTAAATATTTATTATCTTTCACTAAGAACAATAGTGTTTTATCTTCTACGAAGAACAATAGTGCTTTATACTTACGCAACCATCAGTGTAGTAAAAGATAATTACTGCCGGTCATATATACATATATATATATATGTATGTATGTATATATATATATACACACACACACACAGAGAGATACATATGTAAATATATCCATACATATGCATACATATGAAACGCATATACATATGTATATATTTGTATATATGTGTGTATGAACACACAAATTAATATACGCATATAATTTCTATTTGTTTTTACATAAGCACTAATATGTAACTGGTTATGTTAAAACAAATAGTAAGTATATCTTTCTCTACTTAAGTATTGAGCACTCTTGCATTAACCTCGTAAAACGGCATTGCTTATACTACCTCTAAAAAATTTTCCTTGTATATATATATATATATATATATATATATATATATATATATATAAATTTGCTTGAAGTTATGCACTTTTGGTTGTTGAATCATTGTGTATTTTTCTGAATGATACTTTCTGTTTTTCACCTGATGAGTACAGTGACATCCTAATATCGGCTGTTCTTCTGTGGATCCGAAATTGTACTGAAGTCTTTGCTTTAGAAAAATCTTTTATAAGATAAAATTGCGAATTTAGCAAACGTAATTCTTATTATTGCCATGTTAACATATGTAAACGCTCATCAACTTTTAATTGTAAAACGTTGGTATATATATATATATATATATATATATATATATATATATATATATATATATATATATATAGGTATTTAATTATTATTGTAAAAAATGAGTATATATATATATATATATACATTAAAATAAAATGCGTATAAAATCGTTTGAAGCTAAAATTACGACACAATATTATAAAAATAAACAAAAATAATTGCTTTAAATTAATATTTCGGCGCTATACGTCATCATCAGAAGTTACATTTTTTCCTCGCCATCATGTTAAATTAAAGAATACAATTTCACCAAACGTATTTTTTTGAAATGTCAAAATTACACGACAACAATACGGGAACTGTTTACTGTTTTATTTTTTAAATTTAACATCATAGCGAGAAAAAAGTTTTAAAAAAAAGTATAAAATTATGGAATAATATTGAGTTTTAATCTGGCTTCCAAACACATTTCATACGTATTTTATTTTAAATTCAATATATATATATATATATATATATATATATATATATATATATATATATATATGGCGATATAGCTAATAGATGTTTTGGTGTAATAAAGTATGTGATATATATATATATATATATATATATATATATATATATATATATATATGGCGATTAAGCTACACTGAATATTCCGCGTTTCATCCACTCTAGGATTCTTCAGGCTTATATAGTGGATGAAACGCGGAATATTCAGTGTAGCTTAATCGCCATATATATATTTTAACTTACTAACTAGCTCTACCTATGTATTGAACACTTTTGAATAAATACTTAAAGTTTACGCATAAATTTATACTTTCGTATATTAATTTTATGTAAGTAAATGAAGTAGTTATATATATATATATCTGTTTGTATGCATGTATGTATGTGTGTTTGTATATGCTACTAATATAAAATGAATATGTTATATTAAACTCTATGTTAATTGAAAGATGCTAAATGTTTGAAATGGAGCATTATAATCGAAATTATTGGCATAATAAAAAAGTAAAGTTTGAAATATAGTTTTCGTAAGATAATTCTAAAAAATTTTTAAACATCTCGTTTCTATTCAAATGCTTAGTTGTTTTTTTTGTTTTTTTTTTCAAAATTGTCAATTTAATTTTACGTGAATTTTTATGTAGTTTCTAGATTGCTGTATATAATAATTGTTTACTTCATAATTATTCGTGTATATTAATCCATAATCCTATACCTTTGATTTTCAAGATCATCTATGAGTTTGTTTGTTTTTTCAAATATCAACGTACACATGTCCATAATATTTACAGAATTGTCATTATTTTCTCTTTATCTCTTGGCTTTTGCTCTCATCATCACCACTTACCTCTATTGATCATGTCTGATCTTGATCCTGAAAGGAATAACTGGTGTTTAGCGACGTAGTCGTTCTTTGCATCAGGCTCGTTTTTTCTGAGATTGATGATTTCCCGGTGTTTTACAGATCTTCCTGATCCTTAAGTACCTCGCAACTTTCACGGTCTATGCCGACCTTTTTTCATATTTTATTTACATGTGTCTTTGAATCGAAAGTGATTACCAGCTCTACGTAGAGCAGGTAGTTTTGGATACTACTGTCTCCCATTCGGCGAACAACTCCAAGCCAGCGCAGTTGACGCTAACACAAGAGAATGTACATATGTGGCACATTCACACGCTCGAGGACATTGGTGCTGGTTATGTAATCTTACCATTTGATACCCAGGATTTCCTCAGGTTGCACATGTGAAAGATATGAAGTTGTTATTCTTGATGTACATACAGCCTCCAAGATGTTGTCGTATAACAGCGTGCTCAGGACACAAGCCTTATACACTGCCATCTTGAATGTAATTGTTAATTTTTTGTTCTTCCACGATCCGGAGGCAAGTCTGGCGAATGTAAAGGTTGCACGACCTATGCATCATTCAATATCTCGTCCTATTCCAAGACTGTTCGAGTTGGCCCCAAATATGTGACCACTTTAACGGCTTCAAGTTTGTAATTGTTGATGAGGATTGAATATGGGAGACCAATGCCTGGTTAATGATATTAGACTTCGTCAACCTGGTGCTTAGTTGAAAGTTATCACCGGGCTTGGAGAAGCAGTCAAGGGGGATCTGAATATCATCTGCTATGTATAGCGAGTTCAGCGTCGTCTGTGAACAGAAAATAAGGAATGAGGACTCTGCTGATCTTGGTTTTGGCCCTCAACTCGGTACAGTTGAAGAATATGTCTACACCCGGTGCTAATGATGACACTTTATTCAAATTAGAAAGTTTTTCATTGTCTCAGTAACGATTGTAAACAAATTTATTGGTGATGATAAAGTTTTCCTGTCTTAATAATGATTCTTTATTTTCTTTATATATATATATATTCTGATTCTTTATTTTCTTTATATATATATATATATATATATATATATATATATACGTTTTCTATATATTATATAATATATGCTTGTAGTAATTGTCTGTATTTTTGAGATGAGTTGTTTTCATTGATTGAGATTGTCGGACTGACTTCCTCATCTTGGTTGTTATTGTCACAACGTTTCGGCCGTTTTGCCCTCCGGCCTTCGTCAGGTGAACGGTTTGTTAGGAGTCTCGAACCCAACCCTTTATTATTATTACGGGGGTACCGTGTTCGGACTCCAGCTAGGCTTTGGGACATAGTTGCTGATTCTCTGTTTTTCAATGTTACTTTTTCACTGCCTAAGTTCAGGATTGAACTCAGCACCTTTGGGTGACTGTAAACTTTGATACAACGTCTAGAACCACTCGGCCATATGTCACTACTAATGTATTGTCCTAGTGAGGTATATGTATGTATATATATATATGTGTGTGTATATGTATTTATCTATGTATGTGCGTATATGTTTGTGTGTATGTATATACGCATATATATATGTTTTTATGTATGCATATATGCATATATGTGTGTATGTGTATATATGCATATATGTGTGCATGTGTATGTATGCATGTGTGTATGCATGTGTATGTATGCATATGTATGTTTATGTGGGTATATATATGTAGGTGTATATGTGTATAAATACATATATATGTATGTGCATGTATATGCAAGTAAGTGTATACCTATATGTGTGCATATGTGTACGTATATATATATATGTGTATGTGTATGTGTGTATGTATTTGTATATGTGTATATGTGTATGTATAGGTATGTATATATGTATGTATGCGTGTGTGTATGTATATGCATGTGTGTATGTGTATGTGTATTATGCATTGTGTATGTATATATGTGCGTATTTTATAGATATGTATGTATGTGTATATATGTATGTATGTATGCGTGTATATATTTATTTCTATGTATGCCAATGACCGTCTTTGTATATGTTTGCCCGTGTGTATGTATATGTATATGTATATGTAAGTGTATGTATGTGTATTAGTATTGTGTATGTATGTATATATATATGTGTGATATGTATGTGTATGTGTAGGTATGCCTGCATGTATATATATATATATATATATATATATATATATATATATATGTATACCAATGACCGTCTTCAGTGCCATATCTGCTTGAGCGTGTGAATACGCCGGCAGGACTAAATAAGTCGTTTTCGGCGTCATGAACTTTTAGTGTCTAAGGGAGTGGCACTTGTCTGACAAGACGTTGCAATCATATATATATATATATATATATATATATATATATATGATAATATAGTTTATTGAAATAATTTCCGAAGAAAATGGATCAATTCTCGCGCTATATATGGAATAAATCTTAATCCTCCACGATGTAATAAAGATTAATATGCATAAATATATATAAATATATATATATGTATTTACCTATATATATATATATATATATATATATATATATATATATATATATAGGTAAGTACATATATATATATATATTTATATATATATATATATATATATATATATATTTATATTTATATATATATATATTTATATTTATATATATTTATGCATATTAATCTTTATTACATCGTGGAGGATTAAGATTTATTCCATATATAGCGCGAGAATTGATTCACTTTTTTCGAAAAATTATTTCAATAAACTATATTTTTTTAACTGAATACATTTTGCTTTTCAGATTTTGAAACAGCTTCGCTTCACTTATGGCATCGTAACACAGACAATGATATCATCGAAACGAATCAAATTTGGTCGCCATCATACGCACTTCTGATGTAAAACAAATATTGAACAGCATTTATAGAAGGAGAACAGAAATAAAAGACGTGACCAATTATGAAAAACAAAGAATTGATGTGAGTAATTACACATTTTTTTGTATTTCAAAGTGTATGAAAGTGAGCGTCTATGTGTGACGTAAGTTTAACATCCCTTGAATACTTTTATTATGCCCCAAATTTTCATTATAATTGACGACCCTTCCTTCGTGATCATCTTAGTGGCTGCGTATGAATTCTTTATCAATTGAAATCTATATTGGAAAGTTATTGTTGACTAAGAATGGCGTAGAACATAGTAAATATTAAGGTATTCAACTATTTCCCCCACAAACCGGAATCGAGGGTTGCTCCATAATTTCCTGTTATTACCATTTTCCTCCCCAATGAATTGCTCTATAATTTCCTCTCTAATCATTTTCTATCTAAGGCGTCAATGTAAAGAACGTTAAAACCAACGTACTGCTTTTTGTATCTGGCCGACTGCTTTTATCCATAGCCCTTGAGGAGCATAGACCATCTACAACATTTGTAGATATTTTTGTAACGAAGAGTTCTTTTTACACGGTGGGGTGCTGGCCCCACACCCAACCTTCCCAGAAAGTACATACAGCGCTTAGCCTTCCCAAATGGTCACACATCTGGTACTGGCCAGGCTCCACGTTGCTTAACTTCGGTGATCTGGCGAGAACCGGTGTGTCAACGTGATTGTGCCGTACGGACTGCATTCAAGTACTGAATAAATAAATAAAAAATTTCCATATCAAAATATCTGATTCGTTCAGTAATAGCGTTGTATCGTTTCAAACCCCATTTTACTGATCATCGGTAAACGTTTTATTCATTGATTTTAACAGCTTTTTTTTCTTTCTAAATTTATTTAACATAAATAATCGATTACGGATCGATATTTCTTTCTTTTCACTTTACAAAATTTGCCCAATTACCCATTGATATATCTTTTTTTGTAACTTTACATCTTTCTTTATAACTGTACATTTCCACGATTACAGATTGGTGCACGTTTCTTTTTCCATTTGTATGAAAATATTCAAAATTGCTTAACACTATGTACACTTATTGTTTCGATATCAATAATTTTATAAAATGTAGAACACTCATCCCAGTACGTTTAAACTAGAATTCAATATACACAATAGTTTTAGAGCGCACGTATGAATTTGACAGAAGGAATAGCAAAAGAAAATGCTGTTAAACCGTTTATCTTAAAAGCTTAGTCCAATTTTGATCTCTAGAAAATCGTGGCGTAAGCTTACTTGTAATTGACCGCAAACGTGCGTATGTAAATGCTGACCTCTGTGCTTAATGACGTCACGGTAGGTAACAGGAAAAGGACTATAAAAAAGAATGTGTGTACAGACAGAAGAGCACGTTCGAGAGCATATTTAAGACTACGTTCCAAACGACGTTCGAAAACATAGCAATCAGAGAGAAAGAGTACCATCAAGTTTTATTCGGGAAAGAACTCGGAAATAAATGTTACAGAAACAATAGAAGTCGAGTTATAACTTGTCTTATGTCCATTGCGATGTACACTGCATACAACGTATTGGGTCCCGTGTGTAAACGTATGTGTAACGTTATATAATGACTGATAAAAAGAAATCAGTATTCAAAGAACCTTGCTCCAATTGACTGAATCAAATTCAATCAAAATCTGATTAAATTTTATTTTTGGAGTGTAAGGCTGTACTTTATCATCGAGTGGTTTGAGAGCTTTATAAGTTGTGATTCGTTCGTATAAAAAAACAGGACGATGAATAAGGATATGGACCGAAAACACTAAGAGGAAAAATATTCTATTCTGAAATATAACAGCAATGTTTATATTTTATTATTTTTTTATCTAGCGGCAGGCGACTGATCTTGTCAATCATAAAATACGCTTAAATATATTTTAATTCATTCATATTTCGTATCTATTATTACAAAACTGCTTCTTTATTAAACACACACGCACATACATAAATAATATAAAATTCAACCAACGAGTAAAAACCAAAATAAATGAAATAAAATAAATGAAAAAGAAAAATAATAAATATTACATATAAAAAGGGTAATAGAAAAACAACCTCCTTAACAACAACAAAATTGCTCCTGACGACTATCAAAGATCGAAATCGCCCGAGGAAAATAACTGACAAAAAATTATTCGACAACCTACTACACAACATGCGAACTAGAACGAGAAAAAATGTTCGCCAGATCAAGAAAATCAACGGAAAGATAAAGACGAAAACGCTGTCGTGTCTAATCAAACGTGCTTTGATAACGACTTGCTGCCAATATATATATATATATATATATATATATATATATATATATATATATAGAGAGAGAGAGAGAGAGAGAGAGAAAGAGAGAAAACTATATATATATATATATATATAGAGAGAGAGAGAGAGAGAGAGTTCTGACTTCAAAAATGTTTTAAAAAAATACTTGAGTGCCATTAACGAAAATCGAAACCAAAACAGTAAGCCTTCCAGCCGCGTTCGCTATCGTTTGATCTTACCTGACATATAGCTGAGTAAGTTATACAATTGAAACACTTTTAACAATGATTAGTTTACGCATGTGCAAATTAATAGAAATGTCGATAAGTTGAAATTAATATTTTGAATTTCTACTGTCTGAGATTTGTACGCGTTATTTGTCTTTATAAAGATTTATACTCGTCATGAAGCATTCTTGGCATAACTATTTCCGGTTAATTTGTTTTATGTGACAAGTTGTTTAAGAGTTTAGCGGTTAAATATTTATACACAGACGGACATAAATACATACATACATTTACTATTTTATCTATATATCTATAAAAGTGATAATCTGTGTGTGCGTGGACAATTTTCAATCTATATAGTAAACGGATTTTTATCTACAGAGTTGAAAGTTTATATATGGAGTATTCAGACACGTTGAAAACTCTTCAATCTATTCATATTCGGAAAAATAGCTTCTAAGGGTTCAAATTTGAAGAATTTGTACTTGGCGGTGTCTTCGGATTTTTATCTGTGTGCCAAGTGTTTCACGATTGCACATGCGCGAATCGTTCACCTGAAAGCTTCCTTGTATAAAGAATTAGTAGTTTTGAAAACACTGTTTAAAGATTATGTCAAGTTAGCTTAATGGTTATCTTACTTGACTCACTATCTTTAGGCTTTGGTTTCGATCTCAGCTCGATATTTTGTTTTCACTTACAAGAAGTTAACTGTTTATAATAGCATAATACTCGCATGCACATGTCTCAGTTTCTTTCGGTTTATTTTACTATATTTCTTACTATATAACAATCATTAGAAAATTGGCTCTAATAATAATAAATGCGAAATAAACAATAAGATCTCGCTCTTTCACTGTTGCTATCCCTAAATGCCAGAAAGCTTTCTATTCTAATAGTTTCTTCTCTCGAACAGCTAGACTTTGGAATTACCTTCCTGCTGCCTGCTTCCCTGGCTGTACTGATATGCAGAAGTTTAAATGTAATATAAACAAATATATTATTAACCTTTCCTAGACATATCCCCAAATAGTAACCCCTTAAGTTTAAGTTGTGATAGGCTTTGTAAGAGGTGTACATGAGTAAAAAATAAAATAAAAAGAAATTTGTATAAATTATTATATTTATGCATATTTTACGGCCGGGCTACGCTGAGCGGTCTGCTAGTTTATATAGAAAATGGGAGTGTATTTTTTTCCGGAAATATAAAAATGTAAATATATTTTCTGTACGTTATCCATACTAAGTGAATAACAAATCTGTTGGGGGGGGGGTTAAACAATAAAATGTCTCATATTACTATTAATTATTTTGAACATTTGCGCTTATAACATACACATATAGAATTTATTCAGTACCAAATCGGTATTTCTTCGCCACTAACTTGATAAAATTTATATAATTTACAATATGTCTACCCGGATATCCACAAATACAAAAATTATGTAATTCATTTTTTTCTTCTAATTTTGAATAGTTATTAATTGCCAATGTAGGTAGCCATTATTTACTAAATACAGGAGCTTTTTTATGGACATCGGTCCAGATAAGACAGGAAGCCGCTTGATATAAGAAGCTTAAATAAAAAAGTTTTTAAAAAACTAACCAAGAATAAGTATTAACTGGATAGATTTTGACAGGGAAAACAGCAATACGTCCCCCTTTGTCAGAAACATCGTTTATGGAGTGTGAGTACCAAAGAATAAAACAAGGGAAGTAAGAGACATGAGGTTGTCGAAAGTAAACCTAACGTCTACTAATTTCCAATATGTCTAACTGCTCTTACGAATAGAAGAGTTAAATAATTATAGATATTTTTAGCATTCCTCAATATATATCATATGTCACATATCAGATACTGACCAGGTTTAATATTGCTGGAATTCGATGTGCTAATAACAACTGATGTGTCGATGTGATTATTTGCTTACGCTTAGAAACTGTCACATCATGCAGTGCATAAGACAGTCAATGTATATCATCATTTTCAGCTTGAAATCAAATCCAAAGCATCCTTCCAGCTTCCTCACGTTTCGTTCAAATCTCTCTCTCTCTCCTCTCCTCTCCCTCTCTCTCATATTCGCTTCCAATCGATTGGGGCACACTGTTCCTATTTAATTTGCCTCCTCACGGGACAGAGTTAGACACCAGGGTCGTTTTTGAACATGGAGAAAGGAACAAAAATAAATAGTATCTCAGTGGTGAAGGATTTCTCCTTTACTGGTAGAGAACAAGGAATTGGAGTGTAGCGTCTGAAAAACAGATACTACACTTTGTTCTTGTCCCGAAAGCCACTGTTGGTATTCATTTGCTTCCCCATGAAAGCAAATTAGATGCAAGGTCGTTTTTTAATGTTGGGGGGAAACCAGCCTTCACTAAAAAAGGGGGCACTCTGGCAGTGTCCAAATAAATAACAATTGTCTGAACATGATTAAGGCCCAATTGAGTTCAAAAGTACTTGTCTCGGTATGAAGGATCTCCCCAACATTGACCAAAACCTAATTAAGTGAAGCATCAAAACAGATACTACACTGTGATCTTGTCTCGAAGGCCACCGTTGCCAATTTTCTCTGGGACAAATCTTAGGGTATATCCGAGCCAACGTTACCTTTCTTTGTAGATTTATTGATCACGTCACAAATTAAGATACATCTTTATTCGTGACGTGATTACCCCGTAACAAAATTAACTGTAGCAAAATTTACTAAATTGCAATCACTATATAGCTTAACTGTAAAACCTGTATGGAACAGTCAGTATTTTCTTCTAGACAACAGAATATCTGAACCCTCTTGAATGCATTAGGCACGATGAGATATGTTAATGGCGTTTATTTGACTTTACGTTCAAAATTCTTCTATCTTCTTTCGGAACAGTCAATACAGTTTGTAGTTACCGATAATAAGTAACCTGACATTTGATATAGAATGTAGATCCATATGGTGATATCAGTACGTTCTGTATTTAAGTGCAACGCAAACCAGATGCTTGTAAACATTCGCGGAGCTGGATAAACCGGATAGCCAAACTGCCCGGATCTCTGTGAAATGACCTTTGGCATAACGCGAGAAAAATAGCAGCCTGTTAATATCACGAAATTTTGTGGTTTTCTTCCATTCATCTATTGATTTATATATTTATAAAGCCGTTTTTGTGAATTCTTATACACCCATTTTTTTTTCACGAAAAAAAAACGTTTATCCTTTGCCTGTTTTCGCATGAATATTCAAATAAAATAGAATGGTGTCAGTAGTTTATATATATATATATATATATATATATATATATATATATATATATATATATATATATATTAGCAGGGCGCCTGGTTGCCCGGTCGTAAAATACGCATAAATATTATATTTTAATTCATACAGAAACTGGGATATGTGTATATTTTTTTTCTAAACAGTTCACCTCTTGTGAGTAAAATAAAAAGTACTCGAGCTGATATCGAAACCAAAACCTTAAGACCGTGAGTCTAGTACGATAACCATTAGGCCAGCTTTAGACGATTTAAAAAGTTTTCCGCGCCTACTTATTCCCAACGTAAGGAAGCTGTCATGTGAAAGATGACAACAGATAATATCCGATGACTCCCACATATTGATTTTTTCTATTTTTGACCCATTAGTAGCCCTTAGAGGAAAACCGATCAAAATTTTTCAACATATTTTTTTATTATTATTATTATTATTATTATTATTATTATTATTATTATTATTATTATTATTATTATTATTATTATCTATTAAATTTTCACCCCAAATAAGGCGTAGTGCAACTTTGAAGTAGGGGGCTACTATCGGGGACATAAGTTCCAGGGGTATTATGAAGGGAGATGAGTGGGAAGATATCTGTTCAAATTACACTTTAACTTCTGCATGTCAGTACAGTTGGGAAACCAGAATCCCGGAAGGGAGTTCCAAATTCTAGCAGTTCTGGGGAAGAAACTATTGGAGTAGAAGGTTTTGTTACACCTAGGGATCTCTACTGTGAAGGGGTGGGATTTAGCTGCTTGTTGGGTTTGTACCAAATTTCAAGTCTGTAGATTAAAAATTCGTTTAGTATATAGATCGACAGTTGTCCTCACACACACACACATTCTGACTTTAATTGATATAATGTAAAAAATTAGTTCAATACGTTCTGTTAACCTAAAAAAACGATAACATTTACAGTGAAGAATGTCTTTCCGAATTCATTCTACACCTTGGAGTTTATCTGGGTGATTTTAGTTTGATAGAGGCAGTGTCCAAGTAATACTGTTGGTGACTATGATAAAATAATTGTTTTGTATTTTAATCTCTAAAACACGTCTTATGAAACGTAGCTAGTGATCTCTACACTACTATGAATATCATAGTGCAATTAAAATAAAAATTCTTCGTGACGACTGGCGTGTTAGCAATCGGGAAAGAACAATAAATGACAAACTTAAACGTACAGAACTTTTCCCATTTGGGCTTAGTACTAGAAATATATTGAAACCTTAAATAGTTTTGCTCTCCAAATAATTGAATATATATATATATATATATATGTGTGTGTGTATATATATATATATATATATATATATATATATATATATATATTCACACTAAGGAGGATCGAAGGATCGGTCGATAATTATGTGCTTTTGGAGGAAACATTTTCGTTGTTTTCGAAGAAATTTTTGTATACTTACACGTCAACACGTAGGAAATAAATACAGAAAAATATAAGTTCTCTCTCTCTCTCTCTTTTCTCTCTCTCTCTCTCTCTCTCTCTCTCTCTCTATATATATATATATATATATATATATATATATATATATATATATATATATATATGTATATATATATTTATATATATATACATGCATGTGTGTATGTATGTATGTTCAGGTTCTCTACAAAGAATGCTTTGAAAGTCTTACAAATCGACATTGACACATGGGAAGAACTTACTCTGCAAAGACCGAGATGGCGAACGCTTGTACGTGAAAGTCGCGATGCTCTAGAGAAAAAAAAAGCAGGCCCACAGCAATCTGAAGCGAGAGCTTCGCAAAGGTTTAATAGATGATCTTAACCATGACAAACATGATGGAAATGCGACACTTGTGAACGAGTGCTTTTGTCAAAAGCTGGCTAGGTCAACCACCTTAAGTTGCACAAAACTCCTGTTCAGGTACACTTTGCACATATTAGTCCGAACCAAACGATCTGTTTAACAAGCAGCAAAGTTTCCAAGTCTACTGCTGGTTTGAGGAGACATATGATTGTTCATAAGAATACCCTTCAACCTCCAGAGGAATTCAACTCGATAGAAATTGCTCAATTTGTATGTCACATCTGCTTCAAGATGTGCAAATCTGCGGCGGGAGTCCAGAGTCATCTGAGATGGCATGGGCGACAAGATTGGGAGAACTCAATGTGACGGCGATCATCTGGAAAGAAGCAGCAATCATCATCATCATCATGTATGTATGTATGTTTATATATATATATATATATATTAACATATATATATATAGGTATATTTAGTAAAAACAGGGACAAAAAGTGCTCAATACTTTGGAAGAGCTAAATATGTTTTTATAATTTCAACCTTTCTTTTTTTTTGTTTTTTGTTTTTGCTTAAATCATTACAGATTAATTCTATCGACAGGGCAATAATATTATCCTGGCGATTTCTTCAGAAGATAATTCGAGTTAAAAAAACTTTTTTACTAAAATTATCTGAAGAAATCGGCCGGATAATGTTATTATCCTGTCGATAGAAACAATCTGTAATGATGCACGAAAATAAAACCGAGGTTGAAATAATATATATATATATATATATATATATATATATATATATATATATATATATATATATATATATATATATATATATATATATATATGAGAAATAGGGAACGGAGTATTTAAGTTTATCCTGTATCTAAATTGTTTTCGTTAATAACGATTTTCGGGATTTTCGGCAGATAGGGACAAATATGGAAGAAGCCTTTTCTTTGCTTAATCATATTAGTAGATTGGGAAATGAGAGTGGATTCGATTAGAAGATGTGTTGATTTATTGAGTATGCGTTTTAGGAAAGTCGCATTCTTAAAGTCTAAATAGCGATCAATCTCCATAATGTGACAGGAAATAGCATTAAGTGTTTTATTATTTTTCACATAACTCTAGTGTTCATATGATATATATATTGGCTCCAAACGTGCTTGCGCCGTTTAGGTGCAGTATCTGTTGCGAATCAGATAGACACTTTCTGAACCTTCAATGCTAATGTCCAGTGGAGCGAACCCAGAGGAGGCCGCAGCTTCAGGCCGAAAGTAATCTTAGTGAGGTAAACAGTCGTCCTATCGTGTCTGCTACTACACCTTTTCCTTCTGAATGAGATTCCATAACCTTTTAAGGAAAACTGTAAGGCATCAGTCGGATTTGAAGTCAGGGTTCTCATCTCTTAGCCTTTTACTGTGAGAAGGTCCACAAGGCTGTGATGTTTGTTGTTGGGGTCGGTTCCCCTAGTATTCGCCCAACCGAGGGCATCCACAAGACAGTGGGATCGGGGTTATTAGTGTACCAGGGCATGTCCACACAACGGTGGGTCATAACCCACTACCTCTGGGGTCCTCTACTACTCCAAGATCTCCTAAAAGTTTAGCCTGGGGCCGCAAAGCACTCAGTTACCGTGTGTGGCCAACGTGGAGGCACAGTAGGGGTTTTGATGATTGAGAGGCTATGTACTGGCAGAGAAGACATGCATACCTGCTCCCTTTTCACCACGAGGTTAGCCAGCGGTGTTAGCTGGAAGCGAGAAGACATGCAAGCATAAACTTAACAATAACATACCTAACACACTAGACGCATCACATCCCCCTTCCGGATTAAGAATCCAAACGCACGCACGCACACACACACACACACACACACACACACACACACACATATATATATATATATATATATATATATATATATATATATATATATATATATTACAAGCATGGGTGCCCTGCGTTGCCCGGGTGTTTGGAGGTGTGTGTTGAGCAAAAAAAAAAAGTGGTAGTAGGAAGGCAGGCTCGAACCCGTACTGCGAAAGAGGAAAAGATCGTCTTTGCTGTTACAACCACCGCCAAACCGGAAGTGACGTAGGTTTAAATTAAGGCTAGACAATCGGAAAGAGGGGATGACCTTCAAAAATATCGGTGAAAAATCGACCTCTTCCTGTAGAAAAGTGCCCAGTTGAGGGTGCAAAATGTAATGTTTTTAGCCAATTTTTAGGTATTTGTCGTCTGAAGGGTCGAGTTTCAAAACGATACTAATCTTATGAAAATTCGTCACCTCTGTCGAAAGATTAAGCAGACATGCAAACATACATACATACATATTGGTAGCATAAATTTCCGACCCAATCCGATTAGAAAGCCTGCCCTATCTCTGAATACCCTTTATGTAAAATTTCAAATGTTTAGACCAGAAATTATCTGCGTAATTTGGTAGAGACCGCAGTGGTCAATTTTCTTTAACTTTGACCCCTATTATGACCCCTTAAAATTTATTATTTTAGGCTCAAATCGAGTAATTAAGTCAGATCCATGTCCAAGGAACCTATATCTAAAATTTCAAGTATTTAGACCCAAAATTGGCGGAGGAGTTTAGTAGAGTTCTCAAAGGTCAAATCGTTGAAGTTTTACCCCTTAACAGCCAAATTTCTGGCTGAAAACCGATCACATAGATTTTCCCAAATCTCAGTACCTTGTATATTAAATTTCGAGTCTGTAGACTTTAAATTGACAGAGTTATTGTGTAGGGAAATGTACACACACAGACAGACACACAGATACACAGACACGTTCACTTTTATAGATACATAAATAGATAGATGTATATTTAGGCAGCATCTTCTCATTCGAACAAATGTAATTGAAGAGCACGGAATTCTTCTGTTTTATCTTCCTTTTCATCTTCTCCAATCTCCGAATAGTTTTGTGTGTGTGTGTGTGTGTGTGTGTGTGTGTGTGTGTGTGTGTGTGTGTGTATGTGTGTGTTTGTTTGTTCTTTTTTTTTTTCAAAATTGTATAAGTTGGATCCATAGCGAGCGCTTTCGACAGAGATACCGTTATCATCCCCAGGCATGTTGTGTTGTAGAAATTATGTTTTTTTTTTCCTTTTCTATTTACATATATACATATTGTTATCACGGTCACGTGGTGGCATGTTATGAACTAGGTGGGCGAACTTTTTTTATAGAGTATATTAATTTATTATATGTACACATATGTATATATATATATATATATATAATTAAAAATCTGCTATCCTAAGCATTTTAAAATATTTCGACTATATTCGTATTTGATATTATTGATCCGCGTTTTATTTTTGTTTGTTCTAATATACAATGCTTCGATTATTTTTAGTCTATTAACATTTTTCTCACCTTGCAAAACCTTACTGTTTTCTACCACGATTTTTCGAAATTCCGAATTTTGATAGCCATGTGTTTCCAAATGCTGCGATATCGAACTAGAGCCAGAGAGGTGGAGAGTTAATCTTGGTGACAATGTGTTTGCAGTATAGCCTATGTAGTTCGTGTTATTAGAAACATATTCTCCTAATGGGCCGTTAAATTGGTAAACTAAATTGAGTTTTTTCTAACAAATTATTTGTCTGTGAAATGCTGTTTTTGATTACGAGGTTAGTCATCTGCTGATTTTTATAATAGATAATAAATTTTATTTTTTTCTTATCATTGGGAGTCACGTATCGACGGATTATATTTTTTTAGAATATTTGCATCAATTTTGGAATTTTTGTCGCTGGTTACGGCAATATATTTGAATAGTTTGAGAGTTTTTTTTTTTATTACTAGTTTGATTCAAGTTGCTCATCGCAAGTTTTATTTGTTTATCTGCAAAAGAGTCCGAGAATTGGTTATTGACTAAAACTTGTTTTATATTTTTTAATTCATAAAAATATCTTTTTCTTTGAGAAAATCATCCTCACACGATTTATAAGATTCTTTATTTTTGCTTTTATAACGATATGGACATAAAATTTAAGATACAGGAATTAGCGGATGTAGTTTTTTTTTTTAAACTGAAGTGATAAATTCGTCGCTACTAGAGTCAATGAGAACGTCAAAAAACGAGATTTTATTATCGACACTAGGTTCGTATGTGAAGTTAAAGACGGAATTACTCTGAAATGTGCCCTTTAAATATTATGTTCCCCCTATGTTTTAATTTATTTTTATTTCGGACTATTAGTCCTCATCTTTATTAGTTGTTTTTTGATTGGTGTGTTTATTCACAACGTTTCGGCCAACTATTCCTCTGGCCTTAGTCCGAAATAAAAATAAATTAATATATAATGCTCATCTCAAAAAATGAATTCCAATTAAGGAACAATATATATATATATTCCCCCTATGTTATCGGCAAGAATCAGTATACCATCCACATATCGAATATAAATAGAAGGTTTCATTATCAAATCAAACACCTTGTTCTCCAGATGGGCCATATAAAAGTTACTGAATGTTGGTCCCAATGGGGAACCCATAGTTACGCCATCCACCTGTGTATGTACATTTCCCAGATGATCATAAAATGGAACTTTAGTTGTGCACGTTATAATAACTTCTTTAAAATTGTTGGGCTCATTTTCAGTAGAGGAACGGTTGGATTGTTATATATGTTGTCAATGATAATGTCAATTGTTTCATTTACTGGCATATTTGTAAAAAGATTTTCGACATCGAGAGAAGCGGTGATTTTATTGTTGATTTTTGAAGAATCTGCATGAGTTCTTCTGTAGACTTTATGCTGTATCGGCAAAGTAAATACAGTGTGATAATTTCATTGATTTTTTTTAGATGAGTTATTGCTTAATTATATATATAAGTAATATATACTGTATGTCAGTACAGTTGGCAAAGCAAGAACCCGGATTAGAGTTCCGAAGACTAGCAGTTCTGGGGAATGCAGGTCTGCGGAGAGGAGTTCTGGGGAACAAAAAACTGTCAGAGTCTAGGGGTCTCTACTGCGAATTGTGGCCTAGTAGAGGTACAGGATATTTTCAGGATATTTTCACCTAATTAAAGCAAATTAATGATAATCTAAATACACTTGATCTTCTTTACTTAATAACTGTAAGTGAACTAATTTATTCCCTCTCTTCGGAGATGCGATCTGCACAAAAACCAGGACCAGAAACGCTTATATTGCTAACAAATAGGCCGTTATAATTATGTATGTATATATATATATTTATATATATATATATATATGTCAGGTCATGGCATATGCTACTGGTACCATGTAACCCAGCACTACCTGCCTCATGATCGGGTCGCCGGCGACTAAACTGGTTCCCCCACCAGACTTGTTTGGTGAGGAGGGCGGCTAGTCTCCCTGAAGGATTAAAAACAAGACCTTACAAAGGGCGAATGAACTCTTTTTCTGGATCAACGGCCAACTAGCACCGTGTATATTTGTGTGTGTGTGTATATGCGTATTGGGGTAGAGAGGGCTCCCGTAAGCCATGGTGAAGGCAACCTTTCTAGGAGAAGCAAATCTCTGATTTAAAAAACCATAAAGCGGGAGACCAGTACCCGCATTAAGCTGGTCTGCAGTTTAATTTGTTGCTGGCTATCTTGCTCTTGCTTGTTGCTGGATCTCAACATTTTGAACCGAGGGAGAGACTTAGCTGTCGTACAAAGCTAAGACTCTGTAACATCAAATTGTTATAGATACTCCCTCAGACATTTGGGCTCATGGATTTTAAATGTCTTAGGGAGTGGCACTCGTCTGACAAGACGTTGTAATCATCATATATATATATATGTGTGTGTGTGTCTGTGTGTGTATGTATATATATATTAAACTAATATTATCTTTTCATCTCGTCGTGCATCACACTATATTACATCGTGTAAATGTCCATATTGATGTGTTTTGTACTTGACTTTTTTCTTATTATTTCGCGAGAGCAATAGGTAGAAATATACGCTCCAAAAACAAAGCTGCAAGATACAAGATTGAATATCAGGTCCAATCTAGAGCTTAAGTAAATATTGGTTAACGAATTACGAAGTACATATTAGAAAAAGCCCACCATCGTTGGGAAAAATAACACGCGGCCATCAAAAGTTGTTCAACAATATTCCCAATTTTGAAAAAGTACAATAATAATAATAATAATAATAATAATAATAATAATAATAATAATAATAATAATGAAGAAGGGTTACATGGAATCAAGAACATTGAAGATACAACCCGTCCGTGAGAAATTGGAACCAGGGGAGGGGAAGGCTGGGAAAATATAAAAGATAGCGATAATTAAAACAGCTGAAATCCTCAGAAAACAATCAATATAAACTTGAAACTTGAAACTCTAATAAGTAACATAAAAGTTGTCACAAAATTGAACAAAAATAGAAATAACACGGCCACAAGAAACTAAGAAACGGCAAAATTGTAAGTCAACTACACCGGCTCTCTGAAAAAAACGGCACACCAAAGAATAGAGAAGAGACGAGGATGACCGAGGAGTGAGAGTACTAACCAGATGTCCACTGTAATATGGTGTAAAACACAGGGACATTGATGAGGCTTTTTGCTATTCAAACACTATCGAACACCAGCGACAAACCAATAGTAAGCGCCTTTTGTGATAACATGAAGTTATTAGCACTGATTGTTCAAATTTATAAAGAGCACTACAGATCAGGTTTTTGTTAGTAGGCGATCGCTGGTGATGACTTGTGTGAAAACTCCTAATAATCATATATAATTAAAATTTATATAATAATAGGCTGAGCTAATTTCATATTTCTACTACATTTTCTAAACTATTTTTAAATGGGATCACCTATGATTCTAGAGCAAGATATTTTCTCTATTCCATTTGTTATGTGAACATACTTTCTTGCTCTTAGGATTTCGATAAAAATGTAACACTTGTTCTGTCCAAAAATCGTATAATTAGATCGTGGGGTATTCATTCGTGCCAGACGCCAATAGAATAAAAATGTCAAAAACTCCTGCTAAGGTTTTGGGGACAAATCCTCGTAACCAAATATGGAACGACAAATTACACTTTGATGTTTACTTTCAAGCCGATTTTGAGACCACACCCAAACCACAAACTTTGTTTTTATCACGCTGCGCACATGTCTGTTATTCGTGGTAATCAACGGATGCATTCCGTGGGGGCTAGCACTTGTTCTGTTATCATCACTTGGATCGGTAGAGAGCACTAGTTGTATAACGGTGCATCTATGAACTCGCTCGTTGAGCATTGCCTCACGTTCAAACATGATAGAAAGGTCCTATCGCTCTGGGGATTTGTACACAACTAACCACTAGTAGATGGGCTACAACGAAGACCGAAAACCGATTCTAATTAAACGGAAATGGAATTATGTTGTCATTTCTATCGCGACAATTTTATCGTTACACTCTAAATTCTAAAACTTCATAAGCCAGAGTGTTTAGATAAGTATCTTTCAGATTGAACAGTCGTGGTACAATTATATGATGTGATCTGCGTTCGCGCCGAACGTCCATAGAATGAAAATACTTCTAATCACATTAGCAGAATAGAACAGATGAAAGCTACAACTGTAGAATTTTCAGGGTTCCGTTACTAATATTAATGATAAAAATAAGACTTTTAATATATTTTTTTAAAAACTCGTCTAACCTAGACGAAACTTTCATGAGTAATTTTTCCTCCGTCGGACAACCTTTCAGTGGAACACAATATCGTTGGACTGTTTACAAAACTGTCATTTTCAAGTCCAATGTAAATAAATTTTTGTTGAGCCGCCTTCTTAAATAATAAAATTCTTCCCCATCACCACCTCCATGGTTTTGTTTGAGTGTCCACATGAAATTCATTAACCTTTATCCTCGAGTAGCCGTTGCGTCTTGATAAGTGGTGACTCATTACTATACGAAAGTAACAAATTACGAACATAATAAACGAAAAGGCGAAAACTTGCCAAATCGTGGACATCGCCATCCTAGTCTCTCATAAGGTAAATCAGAATTCAAAGTAATTAAGTCCGTGAAAGCTGCAAGAGCTAAACGCATTGCTTAACAGTGTTCTACAGTAGTGCCAATAATCCTAGGAACCCTGGCAATATTCCAAGAAAATTATGTAACAAACTAGAAGAAATTTAATTAGAAATATAATTAAAACCCTACAAAAAATCAGAGTAGTATTTTTTTCTTTCATTCGCCCAAAACCAGACACTTTGCCACTGACGTGTGAGAAACTACTGCGATAGGGTCCAGATTATTAGGGATAGGTGATGAGTAATGTAGAAATATGTTTGTTAACGTTACATTTAAATTCTGCGTCTTGAACCGTGCAGAGAAGCAAGAGTGGGGGGGGTTCAAACACAAGTAGCTGTCAGAGGAATCATTCTTAAAGCACCTAGTGATCTCTACTTAAAGGATATACTTTTGGTGCTGAATGCGGGGGTATTCTCTTTGAGGGAGTATAAGTGCAGTTAGTTCACCAGAGCGCATTTTGTTAAAGTATTCGATGTAACGCTTGGACGATGCGTCAGGAGCTGGAGCTTAGAAATTGCTGTATACTCCCTGGCCAAGATGAAAAGACTAGTGTTTGTCGCACTATCTCAAATTTGGCAACAATACACCATGAATTTGCGAATTGTGGTCTTATAGATACTAGAAGATGTGTAAGGTTTCTAGCCATGTACCGACTTTGCAGCAGACCTCGTAAATTCTTTTGTATATTTAATCCAATTTAGTTTGTTTGAGAATGTCAGACAGAGGAGTTTGACTGTTGGCTTCTCTAGTGGTTAGACAAGATTCTCATAGTTTGATGATATATGTAAACATATTGCTTGATAGAAAGTCTATAGATTTCTAATGCATGTAGGATTTAAATATCCTTGTCATCGGTCACTATTCCGGTTTTCTTATGCATGTAAGACAACAACTCGTCCACTAGTTAGTCTTTCATCCGCTGTCCTACTGTGAAGTTAGAAAACGCCATTTTTACCCTGTTGACGATGACAATCAGTCTTAAGAAGACTTTCTTTTGTTGGGTTGCGGAATGATTCTCTGTGGATACCCACCTTCCAAGGCCCTGCTTACCCTCTTCGAGCTGGAGTGCTTACTGATTATTGTCTTAGGCTCCCTGATTGGGAAATGTCGACGGGGCTACCCAGGCATTTGCAAAAAAAAAAAAAAAAAAAAAAAAACAGAACAGCTTCTCGTTTGGGGGCGCTGGGCGACTCCACGCACCTTTCGATAGTTTTTCACATCGTTCGGTTGGAAAGGAATAAAATAATCAGGATGTTTTTCCATATATTCGCTATGAAAGTCAGAAACGCCATTTCCGAAGATTCGAGCCTGATAATCAATGAGCCAGTATGACTAATGTTGTTCATTTCTTGTTTGCACTGATGCATGGATTGTAGTAATCATAGGAGTTGGGCGTTTCCGGTCTTTGGCTTCTTTCTTTTTAGTTAGTTGTTTCTTACTGCTTGAGGTGCCCCGACTGGAGAATACCGATGAGGCTTTACAGACAGTTTTTACGGGGCAAGAGTGAATTAAGTGTTGTATGATGGCCCACCAAATCCCACTTTTCGACCTTTTGTCACATCTTTCTGTAGCAGAGGAGAAGCAAATAATCAGTCTCTACCGATATGTGTCAATACAGGTAACTCGCCACTTGTTCGAGATTTTTAATAGCTGTTACTGTCTAACTCACCTCCCGGTCAGTTTGTACAGACAGATCACCGCGAAGCACACCCTATTTCCGTATAGCTACTAATAAACCCAGCGAGACATTTGCCACAAATGCTATGAGAATTAATTGTTTTTAATGTGCTTTTTTGAAGTATTTCCGTGCAGTAACTATTTTGTATTTAAAACTCAATTTTATCCATGAATAGAGGTATCGCGAATTGTATACAGTTGAGAAAAGTATTACTGCATGGTTTCTTATTTAGAGAAAATGTCTTTAAATGATAAGTAACCAGACTAAGAATATTTTTTCATATATTTTTCTTGGCCCGTTATCTACTGATTTCCTATCATAGGAGAGGTTAAAATGTGGAGAGAATCAAGTTAGCGCCCCTGGAAAAGACGCACCCAGGCTTCGTAAAATTTGCCTGAGTAACGCTATCAGTGTTCTTTGGTTAAGCGCGTCAGGAAGTTAGCAATAAAATAACTCCACTTCAAAAAGAGGAGGTAAGGTTTCGGAGAGTAGATCTTCTAAGACTAGAGCGAACAAATATATATATATATATATATATATATATATATATATATATACATACATAATAATATATATATAGATATATACACATACATGTATGTAGATATATACCTACATATATATATATTTATATAAATATATATACATACATATATATACATACATATATATACATATGTATATAAATACATATATATACATACATACATATACATATATATATATATATATATATATATATATATATATATATATAAGTTTAGTGGTTAAAGTTGAATTCTGAAAATCAAAATATAAACACATATATTCGAGTTAAGAATTTATTGTTTGACACAAGGAATATATAGAGGGGAGTTATGTTAATTTCTTTAATCCATAGATTTTCAATACTGGCTCATATAATTAGAGGAAAAGAAATGCGTTTAGTAAAATGTTCAGCTGTGAGTAAACACGTATTTTGCTTTTCAGCACATGTATTGAAAATGTTATTTGAGTTGTGAATAATAGTTATAGAAAAAGGAATTTCATACAAGCTGGGCAGTCCATTATCCGGAAGACCTCAATTTCTTCCGGGGTATTATTACCAGGTCGGAGGAATAGTGGTCCAGGGGAGAAGCCAGTAATCCTCTATAATAAGAATGTTTGGTTGTTCTATACTGTTATTCCGAAGGGTATACGAAGCGGCCATCTTCGTCAGTGATTTAAATGTATCAAGTATTGAATCAACGTTCCGTTCAATAGCATATATTTAAGTTGATTTTGTTTAATCTCTCTATATATCTATCTATATATCTATGAAAGTGGCCGTGTCTGTGTGTGTGTGGGGGGGTCTGTGTGTGTGTGTGTATGTGTGTGTGGGGGTGTGTGGGTGTGTCTGTGTACATTTACCTCAAGCCAGGATTGAGGCCTGACTGTTTGTACGACAGTCAAGGCTCCTAACCACTACGCTATTGGCGGCTGCTGCGTGAGTCATGAGTTTAACGATGTTTTGACATCGTCCGAACTACCTCTGCTCGATTTGTTTAACAAATATATACTAGCTTGTCACCCGGCGTTGCCCGATCGTACAATACGCTTGAATATGATATTTTAATTTATGCAGATTGCGCGTATGTATTATTATAGCATCAATCCCTTATTGATTAATATATATTCAATCCCTTATTGATTATTATTTATTACGAGTAATAATATGACATATTTGACTAATTCGCCAACAAATAAATTAATAAGTAATAAAAATATCATTCATCAACATCCGTCTATTTTTGTTTACAATATCACGTCAAATGATATTTGGGTTTGACAGTGATTGCCCTGAAAAAGTAACTTCTGATTAATGCTTAATTTTAGAACTAACCCCTTAAATTATCACCCCATTAGCTTCCTCCCACTTTTCGCCAAAATATTTGAATCCATAATTAACCAAGCTCTACTCCATCACCTTACAGATGCTAAACTTCTGACTGACCAGCAATATGGATTTAGGCAAGCTCGTTCCATTGCAGACCTCCTAACTGTAATCTCTGAACGTATATACCATTCACTGGACAAAGCAAGGGAGAGTAGAGCGGTAGCTCTAGATATATCTAAGGCTTTTGACAGGGTATGGCATGAGGGTCGCCTCAGGAAAATTAGACCATATGGTATCACTGGAAGAATATTTAACATAATTAAATCCTTCTTAGATAAGAGAAAGATCCAAGTTGTCCTCAACGGTCGTAATTCTAAACAATATGATATAAATGCGGGAGTGCCTCAAGGGTCTATCTTTGGACCTCTATTATTCCTAATAATTATAAATGACCTCCACAACAAATGCTTATTACACCACACTCTATAACAGGCACGACAGTAAAACAAAGGAGAAAATATTTAAAGAAATGGCAGAAACACTATAGGATAACCTCCAATATGTAGTAGAATGGGAACAAAAATGGATGGTCACATTCAATGCTGCCAAGACTAAACATGTTTCCTTCAATTATTACAAGAAACCTTCTCTGCCACCAATAGCAATGGACAATAACTCTATCTGAAAGTACCTCTTTTAAACTCCTTGGTCTAACGTTGACAGGAAACATGAGTTGGAACAATTACATTTTTTTTTTTTTTACAAAGGCATCACCACATTATCAAGGCCCAGAGGCCACTCAAGGATAAGGGTTAAAGAGTGTACAGTAGAAATTGGTCAATATAGTAATCATTAGTAATGAAAATTTGGTAAATTTAATAACTTATATGGAACGGCTCATCAAGAACTTATTTACTTTAGACTTGAACACAACCATATTGTAGTCAGCCGGAAAGCAGGAAAACGGAAGACAATTCCACAGGCGTGCAGTTCTAAGAAAGAAGCTTTGTTCATGGAATCTACGTTTAGGTTTAGGCACAGATAAAGAGTGGGGAAAATTATTGATAGTGTTTACAGCTAGACGAGTGTTTCTTGTAAAAGTTTGGCGAGGGGGGACCATAGATTGAAGCTCAGTTGAACACTTTCCATGAAAATAACGATACATCAGAGACAAACTCGCAACATCTCTTCTGTGAGATAGAGGTTGCAAGGAGGAGAAAAGGACATCTCCTACGAGGCTACGAAGTCTATTTTGAACTCTATCAAGGCAGGACAAGTCCTTTCTAGCAGCTCCTGCCCAGATGTGGCAACAGTATTCCATCCTTGGACGTACCTGGCTCTTATATAGGTAGAGAATAGCATCAGCAGTGAGATATCTACTGGATCGATAGAAAGATCCCACCATTTTTCCAGCGGCCTTGGCAACAGATTTGATATACGTGTTCCATTTAAGATCAGGAGTAATGGTCAAGCCCAGAAGCTTGTCAAAACTTGAGGCCTCCTGAAGACGAGAGCCATTCATTTCAATTGATGACAAATGTGAATTAGAATGTTGATGATGTAAAGAGAGAAGCTTGGTTTTAGATGCATTAAAAGTAACCAGCCACTCCTTTCCCCATTGTACTACTTGCTCAAGATCAGAGGAGAGAGAATTGGAGAGAACTTGGTCGTTTACTGTCTTAGATGTGGTACCATAAATGGTAGTGTCGTCAGCATAAATGTCTACAAATGATGTAAGGATATGATTTGGAAGATCATTAATGTAGATCAGGAAAAGAGTTGGGCCCAGGATGGATCCCTGTGGGACACCGGCATTAATACTGTGAGCTTCTGATTTTTACCCCTAAACTACTACTCTTATGAACCTATCAGAAAGAAATGATTTAATAATTGAGAAGACTTTTCCAGCTATACCATAGCTAGCGATCTTATGAAGTAAACCTTTATGCCATACCCTATCAAAGGCTTTAGATATGTCAAGAGCAATTGCCCTAGAAAGATTGCCACCGTCGAGAGATTTGCTAATCTTATGCGATATAACTGTAAGGACATCTGCTGTAGATCTAGCAGAACGGAAACCATATTGAGTGTCACTAAGAAGGTTATTTTTGTTGAGATGTTTGATTACTTCTGTATTTAACACAGATTCTAGCAACTTACTCATGACGCACAAGAGACTTATTGGCCTGTACTGAGAGGGGGATGAGCGATCACCTGAATTCTTAAATACAGGGCATACTGATGAGATTTTCCAGGGAGATGGGAAACTATTCTCCTTAAGACAACGTTTAAACAGTTTTGTAAGTATGGGCGCTAATTCAGGTTGAAGTTTTTTGAGTACTATAATTGGAATACCATCAGAGCCAGTTGCTTTACTCGAATCAAGGTTTTTGATTAGCTTCGCAACATCACGTACAGATATACGTATATCACATAGCGTGTTTTCTGATACAGGAGGAAATATTGGGGGTGGGTGGTCTTGGTCGCAAAGGGTAGAATTAGCTGCAAAGTTCTTGACAAAGAGTTTGGCTTTGTCTGATGCTGACGAGATTACCTCAGGTCCATTGATAATAGTTGGGATGGAGCACACGCTTCTGTTCAGGATTCTGTTTGCTATTTGCCAAAACTGGTGGGAACCAAGCCGCTGCTCAGCTACTTTGGACTTAACAGATTGAGCATACAACACTCTTGCGTTCCTTATTACTTTCTTACAATGGTTGCTGGCAGTCCTGAAAACGGCTTTAGTTTCCATACATCTATTACGTTTGAAGCAGTGGAAAAAGTGATTTCTGTGCGCAATGGCAGCAGCACATTCTGGAGAGAACCATGGCTGGCTGTTAGGTTTTTGCTGAAACCTTTTAGAGGGTATGAAATGGTCAATACCTACAATTAACCATTCAGTTAGGTCTAATACTATAGAGGACACATCCTTTTTAAACATGGAATGCAGAGGTAGATCAGATATAAATGTACGGAAGCTATCCCAGTCAGCCTTAGTGTATCGATATACTGTACGATGAAGAGGTACGTCTGGGGACTTATTACATTTCATTTTTATCTTAATTGATACAACAGAGTGGTCGGAAGATCCAAGAGGCGACAGAACAGAAACTGAACATAGTTCAGGGCAAGTTGTGAGAAAAAGGTCTAGTAGGCTCGCATACTGGCCGTCATTATCGGGCACACGGGTAGGTTCCTGAACAATCTGAGTGAGGTCATAGGCAATGGAGAAATCATGACAGAACCTCCCCTCATCATTGAAAGCATTGCCAGGAGCGCTGTAAAGAAGGTAGGCTCTCTATACCGTGCTAGAAAACTACTAACCCCCGAAAGTATCCTGTACCTCTATATGACCACCATTCGCACATGTATGGAGTATTGTTGTCATATTTGTGCTGGTGCATATGCTACTAGTCTCTCGATCCTGGACAAGGTTCAAAGGAGAGTCACCAATCTGATAGGTCCTTAACTGTCATCTAAGCTTCAGCCTCTGTCCCATCGACGAAATGTTGCATCCATCTGCCTGTTCTACAAGTATTTTAATGAAGAATGCTCTGACGAACTGCAAACACTTCTGCCCCCACGACGTAAACACCCTCGGCGAACCCGGCAAGCAGCTAAACCCCACCCCAACATAGTAGCGATCCCTAGATGTAAGAGAGCCTTCTACTCCAGTAGTTTCTTCCCCAGAACTGTCCCAGTAGTTGTTGCGCCTGATAGTAGCCCCCTATACCAAAGTGGCAATATGCCTTGTTTGGGGTGAAAATGTAATTAAAAAAACTTAAAAAGAAAAATATGCAAACGGAGAAATGATTTGCGGCGATTTTAAATCGTTTCTTGTATCCTAAATTCATTAATAAGAAAAAATAAGATAAAATGGTGAGGTATACCTGGGCTTGAACAAGGGGTCATTCAATCTGTAGTCGAATACTCTACCAATGACCTATATCTCCAGATGAAAATAGTTGTTATTTGTAAGAAGAAATTATTTTCTGAGAATTACCTTCCTTGGCCGGTTTAACGTAAAACATTAATCTGCAAAAATTATGTGCGTTTTATCTCCAAGAAAAAGAAAGACTATTTTAGGATAGAATCTTTTCGATTTTCGATACTTATCAGATTAATTTTTGTACAATATCTTTTTAAGAACACTGCTAGGTTTATAGATTACCTTTGTGTTAAATTTGCAAAAGATAGGTTCATCCGTTCCGGAACCTATCAAGAGGATACTCACACACACAATGTGACTTTATATATATATATATATATATATATATATATATATATATATATATATAGTTGTAGTCATCGACATACAGTTCTGTTTCGTTGTATCACAACTCATGAATGGCACTAGACTACCGTCTATCCCGAGCGAAGGATTGAACCTAGAACCCTCGCGTTAACTGTCAGCAGTTCTACCGATCGACCCATGGGAGCGGCGCCCGTAAATAATCTCGCTAAATCCGTCCAGCACTTGTACAGTGCTCTAACCGCTTTGTTTATAAACAAAGAAGGAGCGTCGCATATATATATATATATATATATATATATATATATATATATATATATATATATATATATATACTCGACAACGAAAAAGCAGCCGAAATGATCCAGATTTTGTTGGCCTGATTGTCGAGATCGTATCTCCGTCTGTTATGTGCCCGTTAACATCGCAAGACCACGAATGAATACTAGCCGAGAGTCAAACTTGCATAGCTGAAGTCAGTGTGTATTTTTGTTTTGTTTTGTTTTTTGTTTTTTGTTTTTGTGGTGGTGCTTTTATTTTACTTTTTGAGTCACCGATTATAAAGGCCAATAGTCACTTTGTAAAAGTGAAAGTATTCAGGAGACGAGAGTGAATGACAATGAAAACATGAGGAACACGATGGTAGTTCTAGTATTTCGCAATAGTATTAACGGTGGTTCACGAAAATAATCGGCAAACACTTAATTTGGAAATGGCCAAGTTTTAATTAGTAGGAAAACAGTCACACGGCAATGTGTTCTACAGGTGGGAAGCCTTTACAACAAATCTTTGTTCATTTAAAAGATGAATGCCAACGTTCGCATTTTATTTTCCCCTCAACCGCAACCACCCAGCTGACAGCTGCTGCGTGTGCTCGT